>NC_043701.1:166380014-166471875 GCF_006229205.1 Suricata suricatta
TATTGGTCTGTAGTTCTCTTTTTTGGCTGGGTCCCTGTCTGGCTTGGGTATCAAGGTGATGCTGGCTTCGTAGAATGAGTTTGGAAGCTTTCCTTCTTTTTCTATTTTTTGGAATAGTTTGAGAAGAATGGGTATGAGCTCTGCTTTAAATGTCTGGTAGAATTCCCCTGGGAAGCCATCTGGCCCTGGGCTTTTATTCGTTGGGAGATTTTTGATAACGGATTCGATTTCTTCACTGGTTATTGGTCTGTTCATGCTTTCTAAGTATTTCTGCATTGTTAAGCCATTTGGTACCCAGTATAGTAGATTGAAATAATAAAATTATATAATAATTCTTACTTAGGTTTTGTAACTTTATAGAGTGTTTTAGTGTTTATTTTCCTATTAGATCCTCACAACAACCATGTGGAAAATATGATAGAGATTCTTTTCTCCATTTTACAGGTGAGTATACTAATGTTTTTTTTAATTTAATTTAAAACTAAGTGATTAGCCTAAAGTCACATGGTTGGTAACTACCAGAGTCAATACCACCACCTGGTCTTCAGTTCCAAATCTCCCTTCTATTGCAGCTCAGAGACTAGGTGAAATAAAATGTAATGTTCTGAGGGTAAGCTGATGGAGAAATCTGTGAATACTGATTCTAGACTATCTTTATCATTTCTGATTATTCCTCCAAACTTTGTGAATAAGAGGCCTCTAAGAATAAGAGCAATCCCATATGCTTATGCATCTGTTGGTCCTAAAAGCCATTTCACAGACATAGTTCATGGTTAACTTAGGGTAGAGAAACATCAGCTAATGGTCAACACGATTTTTTTGGTTTTCATGCTATTAAATTGGCAGTAATGGAACATAAAGATCCAAACATACTCCAACTCACCTGCTGGAAAGGTAACAGAGTTGCGGGAACATAAAGAAGGATATTTCAATGTTTCAACCCATTAATAATGATAAAAAGATGTTTTAGAGTCTTTAATTTAGAGAGGTTAGTAGATAGATGCTAGTTTTTCTCACTATTTAAGGCAAGAAGGCCAAATGTGTGTTTTCTTCATTTGAGTTTGGCTGGTTTTAGGTTTTTAATTCTTGTGCAATTTCCTTAAGCTAATTATTACCATCACAGCTGGACCAGACAATCACATTTACTGCTTCTATCAATACCAGTTCAGAATAAATGCATTAGGCATTATGGCACCCTATTGTTAAGAGTTTTTTATATTCAGAGGTCTAGAGACTCAGAAAAATAAACCTTCCTGTCTTTGAAAAGTTGATGTTGGAGTTAAGCAGAAGATAAATTTAGCTATAGTTATCTCTGATGAAACTGAAAGATGGATAAAAATGTAGGTACAGAGGTGCCTGGGTGGCTAAGTCAATTAAGTGTCAACGTTGGCTCAGGTCATGATCTTACTGTTCATGAGTTTGAGCCCTGCGTCGGGTTCTGTGCTGACACCTCGGAGTGTGGGGCCTGCTTCAGATTCTGTGTCTCCCTCTCTCTCTCTCTGCCCCTCCCCTGCTCACACTCTCTCCCTTTCAAAAATAAAAATTAAAAAAAAATTTAAATATAGGTACCAACACACAGTAAGTATATATGAGCTTTATCTGTGCTTCCAACTAGAATGTGTTACAGAAGACACTAGAGACATGCATTCTCCTGCCCAAAATAGGTTCAAAGTCTAGTTGTAAGATAAGACCTGGATGTATATTACACATGAAGAAACAGAAAGATGGTTCCTCATGAACAGGACACTCATAAGATATTAACCACTCAGGTTTTAGGCATTTACAAGGGCAGTATGGTGCTTAAGAGTATAAACTCCAGAGTCAGATGCCCCTGGCACACTCTCTGGAAACTGCTGCCTTGGGTATCATAGTTATTTTTACCAAAACTCCATATTGCTATTAGCAAAATGGGAACAATATTGGCTACCACGTAAGACTTTTATGAAGTTAACTGAGTTAATACATAAAAGCAACATATCAGTGTTTGATGTTTTGTACATTCTCATCTGTGCTCATAGTAGTAGCAATAGTAGTAGTAGATTGTAGTAGTAGTAGAAATAATAAGCAAAATTTTACAGGAAAAAATCCTGGGTCTGATTCCATGGGGTTCAGGAATGTGAATGGGAAACAGCATCTTAAGGAGTGCCACATCAGGGCTTAGAGGATCACTTAAAATATACTGCCAATCCAATAAGCTTGTCAGAGAAAGGAATTGTGCCTTTGGAATCTACCACCCAGGGGAATAGATAGGGGAAGATGTTTGAGCAGAGGGAGGGAACAAAGAGCATGGAGTAAGTTCAAAGTGAATGTGCAGGGGCAGAAGCCCTGCTATTCTCTAGGACTGCAGCCACTATCTCCTGCAGAGTGTGTGCTAACCACATGACCAACATTGCTATTCACCCTCTCCTATCCTAACGCAAAGGTGACATCTGAGATTGGAAGTTGGCCATCTGTGGACTAGCCAGTTTCTGGCTCAAAATCAAGAATGCTTCTATTGGGAATTTGAACACAGGGAAATTACAACCCCAAATAGTAGAACTCAGAGGTCCATGAAAGTGGAGATTACAAGCCTATGTACATCACATAGTCATAGAGAAGTGAAGTCCCAGAGGCTGTAGATCAAGAGCAGTTCACAGAGATCACATGTAAGGAAGTAAGTTGAGAGAGCAGCCACATTCTTGGGCTGTCCTTCTGGAGGTTCTGTTTCTGACACTTCTGAGACTCAGCTATTTCTAGACTCTCATGAAATCTCTCTTTAGTTTTTCCATGGCTCCTCCTCCAATCCTTTCATTTTAGCCTGTTTTCCTTTCTTTTCAAATAAATTAGAACCCCTATATTAATTGTAAAAGAAAAGATTTGAAGAAGCCAACTACTAAGCCAAGCTTTTTATTCTAAAGTTTCCCTTCATGGTTTCCAATGATTTGAGATTATCCAGGAAAACTATAGGCAAAAGTATCTACAACGACTTGGGAGAGTGACAGATAAGCCAACTGATATCTAATCTGACTAATGAAAAGCCACAGCTCCTTTCCACAGAAGGCTTCTCTTTGGTGCAGTTGCAGACCTTGAAAACTGAGGAGAAATAAGCCAGGACTCTGCAGTTTCCCAAGACTTTAAAGGAGTCTTCCATTGACTAGCTGTCTGACCTTGGATGATTTGTATCATTTCTATAGAACTTCTTTTCTGTAGCTGTATATTGTGAGTAATAATATTTACCTTATATGGGTTCATATAAATTAACTGTGGTAGTGCATTAAATCTTCTGCATGTGGGCACCCAGTCTTCCTCAAGTCCCTACTACTTTTATAAGAATAAGAGGAAAAGTATGCCTTTCCTTCTGGGCAAAAAAACTTGCAAATGGAGTAAGGTCTCTAAAGAGCAGTACATGGCAACTCTGCTTATCAGCCACTAACTGGTGATTATGATGTTGTACCACATAATGTATGTCCAAGTTTGCTTATTTTGGAAAAGCAGCATGGTTACATAGAGCAACTTATAATTTGTATAATTTTTCCTTTGCAACATTTCCTTGGTTATGAACCAAATAGTTGGAGTGAAAAAAGGCTGTCATCAGATTTAAGGCTGATAGAAAAATCAATGCTGGCCAGAGGTCTGTCAATAGCACCAATTACATATCATTGGTCATGATGGAAGGAAGTTTACACTTAATATGGATCCTTTTTTTTTTAACTTGATATCTGATTATATGTCACCATAAACACTGAATCAAAGCAGGATGACATAAAAATAAAACACATCCTGATCTTCCAGCAGTGCAGTTAGCAGCCTAGGAAGAGTTGATCTATCTATAGTACAGAGTGCATAATTCAAATGACAATAAAGAAAAAAAGAACCTTGCATAATTTCACACACATGAAGAGTAAAGATTGCCGACAGATTTATGGATTATAACCTGACGCAGACTCTGTGTGGAAATGTTTCACTCACTCCTCTTTGCAGACAGGCAAACTCTTTCATCTCCAGACCTTTTGAATAAATTTTCCCCAAGACTTTTTGGACATTAAATCTGTCAGATAGAGACCTATGAAATCTGACTCTATGCTATAAATAGTAGCAGCTCTGAAGATAATACACACCTCTCCATGTGGCATTTTGTGCAGAGGACAGCAAGGTTGTTAGAATCATCATTCTCCAAGACAGAAATGGTATGGATCATCTGTGATTCCTACCCCTCTTAGAGAAGTCCTCCTTGCAAAGCAACTCATACCAACCCAGGGAGCTGTGGCAACTGCCCAGATGGACTATACTTTGCTCTCAAATGTTTCAATGGTCAGGATGGGTGGATGAAAAAGCTCAGAGTCATGTGATTCTCCAGAATTGGTTAATAAATATTACCCAAAGTACTGGGAAACAGTGATGTTTATGTTCCCAATTTTGGCAGCTGGTGATCAAGCATTCTGAAGGTGTTAGATTTGGGAACATTTTGATCTAACACACTTCACTATGTGAGCAAGCCAACAAAAATTCAAGGATGCTTAGCCAGCTGAACTCTCTATAGTGTCTATTCCATCTGTCTGCTTCCAGAAAGCAGAGCTTAGGCACCAGAAGCTAATTAAGGAAAAAAGAAATGAGGCTTCCAAATGGTCAGTCAGATCATTCCTAGCAGTAGGCCTAGTGTATAACAGGTGTTTCTTAAGAGGGTCTTCCTTTCTTGCTTATCTAGGACACACTACCCTTCTAACTAAAGAATTTCTTCATAACATGGGGAAAGTAAGAATATTAATTCTGTCCAGAAGAGAATTAGGCCTGAGGATTCTCAGGGTCTATTGGAAGTTGGTATTCCTGAAGCAGATGATAGGATGGAGTTTGGCATGCTGTATATATACTAAGGATAAACACCTGTGGAAGAGTGTTGGAGGAAGTGAGATTGGTAAGAGAGAAAAGTCTAACTGCAAACCAGGTCATATAAGATATTGGCCAACACTGCCAGAAGTCCTGGAATACATTTTGCTTGTCTTAGTTGTTCCCTGTTGGGTCAAAATGGCTGTGCTTTTGGTCATATGTTTAGGGGAGGTGACTGTCAGCAGTAAGGCAAATCCTAATGAGCTGACAACTATAGTCTATAGGCTAGAACATCAGGCAGCCAGATCTTCCTTGAAAGAGTCTGATTCTTTCCCTGATAGTCCTCAGCAAAACATACCTGTCTTGGTTGGGTTTTAATCTTCTCTGTTGCTTAGCCACTTTGACTTATTACCTGGTCCTCAGCTTTCTGTTCCTCCTGCTACCAGAGATGAGAGCCTTTACATTAGCTATCAAGGATGCCTTTCCATTCCAGTTTCCACACTTTTAATTCAATTGCTTCAGTTACTTCCTGGGGCTTTTCTGTCCCTTCCTTAAATACTGGCCTAGAGGTTAAGTGCTACCAACTAGCCTCTATTACTTAATATTCTCTGATCCCACTGCTATCAGTGAGCCTAATTCTCTCCTAACCCAACCATAGCCTCCATAGAACTACCCCTAACCATTATAAGTACACAGGTACCCTCCCTCAAACTCATAGCTTGTAAAGTTGTCCATTTTTAAACTGATGACCTATTTTGGTGATAAGGAATAGACTAGAATTATTAATAGTGTAGACTCCAGAGTCACATGGATCAGTTTGATTGTGAGCTCAGCCAATATCAGAGTAACCTTTGGGTAAATTATTTAACATATTTGAGTCTAGGGTTCCTTACCTACAAAGAAGTTGTGATAGTAGTATCTAAATTAAACTAGGAATAGAGAGGGTATTTAACAAAAGGAAGAAAGGAAAGAAATATGGTAGAAAAGAGAAGAGAGAAAAATCAAATAAAACTGTCTGAAGTCTGAAAACTATTTATAAAAATGATCTGCAATGGAAGAGACTGGAGATATCCTTCCCAGAGCATTCCTATCAGAGCCTATACTTATTCTTAAATTTCACTGATAATTCATATGAATTCATTTAATATGAATTAGAAGGTAGAAGATTATATTAACATAGAAGGAGTATCAGCCCTCTAGGAGTATGTACCCAGAGGCCATTCAAGTGTCAAGCAAATTTATTGATAGTTATGGTGGAGAGGGAAGATGCCAAGTTTTCTTGTGGCCATGTAGCCTAACAGAGAACATCAGCAGATAAATGCCCTTGCCCTTACCCTGCTATTACAGACACTATTACAAGGGCAAGTGAAAACAGAAGGGCCTACAGCAGCTTAAATACCTATTATCAGTCACTGTCCCTGCACATATCCTCAGACCTACTGAGGAGACATTTGGGCTCTAGCCCAGTTTGGGGACATGCTTTCTCATTATCATTGGACAGCTTCTTTTAGAAGAGGTATATGGTGGAATTTGGTGGTCAGACTTTGTCTCCATATGATTACCATAAAACTAAAAGAGTCTGGCTTTGTGTCATATGTGATAGCATATGGAGGATGGCTATATAATTTATTGCATTAACCAAAACACTATGGGAGTAAAGATGTTATATTAATAATTCTATAGCAATGGATCTAAACTATAAATATCCCAGGTAAATTAGCCATACATTCATCTAATTATAGACAAACAGCTGATGCAGGGCCTGAAATTGGAACTTCACACAGCATGAATCCATTTAAAAAGTAGGTATGAAATGTTCATTGGTTATCATTCTCCCTTTGGAAACTACTTATGCTATGTTGAATAATGGCCCCCCCAAAACATCAGGTCCTGATCCCAGAATCTGTAAATATGGCTTTACATGACAGAGTTTTCAGATGTTTTAAGTTAAGGATCTTGAGAAAAGAGGGCCATTCTATCTGGCTGGGTCCTAAATGCAATAGTATGTATCATTATAAGAGGTACACAGAGGAAAATTTGACTACACAGAAGAGAAGAAAATGTGAAGATGGAGCAGAGAGAACTTAAAGATACTGGTCTTGAAGATTGAGGCGATGCCAGGAGTCATCATAACTAAAATAGGCAAGGAACAGATTCTCCAGTAAAGCCTCCAGATGAAGAATGGTCCTACGACACCTTCATTTTGGTCCAGTGATATGATTTCTGACTTTTAGACTCCATAACTATGAGAAAATAAATCTCAGTTGTTTTAATAGTGGTAGTTTAATGGTAGTAGTTACAGCAGCCATGGAAACAAATACACATTTTTTCCTTAGGAATCTTTTCTGAAAACAAAATAGTTTTTAAAAATTTTAATAAATATGTAATATAAAAGCATATAAAGAATAAAGTTGAAATAAAACCACTGAAAGTTTCACATCCTAAAGAGGGGAAAAGCAGTTTTACCATTTGTTGACTATATTTTCTACTGTCTTTCTATTTATTTAGAATAAATACATGAGTGGAAAAATAGCTATGTTCAATAAATCTAATTCAACAGAATTTAAATATATTTAATTTTAATCAAAATATTTAAATTTAATTTAGCAAGCAAAGGAAATAGACATAAAGTAAAAGGAAATGATGAGCTTCAAATAAATGCTTTTTAGTAACAAATAAGTTGAGTTTTTATTTCCAAACTCTCCAGAGCTTTACAAGACTACATCTCTTAATCTCCTTCCAACATAACCCAAGTCTAGTGCCAGTTTAATGTGGGTTAAAGAGAAGGTTGGCCTTTAGCAAGACAACAGCCTGGCAGTGAGACTAAAGAAACACCAGAGATATTCCTTGTGCCGTCTTACTCATGGCACTGGGCTCTGTAATCTCTACCTTCAGACATTGGTCTGTAGAAAGGCCTCTGAAAAAATGAAGAAGTGTAGCATGGACAGGTTGTGTAGGGCAGCAGGGCAGGGAGGAAGGGGAATGCTTGATAAAGACAGGACACCAAGGACTTTCATCCCTGTGATGCCCACTTGCTGCCCATTATCATTTAAGGTTTTGTTTTGTTTTGTTTTGTTTTGCTTTGTCATGGTTATGTTTCCTTCCTTTTGATCTGGAGTTAAGATCAAATGTGAGGCATCATTTGACATCTTCAAAACTTATAACTCTAAGATATGGTTAGTACAATAGCCCACTCATAGTAATCCTATTATGCATTAGGATTTTGACTCAGGAACAAAGAACAAATAGAAGGACACAATGGAATAAGTCATATTGCTATGGCCTTAATCTCATTTCTTAAAATTCCTGAGCCTCAGTTTCTATGTCTTTAAAATGGAAATAGTAATCAA
Organism: Suricata suricatta; assembly: GCF_006229205.1. Classification (NCBI taxonomy): domain Eukaryota; kingdom Metazoa; phylum Chordata; class Mammalia; order Carnivora; family Herpestidae; genus Suricata; species Suricata suricatta. Next base: position 166,388,168 of record NC_043701.1, read on the forward strand.
ACTTATCTCGTAGGGTTATGGTGATAATTAAGTAATATATCCTATAAAATTATCAAATATTCATTCAACATAAACACTTTATAAATGACAGCTAAGAAAATACAACAAAGTAGGGGCCAACATGGCAGAGAAGTAGGGGGATCTGTACTTCCTGTGACTCTCAAACAAAGAATGAATGAAGCCAAAGGATTCTGAACCCCAAGAGTCTGAGAAGAAAAGAGACTGAGTCTACCAGGGAGAAATTGGGCAACCTAACAGCCAGTAGGTGGGTGATTGTGAACTGGGCGAGATAAATTGGCCACATAGACACAGAGGGATCCCCTTCTGTGGAGAGACAATGGGAAGAGAAGGAGCAGCTGAGGAAGCATAGGACTTTATCGGGACAAGAGAAAAACCTCCAACTGGGATGGAAAGGGATCCCATCTCTAACTGCATGGCTTTCTTCAGACTGGGGCCAGCTGCCCTGTTTGCACACCTGGGGAGGAGGGGGGACACTTCCAGGTTGGGTGGTAGGTCAGGGGCACAGTCTGCAGCAGGAGAAACCAGTCCCCTCCCCTGGAATGCTGTGACACAGGACAGAACGAGCCAGGACCACATATCAGGGGGCATAAGGAAGCACCTCCCCAGTGCTGGGGCACACAGAGTGGGAGCTTAAATCCCAGATAAGCAGTGGGGCACAGGAGTCCGCAGACCAAGAAAGACTGACCTGTCTACACTCGTGACACAGTGAAGATGGCTCAAACGGAGTCCACCACTCTGTGGAGAAGAGACTGGAGGGTCACCATTTTTCTTCCCACCACCACCAAGGCAGGGCCCACAGTGGAGGCAGTCCCACCTACACCAAACTATGCTTCTCCACATTGGGTAGCTGCTGAGAAGTACAGAAGCTGAGGAACCAGACGGCCCCCTCCTCCAGACCAGCACAGTAGCATTGCCTGGACAATTCCTGTTATTTAGATATATTCTCCAGATATATTCTCCCTTTCTCCTTCTTATCTTTTCCCTCCACTAGGCTGCTTACTCTGGTTATTGGTTTGCTTAAACAGACATATTTAATTCGTTCTCTTGATACATGTTCTGTACATTCTTCTTTACTTTACTTTCTCTCTCTCTCTGGAATAAGCAAGCCATATAATTTCTCTCTCTGGGTAACTTGATCTTTGTTTCTTTTTCCTCACCTCCTTGCTTATTTTCCTTTCTCTCTCTTTCTGGATTAAGCCTTTTAGTCTCTCTGCCTGGTCAATGTTTATTTTTTCTTTTCCCTCACCCATGTCATTTCTCTCTATGGATGTGCTCTTCCATCAGCATGACCTCCTCCTTGTTTTTACTTGTAGTTGGTGTTCTGATTTTTGCTTTTGGATTGTTTTTTGTTTTTGTTTGTTTGCTTTATTTTTTGGTAAGTTTGAGTGTTTTTGTTTCCTATTTGTTTGTCTATTTGTTTTCCTTTCCAGGGCTATGTCAAGGAACAATTCAAAGGTGGTGGAGGGCCCAAAACATCATGATGAGTAGGGAAATAAAATAACCAAAGCCACAGCAACAGAGAGAAAGTAACACTCTCCAAAAGACACCTCCTGAACGTCCAGGCCCAGGACACTGTATGACCCCCTTTTAATACAGCAGTGCTCACAGGTGCAGGGCACATAGCAAGCTTTGAAAACTCAAAAGGGACAGAAAACATACAAAAATGACAAAACAGAAGAATTCTCCTCAAAAGAAATTCCAGGAAGAAGTGACAGCTAAAAAATTGATCAAAACAGTTATAAGCAACATAACTGAATAGGAATTTAGAATAATAGTCATAGAATTAATAGCTGGGCTTGATGAAAGCATAGAAGACAGCAGAGATCAAGGATCTCAAAAAACAGAATAAATTTTAAAATGTTATAAATGCATGTGCAGAATAAAATGGAGGCAGCCACAGCATGGATCGGAGAGGCAGAGTGGAGAATAGGTGAATCAGAAGACAAATTTATGGAAAAAGAGGAAATTGAGGAAAAGAGAGATTAAAAAATACAGGATCATGAAGAAAGAATTCAAGAACTAAGTGATGCAATCAAACTGAACAATATCAGTATCATAGGTATTCCATAAAAAGAAGAGACAGAAAGGGGCTGAAGGTGTACTTGAACAAATCATAGCTGAAAACTTTTCCAATCTGGGGAAGGAGACAGACACTGAAATCCAAGAGGCACAGAGAAGTCCCCTCAGACATAATTTAAATCGATCTTCTGCATGACATATCATAGAGAAACTGGCAAAATACAAGGAAAAAGAGAATTCTGAAGGCAGCTATGGATAAATGGTCCTTAACATACAAAGGTAGACACATAAGAGTAGCAGCAGACCTATGTACTGAAACTTGGCAGGCCGGAAAGGAATAGCAAGAAATCTTCAATATGATGATCTGAAAATTAAGCAGCCAAGAATCCTTTATCCAGAAAGCCTGTCATTCTGAATAGAAGGAGAGATAAATATTTTCCCAAATAAACAAAGACTGAAGGAATTCATCACCACTACACCAGCCCTATGAGAGATCATAGGGGGGACTCTGTGAGTGAAATGTTGCAAGGACCACAAAGTACCAGAAACATAACTACAAGCATGAAACCTACAGATAACACAATGATTCTAAACCCATACTTTTTAATAATAACACTAATGGTAAATGGACTAAATGCTACAATCAAAAAACATAGGGTATCAGAATGGATTAAAAAAAAAATAAGACCCATCTATTTTCTGTCTACAGGGGACTCATTTTAGACCTTAGGACACCATCAGATTGAAAGTGACGGAATGGAGAACTATCTCTCACACAAATGGAAGTCAAAAGAAAGCTGGAGTAGCCATAGTTATATCAGACAAACTAGACTTTAAAGGCTGTAACACAGTATGAAGAAGGGTATTATATAATAATTACTGGGTCCATCCAGCAAGAAGAGTTAACAATTATAAATGTCTATGCACTGAATTCAAAAGCACCCATATATATATAAAACAATCACAAATATAAACTATCTTATTGATAAGAATGTGGTAGTTGCAGGGGACTTTAATACTCTACTTACAGCAATGGACAGATCATCTAGACAGAGGAGCAATAAAGAAACAATGGCCCTGAATGATACATTGGACCAGATGGACTTGACAGATATATTTAGAACTCCACATCTCAAAGCAGTGGAATATATTTTTCTTCTTCAGTGCACATGGTACATTCTCCAAGATAGACCACATACTGGGTGACAAAACAGCCATCAATAAATATAACAGAATTCAGATCATACCATGCACGCTTTTAAATCACAATGCTATGAAACTTGAAATCAACCACAGGAAAAAGTCTGGAAAACTACAAAAGCATGGAATTTTAAAAAACATCCTACTAAAGAATGAATGGGTCAACCAGGCATTTAGGAAAGAAATCTAGAAATAAATGGAAACAAATGAAAATGAAAACAAAACAATCCAAACAAACCCTTTGGGATACAGTAAAGGCAGTCCTAAAAGGAAAATACATTGCAATCCAGGCCTATTTCAAGAAACTAGAAAAAGTGCAAGTACAAAATTTAACAGCACACCTAAAGGAACTAGAAGCAGAAGAGCAAAGACAACACAAACCCATAAGAAGAGAAATAATAAAGATTAGTGCAGAAATAAATGGTATAGAATCCAAAAAAAAGTAGTAGAAACAGATCAATAAAGCCAAGAGTTGCTTTTTGAAAAAATTAACAAAATTGATAAACTTCTAGCCAGGCTTCTCAAAAAGAAAAGAGAGAATACCCAAATGATAAAGTCACAAATGAAAATGGATTTATTACAACCAATCCCTCAGAAATACAAGCAATTAACAGGTAATACCAGGAAAAATTACATGCCAACAAACTGGACAACCTGGAAGAAATGTACAATTTCCTTAAACACCCACACACTACCAAGATTCAAACAGGAAGAAATAGTAAATCTGAATAGACCCATAACTAGTGAACATATTAAATCAGTTATCAAAAATCTTCCAACAAATAAGAATCCTTGGCCAGATGGCTTCCCTGGGGCATTCTACCAGACATTTAAAACAGAGTTAATACCTATCCTTCTCAAGCTGTTCCAAAAAATAGAAATGGAAGGAAAAGTTTTATACTCATTCTATGAAGCTAGCATTTCTTGATTCCTAAACTAGTTAGACACCTGGCCAATAAGAACAAAAAAACAAAAACAAAACAAAACAAAACAAAAGACTACAGGCCAGTATCCCTGATAAATATGGATGCAAAAATTCTCAACAAGGTACTAGCAAATCAAATTCAACAGCATATAAAAAGAATTATTCGTCATGATTAAGAGGGATTCATTCCTGGATTGTAGAGCTGGTTCAGTATTTGCAAATCAATCAATGTGATACATCACATTAACAAAAGAAAAGATGAGAACCATATGATCTTGTCAATAGAGACAGCAAAAGTATTTGACAAAATGCAGCATCCTTTCTTAATAAAAACCCTCAAGAAAGTTGGGATAGAGGGAACATACATAAATATCACAAAAGCCATTTATGAAAAGCCCACAGCTAGTATCATCCTCAATGGGAAAAAACTGAGAGCTTTCCCCCTGAGATCAGGAACATGACAGGGGTGTCCACTCTCACCACTGTTGTTTAACATAGTGCTGGAAGTCCTAGCATCAGCAATCAGGCAACAAAATTAAATAAAAGGCATTCAAATTGACAAAAATAAAGTCAAACTTTCGCTTTTCACAGATGACATGATTCTCTACATGGAAAACCCAACAGACTCCACCAGAAGCCTACTAGAACTGATCCATGTATTCAGCAAAGTCGCAGGGTACAAAATCAACATACAAAAATCAGTTGCATTTTTATACACCAATAATAAAGCCACAGAAAGTCAAGAAACTGATCCCATTCACAATTGTACGAAGAACCACAAAATACCTAGGAATAAACCTAACCAAAGATCTAAAATACCTGTATGCTGAAAACTATAGAAAGTTTATGAAGGAAATTGAAGAAGACACAAAGAAATGGAAAAACATTCCATGCTCGTGGATTGGAAGACTAAATATTGTTGAAATGCCAATACTACCAAAAGCAATATACACATCCTATGCAATACCAATCAAAATTGCACCAGCACTCTTCTCAAAGCTAGAACAAAAAATCCTAAAATTTGTATGGAACCACAGAAGACCCCGAATAGCCAAAGTAATATTGAAGAAGAAATACAAAATGAGAAGCATCACAATCCCAGACTTCACCTCTACTACAAAGCTGTAATCATCAAGGCAGTATAATATTAGTACAAAAACAGACACATAGACCAAAGGAATAGAAGAGAGAACCCAGGATTGGACCCACAAGTTTATGGCCAACTAATCTTTGACAAAGCAGGAAAGAGTATCGATTGGAAAAAAGACAGTCTCTTTAATAGATCATGCTGAAAGAACTGGACAGCAACATGCAGAAGAATGAAACTAGACAACTTTCTTACACCATACACAAAAATAAACTCAAAATGGATGAAGGACCTGAATGTGAGACAGGAAAGCATCAAAACTGTAGATAAGGAAGCAGGCAACATCCTCTGTGATCTCAGGTGCATCAATTTCTAATTCAACATTTCTCCAAAGGCAAGGGAATTAAAAGCAAAAATAAACTATTGGGACCTCATCAAGGTAAAAACTTATGCACTGCAAAGGAAACAATCAACAAAACTAAAAGGTCACTGACAGAATGGGAAAGAATGGCTGCAAATGACATATTGGATAAAGGGCTAGTATCCAGAATCTATAAAGAACTCGCCAAACTCCATACCCAAAAAAAAACAAATAACCCAGTGAAGAAATGGGAAGAAGAACTCAACAGATAATTCTCCAAAGAGTACATCCAGATGGCCAACAGACACATGAAACAATGCTCAACATCACTCATCATCAGATACCAGTTCATGCTTGTCAGATTGGCTAAAATTAACAAAGAAGGAGACTATAGATGCTGGTGAGGATGTGGAGATATGGGCACCCTCTTGACCTGTTGGTAGGAATGCAAACTGGTGCAGCCGCTCTGAAAAATGTGTGAAGGTTCCTCAAAAAATTAACAATAGAACTCCCCTACGACCTAGCAATAGCACTGCTGGGGATCTACCCAAGGAATACAGAAGTGCTGATGCATAGGGGCACATGTATCCCAATGTTCATAGCAGCACTTTCAACAATAGCCAAATTATGGAAAGGGCCTGAATGCCCATAAACTGATGTGTCAATCAAAAAGATGTGGTTTATATATACAGTGAGATACTACTTGGCAATTAGAAAGAATAAAATCTGGCCATTTGTAGCAACGTGGATAGAACTGGAGTGTATTATGCTAAGTGAAACAAGTCAGAGAAAGACAGATACCATAGGTTTTCACTCGTATGTGGATCAGGAGAAACTTAACAGAAGACCACAGGCAAGGGGAAGGGAAAAAAATAGTTAAGGAGAGGGAAGGAGGCAAACCATAAGAGATGTTTAAATACTGAGAACAAACTGAGGGTTGTTGGGGGCTAGGGGAAAGGGGAAAGTAGGTGATGGGCACGGAGGAGAGCACTTGTTGGGATGAGCACTGGGTGTTAAAAAAGAAAATGCAACAAAGCAAATTTTCATGAATTGAATTAGTCAGGGAGACTGCAAGGAGAAGGCACTTCCTGGGATAGACAGACATCAATAGGGTTTGGCAACGAGGAGCCAGCACCATGGACAGCTCTAGAAGAGCATAATGGCTGCCCATAAGAGAAACAGTAAAAAAACACTTTGTTCATGTCAGATTTTTACCTTACCCAGCTCTGCTGGTCATGGTTCGTATTCAATACTTGCAATGTGCAAATTCTCTGAAACACATTGCGTGGGATAGAGAAGGATGGTGGTGAAGAATATGGGCCTTGGATTCAACCACAGGGTCTACTTTAAACAGGGCAAGTTACTTAATCTCCCTATTTTTTCATCTGTCATGTGGAAACAATGATCAACTTAATAAAAAACATTGGAAGGACTCTCTTTGTGATAAGTGTCCCACATGGCCTGTTATTAGAAGAAGATACTTTATAAATTGGAAGTACTTTCATGACTAATTTTACCAGAACTTGCCTTTGGAGAAGCTACAGCATAGCTGGAGGGATAAAACTAATCAAAATGAAATAAATGAGCCACCAACAGAACATGGGAAATTATTAAAAGTTAAAATTAGGGATTGCTTTCCTCAATACATATTAACTATGTATTGTACTAGTAATTGTATATTATTATGTGCCAGCTGCTGCACAAAGTGTAGTGCATAAAGTAGCAACATTCCCTGTCTCATGGCATTTACCATCCTGGGGTGCTGGTGACTGTGAAGAAGTCCATCCCACGGAGATTCCCACTTCCTTCTGCTACACCCAAGACCAAAATTAAGCATAAAGAAAGGTTTATTTGGTGTTCACTGTCCATTTTCCCCTCCTGCTCCTGCCTAATATAATCCAGAGCCATTTGTACAAATTTCTGTTAATATCCAGATCTAAATTTGCAGAGTCAAAGGCTGTAGCCCTGGAGTCTGATTTGCATTCATGAATATGTAGTAGGATATTCCCTCACAAATGTGGTAATATCTAAGAAATGATACATATAGGAAGAGCCATAGAGTAAGTTATTTGGTGTTAGACTTGGCCTGAAAAATGAAGATTGAATCAAAAGGGAAACTGGGCAAGAAAGGAAACCATGATTCACTGAGAACTACCCTGAATGAGGCCAGCTGCTTTGAAATATCAGTAATTTGAAAAACTAGTCCTTAGGGTTTGTATTCCCACTTCCAGATAAAGAGCCTGAAGTTCAGAGATGTTAATGATTTTCCCAAAGTCACAAACCGAGTGAAGGACAAAGGCAAATTTTGAAGCCTAGTCTGTTTGATTCCCATCCCAAGATTAATTACACTCTATTGAGGAGCCTCAGGAGACAGACATCTTAGCACTGGCTCTGTCATCAACTCACTCTAGCCACTACAGACAGAATAGGCATTGCCTCTTGGGCTCTGTGTTTGTAAATAAATGGATGGTTTGGACTAGAGGATCTCTGAACTCTCTTCATGCTCTCTTGTCTTCTGGCTAGGACTTGACTGAGGAAAATAAAGACAGAACTGTGGACATCAAAAGCAGGGTGTACTACTTGTGGAAGGGTTTCTCTGGATATGGTCTCATTGTGAGACTCATACTCAAGGTGTCTTTAGATGACACTCTCCTTTAGCCAAGACATTTTAGACGCCCTCTTTCCTGGGAATTAGAGGATAATCTTCTATGAGGGCATTTGAGTGGCTCAGTCAGTTAAGCATCCAGCTCGTGGTTTCAGCTCAGGTCATGATCTCATGGTTCATGGATTCAGGCCACACATTGGGCTCTGCACTGACAGCACAGAGCTTTCTTGGGTATCTCTTTATCCCTCTCTCTCTACCCCTTCCCTGCCCATTCTCCCTCTTCCTTTCTCTCTCTCTCTTTCTCTCTCTCTCTCTCATTCTCACTCTCTCTCTAATAAACCTTAAAAAAATCAACTTTAAAAATTAAAAAAAATAAAAATAAAAAGGTCTCTATCTCCTGAAGACAAATATTTTTTTATTATTTAAATTCAAGTGAGTTTACATGCATTGTAGTACTGTTTTCAGAGTAGAACTCAATGTAAAGAGATAATTCTGATTGCAATTTAAGGCAGCATCTTCTGGCATAAACATAGTCACGATCAACAGTTACAAGCCTAATTAACCTAGAAAGACCATCTAACCTTGCTTAGTCTCAATTTCCTCAGCTATAAAATGAGGAATATACATATTCTCCTCATTTGGATATCTTAGATGCCAAATGATAAAATTAAGATGTGAAAATGCTTTGAAAAAGATAAAATAGTCGTGGGTGGCCTGGGTGGCTCAGTCAGTAAGGGGCTGAATTGGGCTCAGGTCATGATCTCATGGTTCATGAGTTAGAGCCCCACCTTCTGCTCTGTGCGCACAGCTCAAAGCCTTGAGTCTGCTTTGGATTCTGTGTCTCCCTCTCTCTCTCTGACCCTCCCCTGCTCACACTCTGTGTGTGTCTCTCTCTCAAAAATAAACATTACAAAAAATAAAATAAAATAAAGACAAAATAGTCTCAATAGGCAAATTAGATGTCAATAACTAGAAGAGATCACATAATTAATATCAGAAAAGGAATATATTTAAATCCGTATATATTAAAATGTATATAAATTTCATCATTTATATATGCTCATTAGTATTCTGTTGGTGTATTTTAACACAACTCTAATTATAAGGACAGAGACCACATTTTCCGACAAATTCATTTATACACAACAGTACTTCTAATCATGATCCAAAAACATGAGTCAGAGACACTGGAGGCACTAACAAAAGCAGATGCTTATGGTACCAACAAGACCAATTGTTTCAGACTTTCCAGGAATGGGACCTAGAGATGTACATTTTAACTAACTACTTAATTTCCCAACTGATTCACATCTAAATGACCCACAAGATTCCAGGGGCAGAGACAGTACGCTGAAAGCTTTGGATGTTGAAGCTAACTGAGTCTGGGATTAAATGGGCAGATGACGATGAGTAGACGGCAGGGGTAGGTAGCAGATGTGGGTGGACCATCCTTGTATCTCAGGGGATAGGAGTTGGTTTTAATCAAGATGCCACAAATCTTTCATTTATTCTGTATTTATAAGATCACCAATATCCCAAGAGGTTAAGAGCTGACTCATGGACTAGAAAATAATATTAAACGCTCTGAGAACCTTGGACTACCCATCAAGGTATCATAAAAGTATAGGATTAGGGATGTGGTCTCTGGAATGAATGGCTAGTACTAAGTCTCAGCTCTAATAATTATCAGCTACGTGACTAGAAGAGTTAGCTTCATTCACTTACTTCATCCATAAAATATGGATAATAATACCTCTGTTGCACAGTTTATGTAAACACTGCATGAAATCAAGTATCCTAAATACAGTACCTGGCATAGAATCAGGGCTCAATAAATGTCAGTCACCTAGGAAAATGGATCATCTAAGTCACATATTTGGATCCCAGTCACATTTAAACAACTTGCCAAGTAAACAATTATAATCTCTTAGGGGTTACAAACACGTGTGCACACACACATGCATGCACACGCGTGCGCACACACACACACATTTGAATTGAGAAAACCTCTGAGAGTGAATGAAGGAGCCATTAATCTTAAGAGAATTCTTAGGGAATCAAAGAGAAAACAGACAATCCCCAAGAGCCCACTGTGGCTCTGTCTCCCTTTCCTGTAACTGAACCACACACCTTGAACATGGTTGTCCAATTCTTCTCCTATTAAGAGCATGCAAATTATTCCATATCACTTGATTCACAATGAGGAGAACAAGAATTTACCATGTTTCAGGACTAAGTGTTTTATATTATAAAAGATTATAGTATTTCCTTTTCATAAGAATCCCTGTCAGACAGATATTATTATCTCCAGTGGACAGGGGAGACACTCAACAGTGTTCAGCCTCCTTCCAGATTTCAAGAACTCTTAGGGGAGCCATGTCTTACCTTCTTTGAAATTATCCTCTTGACGTTAGCAAAATCCTTGAATACAGATAGTGCTTAATAAATATCTGTGATAACTCCCAGAAAGTTCTCCCAGGAGATTTTAGCTGTGGCTTTCTAGTCCCTACATCATGCAGCTGTGGTAGCAGCTTCCTGCAGTGAGTACTTTCAGTGACTATTGTATGAAGTCTTCAATGTTTCTCTCCTCATACAAACCTTCAAAGAGCTATTGGGTTCCCCACAACCTGGACAGATCTCTACTAGCTTCCAGAGCAGCTAGAGCATAGCACTAGTGCAAACCCAGTAGTAATGGATATTATTTGTTTAATGTTTATTTTAGAGAGAGAGAGAGATTGTAATCAGGGGAAGGGCAGAGAGGGAGTCAGAGGATCTGAAGCAAAAAAGCTGGCTCTATTCTGACAGCAGTGAGCCTGATGCAGGGCTCCAACTCACTAACCATGAGATCATGACATGAACTGATGTCAGATGCTCAACTGACTGAGCCATCCAGACACCCCCTAACTGATATTATGATGCAACTGGTCTTTGAATTCACATGTGCTCTGCCCACTGTACATCAGATGATTCCTGTCCTCCAGGTCAGAGAGATTCTCATGAATTCACTTTGGTTTAAGCTCTTATGCTACAAAAGTCCTTCTATTCCCCTCACTAATAAAGTAGGAGAAAATCACACACATAGTCTCACAGATTCCACAAACTCTGATGACATAATTTGCCACAGATTCAAATCTTCCTCAAAATTCTCAATATATTCACAAAGAACCTTAGGCAAATAAAATCCTAGAAGTTACTTTTTATACCTATAATATAATTTGATATGCAAACTAAATTCTGACAGTGACTCTGAGATTATACTGGATGAAAGTTGGAGGAAGGGTATGGGAAAAGATAAAAACTAGATATCCCTATTTCACTATTTTCAAAGTGTGGTCCAAGTACCATCACATTATAAATAAATGGTTGTTTTAATAAAGTCTACATGAAAAACTACTCAACTAATTATTGGATGTGATTGACAATTAATCCCCTTTGTCCATAAGAAAATGAAAAGATATGGCACTCTTGATTTATAAGTTCCAAACTTCCCCAAAAAACACACAAGATGATTGACAAAGAAAATATAAAATTTAAGTTAATTAATTATACACTGTTCAAAGCCCACAAAACAATCCTCTGAGCTTACCAACAATATATACAGGGATCCTCAAGGTGAAGCCCATGAATGTGCTGAAGGATATTTGTAAATCCCCCTTATGTGTAGTCTGGATAACAACCAGCGTTCTTTCTGCTATAAATGTCAGAAAATCCATCCCAAATAAGCTTAGCCAAAAAAAATGAATGTATTTACTTCCTTAACTGACAAATTAGTTTAAAGCTGGATCTGGAGGCTGAAGTGATATTAAAGGATTTCTGTTATTTTTCACCTTTCAAGTCACCTGTCTCCAGGTGATAGCCCTCAAAATTTTCTGTTTTAGACTTTTCCTGCTTTGAGTTCAGCAGAGGAGAGACTTCTGCTTCCTCAAATCTACAGAATAGGCCAAGTAAAGTAAAGCGTTCATTCTTGACCCAGTCATTGTGACTGCAAAAGGAAGTATCCTGTATCTCACACTGCCAAATCATAAGGGAAAGGATTTTTCCCCTACCAAAAAAAAAAAAAAAAGGTTCACCTGCGTTTACCAAAATGCGCATGGAAATTATACAAAGCAACAGATTTCATCATCTTTCAAAATGCATTACGCCTCAACCTGAGAAGACAGTCCATGACTTTCATCAGTCTCATTGTGATGAAAAAATCTTTGAAGTTAACAACCAATTAAAACCTAGTTCTTTACATACAATGAAGGTAGTTATAAGATGGAAGAGAGGAGTTCTAAAGCAGGAAAGAAAAGGTACATGTTTTTGCTCCTATATCTTACTAACAAGTTCTTAGGAATTTCTTTTTCTTCATCTATGTTTACAAAAAGCAAAAGTAATAGAATCAAAGAACCTCCAAAACGTTCCCTTCCATAACATTCTTTGCACTCGTAATGACTTTTTATTAGATCAGAATTGTGAAATAAAAGTTGTTAGCCACGCATGTAATTTTAATTATTTAATAATCAGATTAATAAAAAAACAGAAATTGAAACTAATTTTAATTATAAATACTTTTAATCAAATAGATTCAAATTATAATCATTTCAAATGACTAAAAATCATTAGTGAGTTACGTTAAAAGCTTTTTTGAGAGCTTTAAATAACATAACGTTCACCCATATAAAGAATTTAATTCCATCACTTTTAGTGTATTTGCAGTTTTATGCAGCCACAATCATAATCTAATTTTGAAACCTGAAAAGATATCTTATACTCATTAAATTAGTAATCACTCCTTACTCCACCCCTCCATTTCTAGACAACTTCTAATATATTTTCTGTCTCAATGCATTTACCTACTCTGGACATTTCATATAATAAAAGGAGAGACTAAATACACACATGCAAACACATAAATAGGCTATATATAAATATGCAGTATAAAAATAGAACTCCCAGTCCAAAAAGTCAACCTACTATCCAGAGTAACCAGTTGAAGAAGTCAGGCAGTAAACCCCATAACAATAGGCCCAAAATGTCTAGGACATGATTAAAAACTGACACATTTGTAATTCTGGCTCCCATTTCCAACTTAGATCAATCAGAGAATACCAAATATGCATCCCTAATCAATTACTTAGATTATTTCTAGTTAGTTACTTACAATGCCCTACTTCTAGTTGCTTATGTCAACAGTACCCAATCAGAGCTACCTGAAACCATCCTTTTTTCCATTATAAAATTTTCCTACTCTTCTTCTTGTCTTTGACTCTGCCAAATGCAAGTGATGGTGGCTGCCTCCCTTGCGATAGGAAACTGAATAAATAGCTTTTGCTTACTGTCATTTGGGTAGTCTTGCTTTATTTTCCACAGAATCATACTATATGTGACCTTTGTGCCTGGTTTCCTTCCTTAGCATAATTTCAAGATTCATCTATGCTGTACTACATACCAGTACTTCACTCCTTATTGTGGCTGAACAATATCCCATTGTATCGTTATATTACATACCGTTTATCCATTCATCAGCTCATAGACATTTTGGTTATTTCTATTTCTTTTACTATTATGACTAATGTTTCAATGAACATTTCTGTGAAAGTTTTTGTATGGACATATTTTCATTTCTCTTGAATATATACCAAGAATGTAATTGCTAGGATCATAAGACAACTTTATATTTGACATTTTAAGGAACTAATAAACTATTTTCCAAAGTGGCTGCACCATTTTATAGTTCCACCCGCAGTATATGAGAGTTCCAGTATCTCTACATCCTTGCAAACACTTGTTATTGTCTGTCTTTTTTAGTTTAGCCATCCTAGAGGTATGAAGTGGTAGTTTCTGGATTTTCTTTGTATTTTCCTTATGACTAATGATGTTGAGAATCTTCTCATGTGCTTTTTTTGTCATTTACATATCTTATATGGAGGTATAACTATTCAAATCCATTCTCCATTTTCACATTGAGTTATGTCTTTCCATTATTATTTGTATCTTCTCCTGGACTATTGATATGTGGTACAATATTTGCTTGAGATATTGGGCAGTGGCAATGACCAGTAGTTTCCAATAAAGTTAGCAAAAAAAAGTATATTCTATTTCATTCTATTCTATTAATTTGTAGTTGTGAGCTCAAACTATCTGGGGGGAAAATCTGTGTATTGAAGGAAATGCCAGAAAAATCTACAATCTAATTCCAGCTCTTATGTTATCCTTTTGGATATGATTATCAACTTCTCTGAGCCTTTTTCACATATGTAAAATATAGGGATTAAAGTGAATGATCCTCACAATTCCATCCAGATATAAATGATGTGGCTTTGATATATGTAGAAGAAAGTGTGATACCTGAAATACAACCACTTCATATATCAAAATCCTGAAGTAAAATAATTGCTGTATAGTCATATATCATGCACATGAGATGTGACTCTGAGCACCATCCATCAGATACTTTCCTCATCTTCACTTGCTTTCCATTCTTTCATGCATTTATTCATTACTGAACACTTGCTTTGTATGTGCCAGCTCCAGAGGAGATTAACAAAATTAATTGAATTTCTCTATATACCTTCCTTCATCACCAGGGTGATGCTATAGTACAGGTCTTCCTCTTCCTTGACTTATAATGGGGTTACTTTCCAATAAACTCATTGTAAATTGAAAATATCCTCAGTCAAAATGCATTTAATACACCTAAGCTACAAAACATCACTGCTTACTCTAGCTTACCTTAAACATGCTGAGAAAACTTACATTAGCCTACAGTTGAGGGAATTCATGTAACACAAGCCTATATTATAATAAAGGGTTGAATACCTCATATAATTTATTAAACACTATATTGCAAGTAAAAGACAGAAAGGTTGTATGGGTACAGAATGATTGTGAGTGTGTCTGCTGTTTATACTTATGATTACAAGACTGACTTGGATCTATGGTCACTGTCACTGCCCAGCATCTCGAGCAAGAAGTAGGGGCGCCTGGGTGGCTCAGTCAATTAGGCCTCCGACCTCGGCTCAGGTCAGACCTCACGTCCGTGGGTTCGAGCCCCATGTCATGTCAGGCTCTGTGCTGACAGCTAGCTCAGAGCCTAGAGCCTGCTTCTGGTTCTGTGTCTCCTTCTCCCTCTGTCCTTCCTCCTCTCATGCTCTGTCTCTCTCTGTATCAAACATAAATAAAACATTTAAAAAATTTAAAAATTTTTTTTAAAGTCTGAAGTGTAGTTTCTACTATAGGTGTATCACTAGCCCAGGAAAATATCCAAATTAAAAATTAAAAATACAATTTCTATTGAGTGTATATCACTTGAGCACCATCGTAAAGCTAAAAAAAAATTTAAGCCAAACCATCTAAGTTGGGGATCATCTGTATCTGTCGTTTTAGAAGTCTCAGAGCCTAGCCATCATACAATTAAGAAGAGAGGCTATTTCCTGATCTTGAATGCACAGGCTATTGCATATTATGTAGATGGAGGACTCTTTTTTACTTTATATAACATAACCCTTTGAGAATAGAACTTGGATATAATAATATAACCAAATATACAGTGAAGAAGGACTCTTCTCTCTGGTGAATTTCCTCCTCCAGTATGGATTAATTTGGCTGTGCTTACTTCCCTGAAAAATGTCCTACCTCTCAACCATATATTAATGCTACCCATGCTAAATTGACTCCCATGATGTATTACACCTGGTTGTGGAAAAAAAGTCATTCTTCCAACGATATACTTTATGCCACAGGTACTGCAGCTTTCCCTTGCTTGTTCATTGGTTCAAGTCCATTAATAAAACAATGATCAAATGAAAAGGCCTCAGGCATAAACACAAGAGCAAAAGTCTAGATGATGGCTTGCACTCATTTGTAATATATTTTTCCAGCATGTTATAAGATTTTTACCTTAAGCAAAAAGAAGTTGATGGTTTTATAATAGAGTTTTCTTTCTAAATCTTTTTCTTTCTGCTTAAAAACTGCTGACTTTAACCACAGGCTCTCATACAATTGCTTGCCAACAAACGTCTCTAAATTTAAAAGCTACTTCAATAATGCCTGGTTAATTGTATGGGCACTTGGTGGCAAGCAGAAGGCACAAATTATTAATTGCACAAAATGTGGCATCTGTATGCTGACTATTCTTCTTTAAAAATCTCATTTTAAGTTTTAAATAGTACCTATTTAATTCTAATCTTCTAAAAAATTGCTTTATACTAATAGTGTCCTAGCAATGCAGAACTATAATTATGAGCTTTCTGGTCTTATAGATACATATTCAAATACCATCACTATCATTTATTATGGTGAATGTTTGTATATTCTTCAATTATTTAAGCTTCAATTCCCTTATCCTTAAAATGGACTGATAATAGTACCTACCTCATAGGGCTGTGGTGAAATTTTTGGGACATAGCTTGAGGCACTCTACAGAAGAATCTAATAAAAAGCTTCACAAATGCTTGTGGAGCACCTAAGAGCAGGATCAGTATGCACCGTGTTCTTGTGACACATGGCATGAATGGCTGTGTTCCTGCTTTCCCATTTATACCTCAGTTTTGTCAATCTAGACCTTTGGTTCTAGAAGTGGTCCAAATCAAAGACAGCAGGAATCCTGTATAAGACACGATATGATCACTTTACTGCCCAGGCCCTTCCCCAGATCACCCTCACGTGTAAGCAGCCTGCATGTATTTCTGGAATCCCTTATCATACCTTCAAGTAATAGGACACTGTGTTTGTTTCCTATCCTGCCTCCCTCCATCTCTATTACTGGGTCTTCTTTGGTCTCCTCCCCTTTCTGTGCATGGTCCAATTCAATTAAAGTCTATGTCCATTTGACTTTAGACATTTTCCTAAACCTAAAACAATATGGTTTTAAGTTCCTTGATCTCACTGAAACTAAAAGTGCTAGACTTCTAAATGAAACCTTGGAGCTACTATATCACAAGCTTAGTCTATTTTCCACCAAGGGTTAGAGATGCTTTCTCTGCTTCCGGAGCAATCTTTGCACCATTTTCAGAATCAAAGTGCAGAACTGGTTTTCATGGTTCAGGGAGAAAAACGTGGGTCTGGTATACCAAAGCTAGAACTACATTAAATCAACTGCTCTTTTATCAGGCCACTATGGGTGGATGGGGTGGGTTCGGCCTTCTATTTGTTTGTACATCTTTATTTATGAAATGTCTCTCCCTTTCTCACGGGCTGAGTAGCAGTGGGACCCCCAGCTGCATTACTCTAAAGAAAGTACTAACACCATTTGTTACTTAAGGAGCTTTTCTAACTCATGTCTCCATTCTCCCAGGAATGCTATTCCAGTGAAATAATATAAAAAGAAATTAATAGAGATGCCCAGGTGTTATATTAAAATGTCAACTCTGACCTTTGAAGATCAGAACAGCCAAATGGCCATGATTAATGGGTGAAAGAAACACATTTATAAAGTACAACCTATAGGATGAAGAGAAGGTGTGTGTTACTGGACTGGGTGTGGTAAGCAGTCAGTCCCTGTGTTCTACCCTCATCTATTTCTTAATTATGCCAGTTTGAAGGCTATGGTTTGGTCATTTATTCATAAGTTTCTACCGTGTTAATTTATTTATCAACTTCATGTTTTTCTAAAATGTCTTAGTGGTCATATGTCTTCCAGGTTTTAGAAAGAGAAAACCTATGCAAGGATCCAGAAAACTCATCATGTACTTTCTGTTTACCTGAAAGTATGTCAATATCTCTTCCCATCCAATTCCTAGAACAGGTTCAAGGGGACAATGCAGATAGTTGTGGATATGCCAAGTACCTCTCCCCCAACACTGTACTATGGACAGGTGACCCTGTAGTTTAGGGCATGTGTTTATGAAATTAAAAAATGAAGTTGAAATAACCTAAGTGACCAATTACTGGTTTTTAAATAATGCAACACTAGGAGATTCCAGTATTTGGGAGAAAGGCTACAGATCCGGTTTCATTAACCACTTATTCTACCACACACATAATGATTTACACACACAAACACACACACATGGCTGGTTTAAATGATCTCATAAATACATGCTGACAAAGATCTAGAGAAACATCACACACTGATCGATGAAATACAAATTAGTACAATTTTTAGGTGGAGAACTTTGGTGATATCTACTATATGCTTAATCCATATAGCCTTTGATCTAGCTATTTCTTTTCAGGTATTTATCTGATGGTTATACTGCTACTACTATATGTTAAATGTTAGAAACAATGTAGATGCCGATATTAGTGACTAGGGTAAATAAACTATGGCACATTCATATCTTGGAATGCAATACAGCTATAAAAATGAATTTAAAAAGCTCTGTTTATACTGATATAGAATGATAAATTGTTAAAAACAAGAAATCTCAATGCAAATCTATATGTATTTTGGGAAAAAAGTAAAGAATATGCACATACTTACATGTATGTACATAAAAGGATACACAAAAATTGATAATAGTGTTTATCTCTGGAGAGAAACACTGGATTGCTGGGGTTCAGGAGTGGAAAGGAGAGTCTTTTTACTTTATATTATTTGATATCTTTTGAATCTTGAACCATAAAAATGTATTACGTATTCAAAAACTTTTTAATTATCATTAATTAAATATTTTAAATACATTTAATGTAAACTTATTATTCTTTAAATCCCTCTTTAGAACAATGCTTATTTCAGTGCGACCCCCAAAGATGCCACAAGTGTAACAGAATCCCAGTGAGGCTGGGAAAAAGAAGAAAAGACTAAGGTAAGGAGCACTGAGGGCTATTCACTTGGTATGTTCTTCGTAGGAATCATCCTCACCACATTCTGAAATCATCAAAAGTTATTCTTGAAACTCCAGAAAGAGCATCAATGGCATAGCAAATCCTGAGGACATCTAACTGTGGAATCAAGAACATGCAGACAGTCAAGCAGCCCAGCGTTTCCATGGACAGCGGGTTCTTTCTACAAGTTTGGGCCTGAGTCCTTGGACTGAAAAATAAAGCAAAAGAAGAGTTGCTATGGGCTACTGGAAACAGACTCGGGCACAGAGGCTGGATGGAAGGGTCCTCTCTGAAGGAGTGGACACCAAAGAGTTAAACCAGGCACATGGGGGAGAAAAAAAAGAAGCCTTCAAACTAATTTCACACTGAAAGTGATGTTTAATTTGAATCATGCTCTTCCCAAAGGAAAAAGCCCATTCAATAGATCAACATATTTTTTTTTCCGGAAAATTAGAGGGCTGATGATTAAGTCTTCATGAACTCCAATGACAAAAATAAAATAAAGGGCTAAGCAAATGCAAATGCTGGAACCCCAAATAAAGACAAAGGAGGGGCCTACTCATGTCCAAGGTGATGAATCCTGTTTTGACACCGAAAATTAACATAAAGGGGATTTACTTGTTAATTTCATTTTAATTAATGTAATTTTAATAAAATTAAGCTCTCAAAGCATTTGTGTAAAGCTGAGCTTAATATATTAATTCACTTAAAAAGGAAGAAGATATAATAAAAGGGTAACGTTTCCACACACAAAAAAAAGTTATTCTTACACCCTTTTGGTGAGAACACTCAGCAGAAAGCATCATGAGGAGGAGCTCAGATATGACAGTTGTCCTGTGTTCCTCACATCCTATATTCTTGCCTGGGCTTTGCTTAATTATTCATTTGTCTGGTTGTATCATGAATGAATAGAACTGTTATGCTCAGATCGCAGTATCCCCAAAAACCAAGACCACCAGGGAGTCCGAGTCAGGTATGCAAAAGCAAAGGGCATTTATTCGGGCTTAAGCTCAGACTCTCAGACCTCACCAATGCAGTGGATCCGTGCTGAGAGCCCCATCATCAGCCAGGCAGGGTTTTTATTACAGTTGGGGCGAGGGATGGGGTGAAGGGTGGAGTGAGGAGCAGGGGTTACAAACTGTTTGGATGGCACATCAGCAGAGGTTGATGCGGCACAGAGTGATTAGCTAATTTAAAACTAAATGGGCATAATAAAAACGGCAGAAATGTCAGGTATTTCCCTGCTGGACCATGACTGGCCCCGGCCAAGGGTGGTATCTGGCCTAACCTGAGCCAATCATAGACCCCCAGGCAGGTGGTATTTCCTGGAATCTAAGGGGGGGGGAGGTTTCCATTAGCCCGAATCATCATAGGTGGGGGTTATTATTCTTAACTTATTGAGCAAGTGCCCTGTTTTTAAAGTTCCTGGAACTTCAGGTGGAGCCACAGATTCCAGTAAGTTTTAGTCATGCCCGGGGAAATAGAAACTTGGGCCTTCTAGTTTCTGAGGCTTATTTGAAGTCTGTCATGGCATTAGTTTGGCTCTTCAGAATAAATAGTTTGTGGAGTTTGAGGTCTTAGTCCTTTGTGGAAATGAGAAAGCTGAAGGCCCAATCTGTTTATCTTTGACAATTTGATGTGAATTTGGAGATGCGTCCTTCCATACTTTCTTTTCCCTTAGGGAAGTTTTATTCATACCCAAAGCAGCCTGGGCTCAGAATATCTCAGGGCATCTGATGGGAACAAATGCAAATTTCCAGGGCTTTGGTACGAAACAAAGGTCAGTACTAAGCCTGAAAGTCAAAAGCAAAACAAAAGAACACAACCAATCTGCATCAAAAACCAAGCTGATCTTACTGTCTCCTCTTTAATCATAAAAACACATTTCTTAGAAGAGGCAATTAGAATAATGCTAATTTCCAAACCACTTAAAAATGATACTTAAAAAAATAAAGAAGATAGTTCTTCATTTGAATTGGCCTCAATAAGCTTTAATTATGCAATGTGAGCAAGTGAGCTAATTAGAAAGTATATCCTTGTGTAGGTACATTCCCATCAAGGTGCTTTCCTAAATGGTTTTCATTTGAGAAGAGACCATTTTTTAAAAATTCCACATAAGAAATTTATCTTTGTGGATAAAGAGTGAACAAAAAGAAGTGTTAAGCAGGAAAAAAAAAATGAAAGTAAATGTTGTATGGAGACTTTAAAAAATACAAATTAAATGCTTGTGTCAATTGAGTCCATTGATTGGCCCTACTCTGAGCTCCAAAACAGCTGAAAGACAATCTCCAACCTGACTCCAATCGGAGATGTTTAGAAGCTCTTCATTTTCCATTTAGCAGGGAGGAACTGATTTATTATTAAAGCCTTAAGAGTTGCAAAGGGCTTGTACCAGATCATATTAAATTTTGGATGAATACATATAAGAATACAAGTTCTCCTTTTACTGTGTCTAAGTTTAAAGTCAGAGCATGTTTAGAAAGAAAAACTTTATAATCTACACTGATATTCTCATTTCTAACATCCTTGGTGATTTTCTTGTTATATTATCACAAACTCCTCACCTTAGAGATACATCTGGTTTTATTTTCAATCTAATATACCCAACATTTTTGAGGGGGAAGTGTGACCCATGGTGATATTCAAATCAGCTAACAAATTACAAAATACAAAAATAATACTTTCTTTGATTTACTGAACTAGGTGTTTTGCTCTGTACTTTGGGCTTTACACAGATTTTTTTGAGTCATTTAAACTGGTCTATGAATATATATTAACTTTATCTCTAACAATATCTTTACTTTTGCCGCTCCCCAACCTCTCAAACCTCTAGGCCCTTTATTCAAGCCAACTCTATCCAAAGCACTGAAAAACTCGCAATGGGGAAGATCCCAAGAAAATCCTAGGAATAACATAACATACTTTTCCTTCTCAATCAGGCACAAACATCAGTTTGCGTCACTATTGCTCTGAATCAGCAATACAGCATATATCTGACCAGAGAGTTTTTTTCAGTCCTAGAGAAGTGGGATGAGGGTCATAGTGAGGACTTTTTATGGGTAGTCAACAGTAATCTGTTGGACAAGGTTACTATAGTCTGCTCTCGAGGCCGGCCTCCTACACACAGCTAGCCCCTCTTTGCACATATTCTAGATTATAAAACATATTTCTTGAAATAGCCCTATGCTACTTGTAACCATATTGGTTGCCATTGCTATCATCTCTTGCTTTTGATTTTTAATTAACTTTTTACTGTGATAATAGTAGATTCATGTGCATTTTGTAAGAAAAAATGCAGATAAATCCTATGTACTCTTTACTCAATGTTATGGTTTGAATTTTGTCCCCCAAAAGCTACGCTGAAATTCTAATAACCAGTTCCTGTGAATACAGCCTTATCTGGAAAGTCTTAACAGATGTAATCAAGTTAAGATGAAGTCATTTGGGGGGTGCCTGGGTGGCTCAGTCGATTGACTGTTCAGCTCTTGGTTTTGTTTTAGATCTCATGGTTTGTGAGTTTGAGCCCCACATCAGGCTCTGCATCATCAGAGCCTGCTTGGGATTTTCTCTCTCTCACTCTCTCTGCTCTTTCTCCACTCGCATTGTCTCTGTCTCTCTCAAAATAAATAAACATAAAAAATAATGCGGTCATTGGAGTGTGCCCTAATCCAATATGACTAGTATCCTCATAAGAAGAAAAGAGACATAGAAATAGAGACCCACAGAGGGAAGTCAATTATGTAAAAAGTAATCAGAAATCGAAATGATGCTGCCATAAACCAAGGTATGCCTGGAGCTACTAGAAGCCACAAAGAGCAAGGAAGTATCCTTCCCCAAAAGCTTTGAAGGAAGTATGATCCTGCCACCATGATTTAAGACTTCTAGCCTCCAGAACTATGAGAGAACAAATTTCTGTTCTTTTAAGCCACTGAGTTGATATATTTGTTACCACAGTGCTAGGAAACATTAAACCCACTTTCCTTCAATTAGTAACCTTTTGCAATATCATAACCACTTTGTTGATCTTGATAAAATCTACTTTTCCTATTTATACTTGTCACAGTTTAATTTGTACCCATCTGTAAGTAGGTTCAGTTGACACAATTTTATTATATGTATACGTTTATGTGTCAATCATCAAGTTAAGATAATGAACAGCTGCATAACCTCAAACATGTCTCATGTGGCCTGGTTAGAATCACACCAACCTCCTAGGACTGTACAGGGTTATTCAGGATTCCATCCTTAACCATTTGGAAGCCAGTAATTTGTTCTCTAGCTTTGAAATTTTGTTATTTCCAAAATTCACATGAATGTAATTATGTAGCATATAACCTTTTAAAATTGTTTTTTGTTTGTTTGTTTTTCACTTAGCTTAAATCCCTGATGATTCATCCAAATTGTTTTATGTCTCTATCTGCAAAAACCTTGCTGATATTTTGATAGGAATTGTATTAAACTCAAACAATAGCTTGAGGACAATTAGCATCATTATTGTGCTGAGTTTCAAATTCAGAAACATTCTATGTCTCTGTTTATTTAAGTGCCCTTGATTTTTCTCACCAACATTTTGTAACTTTTAACATACAGACTTTGTACATGTTTGTACTATATCTAATTATTTTTCTCTGAAGCCACTGTCAAAGTATAAGCCCAATTTTACATCAAAAAGAGATTCTGACACATCTTTCCAATGAGTTCTTAGAGAATAAGGATTGCTTTTGAAGTTCTGTCAGTGTGTTCTAATACATCTAAGCTTATTTTGATGACCAATTTGCCATCAGTGCTAACATACCTTATATACATTATAAGATAAAGTGAACATGTATATCAAATTAAGTTTGTTGTTATTATCATTGAAATTCTGGAAACATAAAACAATACAATCAAACTATAACACTTCAGACCTTCATTGCTAGTGAGATTCTTGGACACAGAGGAAAGGGAGGAAAAAAAGAAATCAGCGACATATAAGAAGGCTTTTTGCCCCTCACCCCCAACAAAAGCCTGGGTCTAAGGATGCCTCTATCTACTCTTTCATCACCAAACACATTTTGATAGATAGGAAAGAATTCAAAATCCTTATTAACTCATTAGGTCTCAGTTGCTGTGCATGCTGCAATGTAAACCAAAATAAGAACATGATATAAAGTAAGAGGAGAAAGTTTTAACTGAGCTGGAAAAACTGAAAGGCTCAAAGGCTAACTGGTCCGTGTAGCTAGCATTCCCCAACTGTGGGCAAAAGTCTGGCAAGCTCCTAAGAGTTTCAGACAAATTTTGATATTTATAAATATCTGATTCAGTGCTGACATTATAGTATTCTCATCCAGGTGGGCAGAGTACTATGGCTACGGCTATTTAGAGGACTGAAAAATTGCTGTTTGCATCAGTACACAATGACTAACGGTGAAGGGAAAATTTACTTCTCCAGAATGAGGTTATGAAAGGTTAGGGTGGAGTGTCAGGGATCCAGGAACATACTTTGTTTTCAACAGGACACCAGGCATAGGGCAAAGCAAATGTAGATAGAGGACAAAAAGCAAAGACTGAATCAATGGTGGCAAGCTGGGTTTAAAAAGGTTGTGTCTTGGGGCACCTGGGTGGCTCAGTTGGTTAAACTTCCAGCTTTGGATAGCGTCATGATCTCAGGTTTTCTGGGTTGGAGCCCCACATCAGGCTCTGTGCTGACAGCTCAAAGCCTGCAGCCTGCTTCAGATTCTGGGTCTTCTTCTTTCTCTGCCCCTCCCCCCCCCCTCTCTCTCTCAAAATAAATAACATTTAAAAAATTTAGAAAATGTTGTCTCTTGATGGGTATTCAGGGGTGCAGACCACAAAATAGGCACAATTAGTGAGAGATTTATGGCAGGCAGGTAACCCTAAATCTTGGAGGGCTAAGACTGCAGATAAAATCCATGGCCCAGACAGGACTGACTCAGGAATTAGATAAACCGGAGCCTGAAGGTGGAAATCCTCTGTATTTTAGCTGTTTAACTTGACCTAATAATTTGAGGCAGTGGGATCATAACCACAATATCTCTCACACCCAGCTCCCCATTAATAAAAGTTCATTGAATGTCAGGCATGTGTATCCTGTGATTCAATCCTCCCAGGAACCCTAAGCAGTAAGCACTATTATTAATTCTATTTCAAAATGAGGCCCTGAGGCAAAGGGAATTCCACATTATGGAACATGTCCATGGCCACAGAGATAAAAAGTAAAGACTGACTCTGGAGCCTACATAATTAACCACTAGGTCATACTGCATTCTTTTTTTATTGTCTGGGTCACATGAACAAAATCCAACCCACTGGTCCTAACGTAGAGCTACCATTAAAACTACCCACTACATCAAATCAGAGGGTTTTTTTTGTTTTGTTTTGTTTTTGTTTCTGCTTTTGATTTTTTGCTCCTGGGTCTTATAATAGTAGATACTGTTTTCCTCTGAATACTAGAGCATTGCAGAAAAGTCCTATGAAGATGTAGCAGTTCCTAATATGTTAGAATTCAGTCAGGATCTCAGAAACAAAGTCTCTTTCAGATCAACATACATATGAGACTTTAATTTTTATTTCACAGGAGCAAAAATACTTACGGGTGAGTGCAATATATGTACCAGTGAAGGTTATCAGCCATTCTTTTAAAACATTTTGAGATAATAATAAATTCAGAAGCAACTGTAAGCAATAATATAGAGATTCCATGGGACCTTTAGCCAGTATTCCCCAGTGGTTCCACCATTTTCAAAACTTATACTTGTAAACAAATATATTATTCAATGTATCATGCCATTTTAAAATATGACAGCAACCACCAGGCAGTTGGGATCACCATAATAGTTTTATGATATGCCAGTGAGCTATGATTATATTTCCTCCAACACATTAGTCCTAGCTTCAGATACTTTTATTTAATCTAACTATGTGCTGTTTGTGAATTATATTTCAAACAAATGAGGGTGTGATAAATTATTAGCAACCTCTAACTAATAAATCCATCACACTCTTCACTAAAAGCTTATTTATTTACATATATGTGTGTTTGACAAATAACTCTAGCTTGGATGATTTATCAACTTAGTGTGAAATGGTATTACATAAACCAGCTAGTTGTCCTATTTTGCATTTAGAATGTCCATTCAATGCTGAAAATAGGATGGCAGGAAGTATAATTCTATTTCAAGAGATAATGATTAAAATGAAAAATTTGTGTTAAGTGCATGTTATGTACATGTTAGAATTGAGTACATGTTAAGAGAAGGTAGCTCAAAAAACAGAAAAATTATTTTAAAAACAATAAAATACACAAATCATTTAAGTGAGAAATCATAGAAACTATATATGGTCACTGAAGAGAGGAAAAGTGTCATTAATACTAAGTATCATTAATAATGTATAAACTTACTATGAAATTGTAAACCCCAAAATTACTAATTACTGATAATTAATTAGTTATTAGTTACCCAGATTGTAACCAAAATAAAGAAAAAGACCAATTGTTGCAGCCACTCACAAACAATTAAATTATAATATATAGGCCTAAGTCCTGAAGAGTGATTTATTTATTTATTTTAATAACTACAGGTGATTTTAATATAGAGCCAAATTTGAGAAACACTGGTAGCTGATTATATTCTTTGAGAATCTCAATGTATCAATTCATTCTGTAGCATTAATATGTAATTATGCTAATATCAACTTATAGCAATTGATATATGGATCAATATCTATATCTATATATGATATCATATCTATAAATATCACATACATACCTACACACATATATATATATACATCTACACACATACATACACATAATATAACACAATTCATCATCTTATGAGTTCTAATTCCAGCACTATACTTAAGCAAGTGATTTAACTTTCATGCCTCCTGTTTATTTGTAAAATAAATGATTAATCCAAATGACTTCTAAAATTCCTCTTGCTCTAAAACCCTAATCTAAGATTAGTGCTTAACCTTCAGGGGGAGAGAGCAAAAACCTATCATATTTACCTGGGGGATTTTGCTCAGTGTGTTATCCATACCCCAAGAGATTTTGACATACTCTATTTCCCTCTTAACCACAACCAATAAGACACACGAACGACAGGCAGAGAAAATAAGATTTTCTAGGAATCATAAATGATCTTCCTCTTTATGTCAATTGCTACATAAGAAATTATCCTCAACTGTAATGGCTTAAAGCAACAACCATATCATAGTATCTCATGAATTTGTGAAGTGTTAAAATAAGTGGTTCTTCTACTCTATGAAGCACTAACTGAGGTCATTCAATGGTACTCTGTGAGCTACTTGGCGGGATGGTCTGGGGATCCAAATAGTTTTACTCAAATGCCTGATGCCTTAGTGCCTTGTGAGGTGGAGCTCAACTGGGAATCTCTAACTCTTGGGGCTTAGTTTTAGTATGGCTAAGGGCTTCTCATAGTCTTAGGGCTTCTCCAAATCATCCCTGCAATAAAATATTAGACTTCTTTCATGGTGGCTGAGAACTCCAAGATTGTATATCTTAAGGGACTCCAAGATAGTATATCTTAAGGGACAAGAAGAATAAAGTTCTGGTTTCTTAAGACTTGGACCCATAAACTGACATAGAATCAATTCCATTGTGTTCTATCAGTCACAGCAGTCACAGAGTCCACCCAAATTGGAGGGAAGGAGACACAAAATCCAACATCAAAATGGAAGAAATTCAAAGAAATTGCAGCACAGTGACACAGTCTATCAATGCATTCTTCCAACATAGAGAAACATTTAACTGCACTGCATTCACAGACTTTTAATACTAGCTCTACTACTCTCTGGTTCAGTGATTTGAGGCATTATTCTCTGAACTGAGCTTGAGATTCTGAATCTGTAAAATGAGGTCAGTGATAATACTGCATACATCATAGGATAATTGTAAGAATTAAATGAGAGAATTTGTGAAGTGAAAAGTGCAGAGTATCTGGCACATAGATAATAGCCATAATGTGACTATTAGGTTTAAGAAATTCTGCTCAATATTTCAGGATGCTACAAAGATGTTTCAGATCAGGGGTCTATGAGCAAAAGTTTTATGTACAATGAAGATGAATGCTCTAGAGTTGAGAGGCATAAAAAATTACCTTCTGATTTAGGTGCTCAGAAAAATCTTCATGAAGCAAAAATCCTGAAGGCTGGTGAAGGTTTGGCAAAAGGAGATGGAGGAGATGAACACATCTGTACCCTCCTTTTGAAGGAGAAATGTATTGATTCCCACAATAATAAGGGGAAATGTTTAAGAGTGGTTCACAAATTTATTACTTCCTCAATTAATGAAAAACAAATAGAACTTTTCTATGTGCCATTTGTAGCCGTACAGGTGACTCCCAGTTTCACTCACCTTCTCCTTCATCCACATCCCTGGAACACTCATTCTCCTTCTTAAAAGAGTCCATTAAATAACCAATCCTTTGTAAAGATTTCTTTGATTCTCTCAGGCTGAATTGACCCCTTCATCCCAGAGTCCCACTGGGACACTTTCTGTGTTTTTTCATTCATGGATATGTTTACCTATCACATAATACTGTAATTGTTTGTCTAGGTATCGTGCTTATGTGTATCTCTATACTCTTCACCAACTCATGAATGCTTTGAGGGCAAGACTATATAATAAGTACACTAAGAAGCACTAAGCGCGTGCACCTAGTTTGGTAATAACAATACACCAAAAGGGAGCAATAAAGATGAACACGTCCTATGTCCTTGCTGCTCAAGTACTGTCCTTAGACAAGAAGCCTCAGCATCACCTGGGTACTTGTTACATACGCAGAGTCTGAGGACCCGCCCAATATCTACTGAGACAGAATCTACATTTCAGTAATATCCACAGGGGATAACCCCGTACACATTTATATTTGAAAAGCATTGCCCAGCCATGAGCTGCAGCGTGGGTGCTCTTCATTAAACTGTACCCCGTGTTTCCTGATAGAAAATAACTGAAGACATTTTTCAAACCCTTTTCTCTGTTTTTGAAGTCAAATAATTAATCTAGTACAGTTTGGTTAAAATTCAGAGGTTTTCTTTTTTTTTTTTCTCCATAATATTTTATTGTCAAATTGTTTTCCATACAACACCCAGTGCTCTCCCCCTTAAGTGCTCTCCACCATCACCACCACCTCTTTTCCCCCCTCCCCCTTCCCCCTCAACCCTCAGTTCATTCTCAGCATTCAATAGTCTCTCAAGTTCTGCATCCCTCTCTCTCCCCAACTCTCTCTCCCTCCTCCGTTCCCTCTGGTTCTCCATTAGGTTTTCTTTTTGACATTTATACATACTTTTTTTTTTTTTTTTTTTTTTACTCATGGACAAATCTCTGATTTTCCCCCTTGTTCTGAGGTTGACAGTAACATTATTCTCAATACTTGTGAAATTTCACACATTATTCAGAGAATGGAAAAGGAAAAGAAAATTCTGCTTTAAAAAAGCATACTTCCTTTTTGGCGTTTCATCTTGTTTATTTGAAACTTCTCTCCTGATTTGTTGATCGTATACCCTGCATTACCTGGAGAAAGTGATGGTGGATGGAGTGGAGAATGGATTGATCAGAAGAAATGGATCTCTGTGGGGGAAAATATCATCATTCTCTTAAAATGTAAAGCAAGAAAAAAATATATCCTTTAATCTGACTCCGGTCTACAGCAAAAGGTGTGACAAGAGCAAGATATGAGAGTCAGAGACCCCTCCATCTGAGAATCAGATGGTATTGCTCATGGATTGGGATTTGGAAGAGTGTCCTAGCTTGGAGCAACAATCCACCACCTTGGAAATGCTCCCCAGTGTCCTCTCTGGTGGCCTTTAGAAAGACAAGTCTTATTCAAAGCCAAACAAACATGAATGACAGTAATGTGATTTCCTTTAATTTATTGAGTAAATTATCCTAAATGTTTTACCTACATTAGCTCATTTCACCTTCACAAAAACTCAGAAAGGCTGGAATAATTATCCCCATTTTATAGAGAAGGAGATTGAAATTCACATTGGCAAAGTGGTTTTTCTCCAGGTCTTGTGAAAGAAATATAGTTTTCAATCATGAAAGTTTGTTACATTTGATTACTATGTCTAAAATAAATTAATGAAACTAATATTCTAGAAGATGCAATAATGGACACCAGAAAAACCTTAATAGAGGCGTTGTCAAGAGACACATCAGGAACCACAATGTCCAGTGGATGAGGACTGATCTATAACAAAGTCAGTTAGGTGCTAACACTAATTTCTGACGGACCACAAGATATCACTCTCCACAACTGTTTCAAATTGTAACCAATGGCCTCCATGGTGCTTAGTAGGGAGGAGGCTTCACAGAGAAACATTTCAGGACCTCATGAGGCTGAGCCAGCAGATTCTCCTATAAATGGTCCAAATGAAAATCAGATCCTTCTTCTGAGAGCAACCCCTCGAGCAATAGATCGTGTGTCCTAAGTGAGTAGGTCCACAGACCCCCTTTAGATCACCACTATGAAAGCTGAGCTCTTGCTTTTATTTTGGCTTCCAGGTGAAGGTGATCAGGAAATATGTGGAATGTGACAAACTCTTGTCACTCACTCCAGGGGGGGGAGTAGGGAGAGAAGAGGCTTTGAATGCACTCAGAGAAGGCTGTCCACCTCAGAGTTGAAGCAAGGGAATTCAATCTATTACCCATCATCCCCATTACTGGAGTCCTTGGAGAGAATTGTAACCTTGAGCAGGGCAGTTCCCGTCAGCAGAGAACAATTCTAGAAAGGGACACAGATGTCAACCTCAGCAGCTTACACTTCTGGCAAGTGGAGGAATAAGTGTCTCAGTCCTGAAGCAGGAGTCTGTACAGGGTATTGTGTTATCCACTACAGATCCCAAAGCCCCAAAGACAAAATTCTGGTTCCAAGCCTTTGGAAGACACCACTCATGTCTGAATCCAATGAGACAACAACAGCAGTGTTTGCCTTTGCACTTCTGAACAAAACCTCAGGACTAGCCTCTGCCCTATATCCCATCACGATGCAGAGTATCAGCTTTGTACATGCTAGAGTGAAAGCACTGGGTGCATAAGAATTGGATCATTTTGTCATTAATAGATGCACAGTGCCTACCACAGCCCTGCACATAATAGGGGTTCAATAATCACTGAATTGAATTGAAGTGAATGAATGGGTATACATAATGGGCTGAATTTACCCTAAAGACAGATGTAGAAGAAGTCTGTACAAAGGAATCAAAGAGGCTCTCTTCACCAAACCCCAGATAGGTTCTTAGAAGCTGCTCAAATTGCTTCAGAGCTTATTACATGTGTTTTTTGTTTTTTTGTTTTTTGTGTTTTTTTAAAGAGAAAGAGACACTGTGAGCAGCGGTGGGTCAGAGAGAGAGAGACACACACACACACAGAATCTGAAGCAGGCTCCAGGCTCTGAGCTAGCTGTCAGCACAGAGCCCGATGCGGGGCTCAAACCAACAAACTGTGAGATCATGACCTGAGCTGAAGCTGGTCGCTTAACCGACTGAGCCACCCAGGTGCCCCTATTACATGTGTTTTAAACAAACAAATAAACAAACAAAAGTACTAAAAGGGTTAAAATAAACAATAATGAAGAATCTCAGGGAAAATGTAATTTTGGAATTTATGTTGTTTATATCCCATAATTAGTGTAGCAGCAAAGATGCTTTTTACAATAGTCTTTAAAGTTCTACAGGGTTGGAGGGGAAGAAAATGTCAGAAATCCATTTCCCCAGATGGCAGCTACCAATTTTCTAGCAATCAGAAAGGAGATACAGAATTAGCTTCATCATATCTGTTATTAAACAGTGCCAGCCTAATATTACTAAGAAGACATATACAAGGCACAGGGGACAGTTGTTATCCAATGTATTTTATGGATACATTGGCCTGACTAATGCTTTTCACATTAGGCCATAGGTTGGGTGACACCTGCCTAAAGCTTGAGAACAAACAAATATTTTATGTAGCTGAAAATTCCATGTAACCTTCTCAGTGAAATACCATTTCCCACATTCCAAATTTAATATGATTTACATGATGAAAAACACATTTATGAGAGCTAGCTAGCATTTTCATGCCTTTGATTTGGGGTAATTATTTTTACGCTGAGAGATTTTTACTATCTTCCTATTACTTTTGCCCATAAGCATACCAAGTTATTCTTTTCCTTTCTCTCTCTGATTAAAAAACATAAGTAGAAATTTCTCAAATAAAACTATTTCCAGAGGCAACTGATCACCCAAAGTTGGTCAGGAAAGGGAGTGTTCTGTTCCTGGAGCCTGGGAGGCATACTCCAATCTGACGGAGCCTGGCTCAGTGACAAGCAGGCAGAATCACACGGATGTCTGAGTTCTATTTAAGTCACCTTCCAGTGTGTTCACCAAGACTACTGCTACAGTTCCAACTGGGCTCCCTGCTTCCCCTCTTGGCCCTCTTTAATCTACTCACTACCCAATAGCTAGACTGAAGTTATTAAGTATAAATCAGATCTTGTCACTTCTCTACTTTAACTGTTTCGGTGGCTTCCCTGGACCCTTAAAGTGAAAGCAAAAAGTCATGCCATGACCTAGTGGTACTAATGTTCTGGCTCTAACTCCTCAACCAGGATTACCTTATGAAATTTTGAAAGCTGGTTAAGTTGGTATTTGCTATATGGTCATGGTCTAAGACATGTGTTTTAAAACGTTACTGGCAGGTCCCCAAGCACCCTGTCTCCCATTTCCTATTAGCCACTCCTCTCTCTCCTCATAAGCCCCTACTCTATATCTTTAAATTTTTTTATAGTTCATTTATTTTTGAGACAGAGAGAGATAGAGCATGAATGGTGGAGTGGCCCAGAGAGAGGGAGACACAGAATCTGAAACAGGCTCCAGGCTCTGAGCTGTCAGCACAGAACCCAACGCGGGGCTCAAACCCACGTACCGTGAGATCATGACCTGAGCCGAAGTCGGACGCTTAACCAACTGAGCCACCCAGGCGCCCCAATATCTTAAATAAATGTATGTATTTGTTTGTTTCTAAACTTGCCTTTGTTGCTGAAATAGAAATGGAGACTATGCAACTTAAATCTGAGACTTTGGGGAAAAGTATAATTTTTCCCCTGATGATCCTTGCATTTGATCCTTTTATAGCTTTTAATTTCGCATCAAAGATTGATGGCCTATGCCAAAATTCTAAACCAGCCTAGCCCATTAGAGCCACATAATAGGAAGCAGAAGAAAAACCTTTATGTTCTTAAGGATTGAACTTGGTGTATAGAGAATAGTTCATTTGCACAAGCCCCACAAGTTTTCCTACTCTTAGGTTGTTCATCTGTAAGTGTCCCTTTTATTGCTGAGGCCCAGACATATTTGGGTGTTTGGTGAGTAGGTAGGACCAGTAAAAATTTACTTCCCATCTAAGTCCTGTGGTAACCAACAGAGCAACAAATATAGAAACCCTCCATGGTTACCATGGTTACATTAGGAACTTGGAGATAAGAGAATTTATGTTAACTGTTTGAGTTCCACAGAGATTCAGGAAGAAGACCCTGGCCCAAACCAGCAGGTGGAGGCAATGAAACAACAGGAACTGGAGTGTCTACCCTAAAGGCTGTACCAAAAAAAAAAAAAAAAATGCAATGACCAAAAATGAAGTCAATGACCAAGAACCTCTCAGATGCCTCTGGAAGCCTCCTCCCTTCCTTATTTATTTATTCAACAAATATTCAAGAATACGGTCAAGTTTAGTGATTGATGTAGCTACAGCACACAAGGTATTCTAGTTTTGTTGTGTAGAAATATTTATAATTATTGATATGTAATATGTTATTACTTATTAATATATGAGAACTTGAACTCTTCTCTCTACACTTCTGAGAACAAGTCATGTCAATCAACCAAAATTTTCAGTGGTAGCATAATGAGAGAAACTTCTCCATTTTTATCAGATTTATTGGATGGCACCTTATAGCTATATCTCATACTGACATGCAATCTATAATAATGTGAAGGAATGAAATTTATAGTTGGGTGATTAAGCCTAGCTATGACATAAGAAGTGACAGAGATCGTGATTTTAATACTTTTGGAAATACATGTTGGAGGAAACTTTCACCTGAAGAGAGCTATTTCTCAAATGTGTCCCCTTTGTGAATAAAAATTTTAAAGTTAAAGAAACCTATAGCTTCTCATAAACACGCATGCAGTGTCATCAAAATGAGCAATATGAAGGGCTGAGTAAGGAAGTGGGGAAAAGTTCTAACACACTTTGCCTGCAGAAGTGAGAAATAGATAGCACTTTTATTTAGAGAAGAGAAATCCCAAAATCATCACCCTTATAGTTAAGTTAGTGGTTATTATAGTCTGACTTTGCAATTTTTCATTTTAAGTGAATGGTGAAAGCCACTCAGCAAAACCTCAGAAGCAGGAGAGTTTTAGAATCATAGCCTTCAGCTCTGGGATTCAGGCCAGCTCCCTCTCCCTGAAGGGTGTCATCCTTTTTTGTATTCACAATAGTATGCCTACTAAAAATGGTACCTGGGGAAGTTCTGAAGTACTTTTGGGGAAAACACCAAAGAAATTATCAAGGTCCATTGATTCTATTCACTATAGTTAGAGCACTCTTAGACCTAGACTTTTGATTACAGTACTATTTTGCCTTCCTCAATACTTACTAAATTTGAAGACTTAAGCAACCTATTTAAACTGTCCTCATTTTCCATGTCTATCAAATTGGTTTGATACATTCTTGGTAGGCTACTTTCTAATTAAATGAGTAAATAAGATAAAACACTCAAGGCAGAGCCACCTGGCTTAAAGAGAAATTTTAGCAGTAAATATCACACTAGCATCACCACCACCACCACCATCATCATCACCACCTTCATCATCACCATCATTACCATCATTACCATTGTAATGATCAATCATCAAAAATAAATTCTGAGCTATTCAGTGTTGGTTCCATGAGGGAAGAAATCTTGTAGCCTTAGAAAAGTAACACTAACCCTACTTCCTGGATATTTTCTATGTTATATGCTTCATGTTCTGAGTAAATAAAATTATCTCTACAACTTTGATCACCTATATTTGGACCAGGGCTTGGTCATGAATGACAGCGCCTATACGTTCGTAGGATATGAAGATGGAAAACCACCTCTGAGGTGACATGTATGAAGTTCCTCTCAACAGGAGTGCTCCAAATTAAATAGTAGCAACTACACCAAAAAAAAGCCTCCCTTTTTCAGGGCACCTGGGTGGCTCAGTCAGTTAATTGTCCGACTTTGGCTTAGGTCATGATCTCATGGTTCATGAGTTTGAGTGCATCAGGCTCTGTGCTGAGATTTCAGAGCCTAGAACTTGCTTCAGATTGTGTCTCCGTCTCTCTCTCTGCCTCTCCCTCTTTCTCTCTCAAAAAATAAACATTAAATAAATAAATAAATAAATAACCTCCCTTTTTAAAATGTGAGTACAGAGAAGTTAGCAATGAGCGTACAGCCATTAAGCTTGAGTATAACCCAAATGAACCTGTGAGATTGCTATGGTTCTACCTGAGGACCTGAAAATCCCAGTCTTAGGGCTCATAGCCAATGTTTTAGGAAAAAAACATCATCTGCTGCCCCACGGTGTGTGTGTGTGTGTGTGTGTGTGTGTGTGTGTGTGTGTACACCTGTCTGTCTATCTATCTAGAATATCTCCCATTGGTGATGACTATGCCCTTACATAGTCTTTCTTCTGCATGTACATCTCTGATATCTCCTTGTATATTCAAATTTACTCTTCTTATAAGAACACCATTCAGATTGGATTAGCCCCCTGTGATGGTTAATTATATGTGTCAATTTGGCTGGGTCACAGTGCCCAGATATTTGGTCAAATATTAACCAGAAATTTTTATGAGTATATTTTTGAATGAGCTTTACATTTAAATCTATAACTTTGAGTAAAGCAGATTGACCGTCCATCATGTGGGTGAGCCTCATCTAATCAGTTGAAAGCCTACAAAGAACAAAAGGCTGACCCTGCCCAAGCAATAGGGGATTCAGCCAGCAGACTGCCTTCAGACTTCACCTGTAACGCTGGCTTATCCCGGTCTGCCAGCATTCTGCCTTTGAACCCAAACTGCTACTCATTCCTGAGTCTCAAGCCAGCCAGTCTTCCCCACTAGATTTTGTGCTCCCTAAGCATTCATAATCACATGAGCCAATTTCTTAAACTAAGTCTTTCTGCATATAGAACCCTAACACTGGCCCATATATATGTCCTCATTTCATCTTAATTACCTCTTTAACAGACTGTTATTCTGAGGCACTAAGGGTTAGGGCTTCAACATATGAATTCTAAAGGGAAACAGTTCAGCCCATAAAATGAAGGCCAATCATAATCTTGTATTGGCATTGATATGGATATCAAGGGAGAAGTATTTGAACTCTTACACTGGAATGATGAGTTTTAAAGGTCTTGTAAGCCAGGCTGGCTTGATGCCATCTTGCTGCCTGATAGACAGCATAATGACAAGGAAATCATCTCAAAGGAAATCAAGCCAAGATATAGACAGAAAAATCCCTGTACAACATCATATAAAAAATGTAATCCAGCTACATCTAAGGTCAAATATTGAACTTTCAAATATGAAAGCTACAGCTAAAAATGATCTTTCTTTGATGTTTCTGAATCTAATGAACCAAGTATTAAAAAGTATTTCAATTACACCACTAAAATACTTCTTCACTATTATTATATCCATTTCATCTCAGGTTAGCTCTTGTTGGTCTAGTCTCTCATTGTCTCTTGACTAGACAATTGTAACAGCCACTTGTTTCTAGTCCCTCTCTGTGCCCAAGACCTAGCTTCCATACCCAATTTCTGATAACATGTCCCTTCCCCTACTCTTCCGATTTATGTGGCTCAATGGTATAAACTCCATTTCAGCAACCTGGGGGCCATATAATCTACACCTAGTCAGTTAAAGTCTCATGTTACCATGGCAACAGTAACTGACACAGGAATGAGCATGTGACCCAATCAAACCAATCAGAGATGATAATGTTTAATTCTAGGACCTTTTCAGCACTGTTAATGGAGTAGGGACACATTTCAGTCTCCAAGTCAACCAAATAAAATGTAGCCCAGGAATGACTAGCGGCCAAATGTGACCAAGAGGAAAATCCTGACTGACAATGGAGTTAACGCAAAAATGATGTTAATAGTTTTAGCAGTGAGCAACCTTGTAGGAGAGAAAGAAGACCCTGAAGATGTCTTTTAAACCCTTGTAACCAGCAGTGCTTGGCCCTACTGCCAAAGAGTGTGATTCAGGAGGTCTGTGAAGGACTTCTAAAGCTTGTTTTAAAAGTACTCAGAAAATGTCTATAAAGTCCTTATGCAAAGTTTCCTCTAAAATCCATGACATAGACTCTTTTCCTCTGACTTCCCTCCTGACTCAAAATCTCTGACTAACTCGGCTTTCCAGCCCACCCTAAAAACTGAGCAACCCCATCTGGTTCCTCTAGCCCAGTGAATCTGACTCTGCAGCCTATGGAGATAATAGTTCTTCCCTCCTTTATATTACCTTTTTTTTCTGAATACATGCTAGATAATTTCTTTATTATTTCTGAATGTATCCATTCAAGATGGATTCTGCAAAAGATGTATGACATGCATACAAATTTGAATCTCTTTCTTCAATAGTTTTATTTTAACACTAGATTTATTATAATAATTAAACATTAAATAAAATTGGTGCTGATGATTTGGGTTCTTTCCTTGATGATTCTAATATCAAAACATATATTTGAACTCAGAAATGCTCTCTTTGAATCAATCTACAGACTACCCTGTACTTATATATTTGTCTTGTATATTTTGAAATAGCCTTTGACCAAAGGTATGCAACTTGACACAACATTGTTAATTTCAGAAAGAAAGGTAAAGTGTAAATGACACTAAAAAAGAAAAGAGCAAATGTCACTAAGAAATAAAGGGAAATGCAGCTAAAAGGTGTGTATCAGAATAGCAGATATAGGCTTGAGGTTTGACAATGACAAGAGAGAGATTTTGTTACAGATGGAACATTCTCAAAACCTAGTGAGAGCTCTTACATAAAGGATAAAGTGAGGGAAGTAGGAAAAAAGTGAAGTAAGCGAGAGGCAGACCTACTTGGGAGCAAAATCTATATCCCACAGACCTTTGGCTTCTAAC
Source organism: Suricata suricatta (assembly GCF_006229205.1). Lineage (NCBI taxonomy): Eukaryota > Metazoa > Chordata > Mammalia > Carnivora > Herpestidae > Suricata > Suricata suricatta. The sequence goes on from NC_043701.1 coordinate 166,426,323, forward strand.
ATTGAGAAACCTACGTTCAAAATTCTGAGTTTACTCATCTTTCTTTTTTTATGTTTTTTATTTATTTTTGAAAGACAGAGAGCAAGAGTGTGAGCATGGGAGGGTCAGACAGAGAGGGAGATACAGAATCTGAAGCAGGCTCCAGGCTCTGAGCTAGCTGTCAGCACAGAGCCCAACATGAGGCTCGAACCCATGAACCATGAGATCATGACCTGAGCTGAAGCCAGAGGCTTAACCAACTGAGCCACACAGTACCCCTCTCAACTCCCTTTCAAAATTAAAAATCAAAAATCAAATAAAAAAATATGGAGTAAAGAAGTAACTTGCAGCCAGGGCAGTATCTCCCTTCCATAATTAATCATATTACTAACAACATTTTCTTTCATGAATCCTTTTATTTCTATGACTCATCTTCCCCTCCAAGACCAATCTCCAAAAACTGCAAGAAGGTAGTTTTATCATACTGTATGCAAGACATTTATTCATCCTGTGGTGAGTGAAGATTTCTAGTTTGAGCCAACCTTACCCTCAGGCTTTGCTGCTCCATACACTACTCAGCCATGAAAAATATTCAAAACCATAATAAATTCAGATCAAGAAGAAATCATATTGTGGAAACTGAAATGACGCACACAGTGGTGAAGGACTGAATTTTATCAGAATTTCTATTCCTTCTGAATGCCCTGAGTGTATACACCAAAAAGTATATACATATTTTCCTATCCATAATAAGGGTTGTATACACATCAATATTGGTCCTAGTACACAGTACAATATATATTTTTGTTGAATGAATGTTTGAATAAATGAAATGAGAGTAACTGAGAGGTCAAATCTACATGTTGAACAATCTCTATAGTTTCTTCATTATCTGTGTTCAACTATTATATCATATTGCCTTTCATCAAAGTTAGCTCATTTTTGGGATGCCTGAGTGGCTCAGTCAGTTAGATGTGGTCCAGCTTCAGCTCAGGCAACGATCTTGTGGTTTATGAGTTTGAGCCTCGCATCAGGCTCTGTGCTGACAGCTCAGAGCCTGGAGCCTGCTTTGGATTCTGTGTCTCCCTCTCTCTGCTTCTCTTCCTCTCACTCTCTGTCTCTGTCTCTGTCTCTCTCTCAAAAATAAACATTTAAAAAAATGTTTTTAAGTTGGTTCATTTGTGGAGTCAAATTTAGAATGGGACGAAATCATAATTGTCTTGGTTCAGACTCCCCCTCCCCAGGAAGCAGGCAAGAAGATATGATTTGCAAGTGATATATTAAGAGCTGTTCCCAGGAGAAACTGGGAGGAAAGTGATAGAAATGGGGAAAGAAGGGGAAGAAGCCAAGCAGGATAGAATTTTGGGCATCATACTCCCTTCGGCCTGATACAGCAGGGGCTCTGCAGCACAATTACATCACAGAGTTTGGCTCATCTCAAAGCAAGAGAACTGAGCGTTCATTCTCCCTCAGGAGTGTCCCTACAAGTCTCCAACTGGAATAAAACTCCAGGCATCTCTGACTTCTGGTTTGCTCGATTAAAGTAGTTCCAGAAAGCCAATGGTAGGGCTCTAAACAGTTAGCAGGTGCAAACCCTTAGGAGAAGCTCACAGAAATTCAGGACATACCCACAGAACTGGTAGAGGAAATCTTGGGGACATAAACATTTTCTACAATACTGAAAACAAGTGATAAAAGATGAAAGCACCACCTCTATTATCAAACAGAATGGAGTTTAAGGCTTACCTGAGCACTTAATTGACTGCATCACATTAGGCAAGTTACTGCATCTCCTTGATCTTTAGTTTTGTCATATGTAAAATGTATAAGATTGTAACACCTACCCCATGTTTATAAAACTAAATTAGAAAATATATATCAAGCAATGTAAAACTGTGACTTCTATATGATAGCCACTCAACAAATGTTAATTATAATCAACATCTTCTTCCTCATTTTCACCATTGCTAGTGATAGAACATTCTTTGGTAAATCTCAATACTTTTATATTTTCCTAATGCCTAAATTCCAGGCTGTCTTGTTTTTTCCTGGTCCTAGAATATGTCATTTTCTCAACTCAGTTTTTCAACCTTAGGAATTATTTTAGCTCTCTTCTTCATCATCATCTTTATCTTCCACATCTTTCTAATCCTCATGTCTGTGTCAATACCTGTGTTACTGTTGACCTTGATTTTGGAGCCAGCCAATTCATTCTTTAGTCAATGCTGGACTGGCCCATAGAGGGGTGTGGATCCCAAACTAATGGATATACTTAGTAATCCACATTCTGAAATTAATGGAATGATTGCCAGCAACTTGGAAGACCTGCTAGAAAGTGAAAGTGACAGACTTCTGGCAAGGACAATGCTGAGATGAGCAAGCTTTCTTAAAATGCATCAGGAGAGAGATTGCAACACCAAAGTATTGAGGCTCAGCACTGCTGAGGGTCTTGGAAAGTCTCACAACATTTAAGGCATCGTTTTCAAGTGCTAACTTAGCTGGTAAATTAATTTCTGATGCAATAAGGAAGGATAAGAAGAGCAGTGTGTTTTCCAGGGAACATTTCCCGAAGAACTTCCAGTACTTAGCAAACTGGAAGCTGAGACACCTTCAACGTTTAAAGCTTCCATGGAACTTGTTAAGCTTCTCAATGGTTCCACCTGCTCAGGTCAGGACAGCAACCCACCTTTTTGTTGTTTGGAATGTTAAGAATGTTCCCATGTAACACTTTAATGCTTCCTTGCATTTTCTGGTCCTTGATCCTAAACATGGAAGGGCCTGACCTTTAATTATGAATACTGTGCCCTTCATTATGGAATTACCTGATTGATACTATAGATTCTCAGAAGCTGGCCCCAGCACTCAAGAACTCTAGCAAGGTACCAGAGAGGCTTAGCAAAAAAAACACTCCCCTTCAACATTTGTTATTGTTCTTGCCAAGATGCCTAATGACACAGTAATTTGAAGATAATGGAAATGAAAACCAAATTACATTCTTAGAGGGAATATGTTTCATATTAAAAAATAATTTAATTTGGTCTATTTTTTCTCCCATTCAGTTGATCTATAACAGAATCATCAGTTAACTTAAGATGCCAGTTTAACATGGACTAGAGATTCTTTATTGAGAGAGACTTCTTGGAGGCACATCAATTAGATATGTATTGGATTTTATGTGACATTTTATTGCTTTTTTTTTTTTTTTTGCTCATCTAAGATTCCCAGTTGGCAAAGGAGATGTCAGGAAACAATTACAGTTGCACCAAATTATCTGAAGTGATAGCACTGGAGCTTGAAGCTAATCGTGAATGCACATACAAGCACACATGACCCCAATCTGTAAATATGGTAGAGCATTAAATGAATAATGTATTGGAACATAAAGTATTCAACATTCTGTGGATTACTCTTGGCTGTATGAAAAGGCAGGGTAAGAAGCATCCATCATTTCATAAAATTCATCTCTGTATCTCTCCTCACAAGACAAGGAAACAGCATAGCTTCATGATAGAAACTACTGTGACCTAGCCTCTTGCTCTCTGACTAGCTGCAGAGAGAAAAAGGATTTGAAGATTTAAATTCATGATACTGGCATTTTGTTTTTCTTATGTAAAAATATGGGAAGCAATATTAAAGGGAAAAAAACCTATCATGCCAAATATTTTTCAAGACCCAATGAATCAAGGAATGAAATTGTCTTAGTTTTTTACAACTATTATACCTCTCATACTGTGTTTCGTGTTGAGGGATGAGAATATCTGTTTTCAAAAGTTAAGTAAGTCTAGTAGAGAAGGCAAGACTATAATATATACAAAATAGACTGAAAGAACCTAAGACATGCTGAAGTTGTCAGAAAGTATCTTGGGTAGAGGGAGATACATGAAAAAAATGCTCATCAATCAGATCAGTAAAACCACTTCTTTGAAGCGATGTCAAACAAAAGATAATTACACTCCTGATGAGAAAAAAAAAATGATTAGGCTGGCCCCTTGGTACAGTGGAGGCAACCACAAATTTCAACTGCCAATTTCTAAATGTAATTTTCATTCTAAAGGGTCCTCTGGAAAATGAAGGATACACATGACAATTGCTATATAGTAGCGATGCCTCAGTTCTGGTCTTTGTGTCAGTACATCAGTGATGAGAAAGATCTCCAGGACCAATGTGTCCCCTATCTCTCCACCTATTCAATATTACCCTCATCCATCAGGGCACAACTGGAGAACTCCTTTCTCCATGAAGTCTTCTCAAATGGCTCAATCATTTGTCCATTCATGTTTCAAATGACAATCTTATTTCTTCCAAATGGATTGCATGAGATTTTTTAAAAATAGAGTCTTTGCAAGACAATATAATGTTATATAATTATCAAACTGCATTATTTCCCTAATGGAAAAAAAATGAAAGACTAAATTTTCTTGCCTCTAGGTGAGGTCATTTGATCACTTTTATCAAATAGAATATTAGAGAAAGTGATACTCACTATTCCCGAGGCTGACCCCTAAAACTGCACCCATTTATAATTTTCCTGTATGCCCCTTTTCCACAGATAACCAGTGTTAAGGATGGCTATGCCCAAAGATGGAAGCTGCCTGGATCTTTCAGTCAGTGCTTAGAGAAGACCTACTTAGGAGGACTCCCTGATGGAAACAGTCTCAGAAATATGACTAAGAAATAAAATGCTATTATATTAAGCCATTGAGATTCTATGAGCATTTATATAGTGACTAACATTTATAACTTTATTTAATATGTTTAATGTTATTTTTTATTTATGTTTAACCTTTTATTGAAGTACTTCAATATGTGTTATGTTTTAATATAAGTATAATATACACATATTTTGTATATGCATATAAAAAAGTCAAAATCAATGTACAGTTTGATGAATTGTCACAAACTAAATATACCCATGCAGCTAGCTTCAGGATCAAGAAAAAGATTATCTCCTTCCCATCATGCTGCCCTGAAATGATAGCCTAGAAGAGTTACCAGCATAATGGCTTCCAACAGCACAGATTAGTATTGCTCCTTTATAGAAATGGAATCATGAGACTATGGTTGAATGGGTTGCCAGTAGAGACAACTCCTTCGGCAAGAACACAGTCTCTTCCTACTGGACTTGCTTCCCAACTGCAATCCTCTGAGCCCTTCACCTGCTATAATAAAGCCAATGGTTTCTCATGTCAAAGAGTGCAAGGGAAAAGAGAGAGATGGCGAAGGACCAGAACTTCTAAGTGGCTGGGTCCACAGTTCAAAGGCCCCCAGGGAGACAGGAGGGACAAAAGTGGGTGCAAAATCATCATGTAGTGCTTTGTTGTCAACTCTCCCTGCAACGTGCAAGTGAGCTAGTGTTGCCCAAGTGAACAAAGAGAACTAGTTCTTCCCAGGAAAAGGCCCTGCTACCTCAGTAGTAATTTATTCTAATTCCAAACCCTAAGTCAACTCATCAGCTCTTACTACCCTACAAGAGATAAGGTGTGAAGGCCAGGAAGAACATAAGGTGAAAAAAAAATAAGGAAAATGAAGAACAAAATAGCACATAGAGATTAAGTATGCAGATACCAGAGTCATTCAGAGCTAGGTTGAAGCACTGTCATTTATTCGATTTGTAAACTAATATTCTGATTCATTAGTTTTTAGTGTCTGCATAAATTCTAAAGTGCAGCTGTTCTGTAATTGAGTCCCCATTGTGCCATGGGGATAAGCAGGTAACTGTAAAGGGAGTATCACAAGGGAGTATTTCTGAAGTTCTCCATTTATAGACACTGTACTCGGTTGCTTGCCACTAAGGACAATGCTGTCATAAACATCCGTGTACATATACCTTTAAAAACCTGGAGCTCTTATTTTTATGGGAAGGTTTCAAATAGCGGGCCTTCTGGGACGAAGGGTTTATGTAGTTTCAAGTTTTAACAGCTGTTACAAGATTGCTTTCTAAAAAAACTTCTATTGCAATCTACATGTTCATCAGTAATGTATGAGCATCGTTTTACCCAAACCCCTGCCAGCAGTCAGCCTTCTTGATTTTGTTTGCTTTCTACTTTTCAAACATGTACAAAATAGAGAAAACAGCATAACAAACTCCCACACACTCATCGCCCAGTTTCATCGATATACTACCTCTGCAGCCTTGTATTTTAATTCAGATTTTGAGGCATTATTTATATCTAGGAAACACTGTCCTTTTTAGTGTATAGTTCTATGAGACTTAATGAATGCAGTCACTCACTATAAAACCATCCAGACAGCCATGACAGAGGGTCTTCCCTCACACCTCATGTTCCCTTGTGCCCTTTTATAATCAAACATTCCCTTCACACCCTGGTCCCTGCCAAGCACTGGTACGAGTTTTTTCTATTCTACTTTTGTTTTTTCTGGAACATTATAGAAATATAATCCTACAGAATGTAGCCCTTTACTTCTGGTTTCTGCAATTTAGCATAATGCATTTGAGAGTCATCCATATCAATACTCTATCAGTAGCATGTTCCTTTTTATAGCTGAATGGGATCCAATTGTAAGGGTGTGCCAAAGTTCATTTATCCATTCACCGGCTGAAATTTGGGGTGATAATGAATATAGCTGCAATAAACATTGATGCCCACATGTCTGTGTGAATGTAACTTTTTATTTTTCAGATAAAAACTCAGGAATGGAAGTGCTGGGTCATATTGGTTAATATATATTTAACTTTATAAAAACTTCACACCTATTTTCCAGAGTGGCTATAACATTTTATATCCCCACCAGCAATGTGTGAGAAGCCTAGATCCTCCATAACCTCACAAGTATGTGGTACTCTCCGCTTTCTTTTTTTTTTTTAAGACACTTAAAAGAGTAGTATTTCTTATTACGATTAAATGTGCATTTTCTTAATAATGACTAATGCTGAGTATTTTTCTGGTACATATTTGTGTTCTTTGCTGAAACATCCTTCAATCTCATTTTTTAAATTAGATTGAATGTTTTCATATTATAAAATTTTGAGAGGTATTCATGTATTGTAGACACATGTATTTTATTAACTGTATTTTGAAAATGTTTTGTGTCTTGTCTTTTCATTTACTTAACAATGTCTTTCTTTATTTTTAAAATTTATATAAGAAAGTTAATTTGTTGGTATTATGGTTCTATGAATTTTAATCTATAATGGCTCATGTTAACACCACAATAGTATAATAATCAGTGCATAGAAAGGTTAATTGTCAAAAAGTAAAAGTAAAATAAACTTTAGAAATCACTGACATATATATGCAGTTTTATCTTTTGGGGGAATATTATGTACATGTAATCATACAGTAGTAATGTGTATACATGCAAGTTATGTGTACAATTCTGCTTCATTCTATTGCTACATATAGCTGTATTCTACTGTGTGTATGTACCTTTATTCACTTATCCCTTCACTTACTAGACATGTGGTTTGTTTCCAGTTTGTGTCAGTTATTAACAGAGCTGCTATAAATATCCCTGTAGAGATTTTTGTATGAACATGTATCTCCATTTTTAAAGCTATATTCCCAAGAGTGGAATTACTGAGTCCATGGTATAGCATGGTTAGCTTTATAAGAAAATGCCAAAGCATTTTCCAGAGTGACCGTACCCACCTGAAATCCATGAAGAGTTCTAGTGGCTATGACTTCCTTGTCAGATCCTGGTATTGAATGTTTTGATTTAGTCTTTCTGTTCAATGTGTAGTAATATCACATCAAGCTTTTAATTTGCAATATATTATGGGTTTAAATATTATGACTTTTCATATGCATATTTGTTATCTTTATATCTTTTTGGGAGAAGTATATGTTCATGTTATTGGCTCTTTTTTTAATTGGTGTTTTGTTTTCTTATTTTTTTAAGTATAGTTGACACACAATGTTACATTTGTTTCAGGCATACAATGTAGTGACTTGATAAGTTTATACATTATGCCATGGTCACCACAAGCATAGCTACCCTCTGTCCCATTACATCGCTATTATAGTACCATTGACTGTATTCCCTATGTGCTGCTTTTTATTCCTGTGACTTACTTCATAATTAGAAGCCTTAAGTTTCCTCTCCCCTTCACTCATTTTGCCCAACCTTCCACCCACCTCTCCTTTGGCAACCATCAGTTTGTCCCTCTGTACTAATAGTTCTGATTTTGTTCTCTGTTTGTTCTTTTTGTTCAGATTTCATTTATGAATCATATGGTATTTGTCATTCTCAGTCTAACTTTTTAAAATTAGCTTAATATGCTCTAGGTCCATCTATGTTGTCTCAAAGGCACAAGGTCATCCTTTTTATGACTGTGTAATATTCCTCTTTATATTTATATATCATATACATTAAATATTATACACACACATTATATTTTCCTTATCCATTCACCTACCAATGTACACGTAGGCTGCTTCCTTAATTTGCTTATTGTAAGTAATGCTGAAATAACCATAGCATGCATGTATCTTTTCAAGTTAGTGTTTTCGTTCTCCCTGACTAAGTACCCAATAGTGGAAATATTGGATCATATGATATTTCTATTTTTAATTTTTTAAGGAACCTCCATACTGGTTTCCATAGTCACTGTACCAGTTTACATTCCCACCAACAGTGCACAAGATTTCCTTTTTCTTCCCATCCTTGCCAACACTTCTTGTTTCTTGTCTTCTTGATTTTAGCCATTTTAACAGAGTGAAGTGATATATCATTTTGGTTTTGATTTGTATTTTCCTGATAATGAGTGATGTTGAGCATCTTTTCATGTGTCTTCTGGGCATATGCAAGTCTTCTTTGGAAAAGTGTCTCTTTAGGTCCTCTGCCCATTTTTAAATCAGATTGTTGGGGGTATTTTGGTGTTGAGTTGTATAGTTCTTTATATATTTTGGATACTAACCCCTTCTTGTATATATCATTTGAAAATATATTCTCCCATTCAGTAGGTTGTATTTTAGTTTTGCTGAATGTTTCTTTTGCTGTGCAGAAGCTTTTTATTTTTATATAGTCCCAATAGTTTATTTTTGCTTTTATTTCCCTTGCCTTAGGAGACATATTTAGAAAAATGTTGCTATAGTTGATGTCAGAGAAATTACTGCCTGTGCCCTCTACTAGGATTTTTATGGTTTTGGGTCTTGCATTGAGGTCTTTAACCCATTTTGAATTTAGTTCTGTGAATGGTGTTAGAAAGTAGTCCAATTTCACTCTTTTTTATGTAGCTGTCCAGCACCATTTATTGAAATGACTGTCTTTTTCTCATTATATATTCTTTCATCCTTTGCCATAGATTAATTGCCAGATAAACATGGATTTATTTCTGGGGTCTGTATTCTGTTCCATTGATCTATATGTCTATTTTTGTGTCAGTACCATACTTTCTTATTTTTGAGTTTTGAGAGTGATTTATAAATTCTAGTTAAGATATATTGTTTTGGTTTTTTTTGTATTTTGTTTAGTCTGTTGTTTACAGTCTATTTATTCATTCCCTTAGTTGTATCTTTTACAAAATGAACATTTAAAAATTTAATGTTTAAATTAAACATTAGAAATGTTATATAAATGGCTTTTATAATTTTACTTTACCCTGTGATTTTACTAAACTCACTTATTAAATGTAGGTTTTTAAAACATAGGTTCCTGGGGGTGCCTGGGTGACTCAGTTGGTTAGAGTCCAACTCTTGATCTCAGTTCAGGCTGTGACCTCACTATTTGTGAGATTGAGCACTATATTGGGCTTGGTGCTTATAGCTTGGAACCTGCTTGGGATTCTCTCTCTCTCTGCCCCTCCCCTGTATGCATGGTTGCTTGCTCTCTCTCTCTCACGCTCTCTCTCTCGCTCTCTCTCTCTCTCTGAAATAAATAAATAAACTTAAAAAACAAGTTCCTTGTAAAGTTATGTTATCAATAAATAGGGATTGTTTTACTTCTTCATTTCCAATTTATCTTTTATTTCTTTTTCTTGTCTTATTATATAGGCTAGGGCTACCAATTCTATTCTGACTGCAATTGGAGTAGACGTCTATCTTTCACTACATTTGAAAGTTTAAAGGAAAGAGTGGAGAGATCAATGGGATTTGCCTGTTGTCATTGAGAAGCAACAATCTTAAGAGCACTCAGACACATAGTTGTGACTACCCTCAAAGGACTGTATGATTTGTGTTACAGAACCTGAAGGGGATATTGTGGGACCCCCCGGTGGCAATTATAAAGGACACACAGGTTAAAGGACTCCTGTTTCCACTATTGCCACACTCTAATCATGTTGACCAGAGGCAGCACATATTCTAAGCACAGACAAGCAAGAGCACTAGTGTCTCATGACCAATGGTTAGTTGTAGACTATCTATAGACCAGAGCCCTGAATTCATCTCATGCTCAACATGAGTGTCACCCAAAATCATGGTGTTAGCACTATTCTGGAAGTAAATCTTATGTACTCTGTGAAAGAAATATTATAATTGTCAGCAGGAGCATTCCACTTACCAAATTGCTTTCCTAAATCAGGCAGATCCTGAGGCTGAACCCCTTGGACAATCTCAGTTACGGTCCCAGAGCTCCTTGGGGCATCTAGTCAATTCCTTGTATGAGGTGGATGGTTGGAATGTGTTTCCAAATAGGAAAGACCAGAGACCATGTGGACCTTGGTCAAGGCTGGGTCACCATGCCTGAATGGCACTGCCATATTGGATGGTCCTAAGCACCATAGAGGACTCCAGAGTTTAGGGGCTCCTGAAGCATGGGTCTGAAATCCTGGAATCCCTCTTGCCTGAGCCTATGGATGGTACTGCCACCATGCTTGAAAGTCCAAAAAAGACTACACACAATGTGGAAAGAATGGTTCCTACAGAAAATTTAAGAGTTCATTCCCAAGCAAAGAGAAAGGGATGCTTGGTTTTCATAAACAACAGACATCAATTACAGATGAATATGGCATTATAATAATTATAGTTACTATTGCTTATTATTCCTTGAACACTGTTCCAGGCACTACTCTAAAAACTTTTCATATTTTAACTCATTTAACCTTTAAAATAACACTATGAGGAAAATAATATTATTATACATTTTTAACATCTAAAAAACCAGAAGTACAGAGAATAAATAATGTATCCAAGGTCATAGTGCAAACAAAGGGAGGAGCTAGAATTTGAACCGAGGCCACATGGAACAAGAGTCTACACCTTTAAACTCTATGCTTTTCAAATGTGTTGTCCATGCTCAATGGAGAAGTGCATCAGATAGTTTAAAGCAGAGAGAAGAACAAAACTCAAGGCATTAAGTTCTTTCATTTCCTGTTTTGTTTTACTGTATTGTTTTATTCTATGCACTGTTTTATCCCATTTACTGAAAGAGTTTTTAATCATCACTGGGTAGATAAGCAAATTCACAGTCTCACTTTCACTGAAGGCTAGGAGATTAACCCACATACATGAACACACAGAAACATAATCATTTGTAATGATTTAACACATGAAATCAGGATTTTTATCTTCTCCAAAATTCTAAGGCTTTAGTGCTAATGGTACCAACCAAAAGATTTCTCCCTTTTTTTATTAAAAAAATGAGACCTTCTTCTTGAAAGCAGCTATGATCACTAATGCCTTGTCAGTTCAAGTCCCTCATGGAAATATTGAATAGAGTCACATAATTGGAGACTTGGCAAAGCAGAGTAGGTATTAGACAGTGATAGTAAAATCAGATACTGTTTTTATCTCAGAGCCTGCAAACCTAGGCATTTCACACTAGAAATGATTTACTAGTCTCAGAAGGGACAAAGAAAAAGAAGCCTTAGATAACATGTTTATAATAGCCAGCATATCAGCATTCCTGAGATGTCATTGCAATAATCAGTCCACCTAAAGTATATGCCAAGGACATACAAAAAATAATGTCAAATAAGAACCTTTTGTGGGACTGGACTAAAACAGACAGATCCCCAAGTGCATCATCTATTATCTCCAGTCTGGTCAGTGAGCTTCCATTCTGATTGTGACCTTAATTTTGTACATGCTACTCCAAACTGTTCATCTTTATGGACTTTTAAGTTATTAGATAATGTGTCATTATATGATATATTTTTATATTCAGGTTATTCTATTATAATTGCCATCATAATAGAAACCAAAGTAGAATCTCTAAAAACTTTTGGTAAATCTTCTTCCCAAGATAACATATTTTTAAGAAAACTTTAGAGTTAAAATATATTCTCAAAGTCATTTTCACATCTGTGTAAATTTTATTTGCACCCACCCACATGTGTCTTGGAGGACAGGGCCAACAAATGTTCCAAAAATGAATGTTGTTGGAGAATTTCAATGCAGATGGGGATGAAATGATAGAGGGAGGAGAGTATTAGATTGAAAATTGCATTACAATATAAGATTACAGAAAATTTATCTGGCACAAAAAGGAAGAGAAGAAAGAGTGTAAAGTCATCTTGACTTTAATTTTTCTAAAATTATTTCACAAATAAGAAAGATTTCTCTAGGATGGGTAACAAGAACTCATTTTTTGAAGGAGAAAGCAGATAGCTTGCACAGGATGTATATTCTATTGGTCTGTTGGAATACAAGGAAATCACATTCTCAGGTTGCATTTTTATTGTTTGGAGGTCTCATCTCATCAAAATAACCCCAATGGCATAACTTTATTCCTTAGAAGGATGGAAGGAAGGGAAGGGAAGGGAAGGGAAGGGAAGGGAAGGGAGAAGGAGTAGAGAGGGGTAAAGGGAAGGGTGAGGGGAAAAGGAAGAAGGAATGAGGGAGAGGGAGAAAGAAGGAAAAAAGGGAGGAAGAGAAAGGAGGGAAAACAGGGGGAAGGGAAGTAGAAGGGAGGGAGAAGGGAGGAGAAAGGGAGGGAGGGAGGCAGGAGGAAGGAAGGGAAAGGACTCAATGTGTCTCCAATCTTAAGTCAGAAAACCAGAAGAGCAAAAATTTTATAATAAATTATATTTATATAAAACACCCCTTAAAAGAAACTGTGCTAAAATAAAAGGAAGAGGGAGGTCAGGAAGAAAGGCGGGACATATAAGAGAAAAGCAGAAGTCCATGATAAAAGTAGATAATAAATATTGGAAATGTCAGGTTGGAGATACTTAATGAATTCTCTGCATTAGTTAGTAAACATTATAAAAAAGAGAGTAAGAAAGCTTTCATATCACCCAATGTCTGAAGGCCATCTTGAAAATTAAGGAGAAAAGCAAGAATAAGCCATGATCTTGAATATCAAGACTCTTGGAAAAGCAGAAATGCCCAATTGTTCAGATCACATTAAACAAATATTTAGTGTCTTTATGTGATAAGCATCATATTAGACACTGAAAATTAAAGACTACAGAAGGCAATCCCTATTCAAGAACTTTTAATCCAGACTTTGAGTCCTTGTAAGATTCAGAAGAACTGACTGATTCTAGATGGTTCAGCTAAATAAAAAAAGATGTAGGGAAAAGCAATGGGCGAGAAAAGGCTACAAAATGGAGTTCATCCTGAGCACAGTTGCCCATCAGATCCTAAGAAGGGTAGGTCCAACCATGTCAGTTCTCTGCTTCAAAACTTTCAGTGGCCTCCACATTTCCCTTAATGTAAAATGCCCTTATAGTCCTTAAAATGGGCACCAATGTGCTGCAAAATCTAACCCACTGTTTTCTCTCTGTCTGTAGTTCTCTTAATCTTCCTTTTGCTCATTCAGTCCCAAACCATGCTGGACAGAATACACACCGCTGCCCCTTCTTTCCTTTCTCTATAAAGTTCCTCCCACAGACATCCCCATAGCTCACTCCTTCATCCGCCTCAAGTCTTGTCTTAAATGCCACATCCCAGTATGGCATTACTTGAACAACCCTTTATAAATGTGACACCTCCACTCACTGGCATTTCTGATCCCTATTTATTTTCCCACTTTAGGTACCTCCTAACACATTATATAATGCACATATTTAGTGTGTTCTCACCATTCATTATCTGCCTCCTGTCTCTGGAATATAAGCTGAAGGAGAGCAGAGGGATTTGGGGTTTTATTTCATTTTATTTTAAATCACTGTTTTATCTGTAGCACTTAGAACAAGTACTGAAAGAGATTATGCATTTAATAAATATTTGTTGAAATAATGAATGAAAGTTAAGAGAATACATATGTATAAATATTCCTTTTGGGGTGTTTCATGTTGAGAAACCAATTTTAGATTTGCATACTAAGTAAACACCATTTATAAGAATTAAGTGAAACGTCATCCCTAGAGACTTATAGGGATAAGAAAACTGGCTGTTCTGAGTACTGTAGACAAGCATCTGGCTGTAAGAAAATGTGAACAACCAGAGAATCTTCCGGATCCTTTCACTATTCTGTCCTCAGAGAACAGGTAATTGGAAAAGAAAGGGACACTGATACTTCAATGACCATACTTTTTGAAGAGTGTATCTTTGGGCATTAGCATAGCTACATTTAAGAAGCTGCCATTACCGATGTTCTGTTTAAATATGTCCAGTCCTTACAATGCTGCACTGTTTTCTCATATTACTTAAATCTTCACCTATATTGATGTCATATTCTATTTAGAAAACAAGCATAATTGGAGATATTATTAGTATAATATAAACTTATTTACTTGTATTGAATGCAGCATGACATGGTTAAAAAACAGTCAAACAAACAAACAAACAAAATACAGGATTTGGAGGCAGGCGGAATAGAGATGCAATTTCAGTTCTCCTGATTACTAAGCCTCTGGTCTTAAACAAATTACTGAACTTTTTGAAGTATTCCATTTCCATTCTACAAAATGGAAGGAGTTGGTAATAACACCTACTGTATGTAATTGGAATTAAACAAGATAATGTATGTAAAACACTGCCATAGCATTTGGAACAGAAGGTCATTAAAGCATTAATGAGAATAGCTACAATTAATTAAAGATTTTCTGTAAACCAAGCACTTTGGTGCAAAGTGACTTCCAAGCACTATTTCCTTCCATCATAATCCTATAAGGTATAAAGTATTATAATCCCCATTTCACAGATGAAACAAGATTCCCTAGGAGTGACTTGCTCAGTGATTACACAGGCAAAAAGCATCAGAGCTAAACTATCAGTCCAGAAGTAGAAAATACACATATCTCTACTGTGTTCCATACATTAATATGCTAACTCCCTCAGCCTTAGACTTAAGAAAAACTTACACAGTCTTGCATTTTACTCCAAAATAGATTGTATCATAGCAAGACTCCAATACCTACCCCCTAACATGCCATGATGTTTTCAATTTCCTCCTAGTTATTCTTACTAAACAATCTCTCTCTGCCCTTTAGCATCTTCTCTTTATGGAGAATGGGAGGATTCAGAGGACTTTTTCTCATTTCAACTTTCCTTCATCATGCTTTTTCCCAAACCATAAATATTTAACACCTTTACCCAAACCCCTCTGGATTGGTTCATCATTCTGCTTCCTTCTCTCTACATTTGTTGACAACTTCCAGGTATAGAGATGCTCTGAGATAGAGCCATGTTCCAAAGAGAGGCTTACAGGTCCCTCATTTTTACCCAAGAAGATTCATTTTTGATTTCTAAATTCAGCCTCCCAGTGCTTCCCAAAACAGGAACAAAATATTCTAAAACTCAGTTTGGTAGTTATAGTGATGATCACAGATGTAACCTTGCTTAAATTCCAAACAAAGAGGGTTAAAAAAAAGGCCTGAGGCATTATTCAGATGAGAAGCAAAGAACAGTAAACCAAAGAGCTGGAGATATCTACTACTGCCATTCCCCTTATCTGCATAAGGCAAATATTTGAATAATGATTGCTGGATGAAAGTACACACACATACCCTGACCCTGACATAAATCAAGAAAGCTGAAAATACCCAATAAGTTCTGCTGAGCAGTTAAAATGAGACACCAGATAAAAAAGAAAGCAGGGAGACTGCCCTAGTACAAGGTGTAAACACAAGTTTTTTCAAAGACCTCCATATATTCTTTGAAGCTACAGAGAGCAAAGAAATTCTATGGATAGACCAGGCATAGCTAAAACCAAAAAGAAAAGGGAAGAGTAATGAAAAAGAACAGGGGTGACAGAGGGTTGCAGTCACAAACTGAAGAATGGTCTTAAATACACAACTCATTAAGCTTTTACTAGATGTCAGAGATATTTGACATTCTCTGTTCATTATCTCAAAACAACTCCATGAGAAAGGAATCTACTTCATACAGATCAGGAAGCTGAGGTGCAAACCATTACTCAGAAATTATTTCTAGTCACAGGATTCAAACTCAGATCTACATAATTTCAAAGCCCTTTCTCTCAAGAACTCTGCTTTGCTCCTAAGAAATGTGTGTAGACCCTACTTCTTTGTTGAAATTATCTCATGAGGAAAAGTGATGGTTTCCAATCCAGGGAGAAGTGGCTACATTTAGCAACCTGCAAAGCGTGAATGGTCCAGTGTGTTGTTTTTAGTGACTTTGATCTTTATAGTCACATAATGTTTAGCTACCATGATCTGTTAAAGTCTTTCTGTGCCAGAAGTGGGAATCCATTTAAATATGCAATTGAGCTTCATTTTTATTTCTGCCTACACTGAAAAGCAATAAAGCAAATATCATATTTAGTAGGCTTCTGAGTATATGAAAATGTCTGTGTTGGCAGGAAAGTCTAACTACAGCCAAGCAGGAAAAGAGATACTTTCAGTTATGACTCCATATCTCTTCCTATAATGTGTTGAGGAATAAAGATTGTTTAGAGCTTTTTGGAAGTATTGGGGAATGTGTGAAAAAATTATCTGTTGATTGATTATAATTCATCTAAACTGAAACTCTTCTAAAAGAAAAAAGTATGCTATTTGGATAGGCTATTTGGTCAAAAAGGCATAAAGTGTGAATTTCCTAGATAAATGTGGAATTTTGATCATGCTGGTTATTTATAATTTTGCCTCCAAGGAAAAGTGAAGAGTTTTCAGCCAAATGAAAAATGTTAGATCCTACCTGAACAAGATTATTTGCAACCCACAAAGATACCTGGTTTGTCCAAAAGATGATGATAGTTCACCCAAATTTGGAGTAAAATCAATTCTGGGTGTCTGTTTATTATGTGGGAGTCTTGTGCTCTCATCCTCTAAGCCAATCATTTTAATACAATTCAAATTTTGTTAGTCAACAAATATAGGTAATTCACTCCTTATTTCCATTTTGTTGCAGCATGTGAATTTCTGGAAATAATTTATTCCATAGTATGAAAAATGTAAGCCAAAAATTAAAATGGTTAATAGCACTCAAGTTCTATAATCCTGTCTAATACAGTGTGCATTCTTAAAGACAGGACAACTTGTTTTAATGACATTATCTATCTTCTTAGCACCCAGCATGGTGATTAACACATGATAAGCAATGCACATACATTATATGGAATAATGAATTAATGATTGAGAATGGCATTGGCAAACTGAGACTTAACCAGGCATATATTCTCTGTAAAAATATCATGTAGCAGAAGTTGACAGATTCTTCTCATCACACTTTAACTTAACTCCCATTCTTTTCAAATAGCTGAACATTTTTAGGTATAAAATGCCTAAATTATAGCACATTGCTTAAAGACTCAACCCAAAAGACCCACAGTCTTCCAGGACCCTGCTGGGTAGACTAATTTATTTGATGGCAACACTGCAGTAATTTCCAATGACCACACTTAGTTCTCCTTTGTGATTTCTCTACTCCAGCACAGTGGGCCCATCTGTAACATGACAGGAAGCCCACAAGCAGGCTGTTAGCAGTGTAGCACAGGTAGGAAGAGAAGGGACAGACAAGGAAAGCTGGCAGAATGATTGCTACAGGTTGCCAACCCAGGCCATGTCACTCCATACCATTAGCTTGAGCCCCCACAGTCCTTGAACCTCTTTGCTTCCATGTGTGGCCACTAACACTCAAAAACTAACAAAAACTGGAAAGGAAAACCAATTGAATTCAGGAAATAGAAAATAAGTAAAATCATAGAGCTATTCAGTTGGAAGAAGAAAGTGAACAAAAGACACAAAATATGTAGGGGTTTCCTGGTTATAGAATGGTAGAACTGGAAGGTGAAAGACTGCAAACTCCTGGTTCTACCTTTGAGGATACAGATCCAGATGGGGCAAGGGTCTGTTCATTTCTTGTAGAATCGCTCTGTGCTGGCACCCTAATGACCTTGTATGTCCACACATAGGTGTTGGGCCAAAGCTCAACTACAAGCTGACCCAAGACTTCTTTGTAGAGCATCTTGTGGCCCTCCCAGTCTAGAAGAAAATAGGTAGTCATGTGAGGAACAGCCACAGGCTATTTCCCACTTGTGTCTCACCAGGAGAGAGACTGTCAGGTGGCAGCTTCTCATCTGCCTTCTTCAGTCTGGTGAGGGATGGGGCTCCCCACCTTGTCCCCCCTAAGTGGGCGAAGTGCTAAGCTGCAGCATGGAAATGGTTCCTCAGCAAATGAATGACTCAGCCCCAGTGCTGCCTATCACTTGGCCCTTTTGTTACCATGTCATCCTGTTTGACAGGGACATGAGGAACTAACATTATTGCTGATCTTGCGTTTGCTGTCTGTGTAAGTAATAAGTTCTCTTCGTTTATCTGGGTTCATTGTTTTCTTTCCAACTGAATCTTTTAGCCTGTTTGACACTCCTGACTTTGGATTATACATCCAAGAGATTAAACAACTTCCTTGCCAAATTCATAAGAACCTTTAATTCTTTATCTTCCTTAGAGGGCAAGTTCCATGAGGCACAGTCAACTCTCTCCAATACTTGAAACCCCTGGCAGACAGAAGGCTCTCAATCAGTGTCCTGCTATTGGAAGTCAGTACAACACAGTAGTTAAGAGCTTTGAACAAGACGGAAACAGAATAACAGCTACCATATACCAGATGTACTGCCTTAAGTGAGTTATTGAACATCCCTAAGCCTTACATGAGATATCAAGTGAAATAATGGAGGTAAAGCATGTTACACTGCTTGGCATATAGTTAATATAAATGTTAACTGAAAATATTCCTCCCTATCTTTGTAAACTACCTCTCTGTTGCAGACCATGTTACAATTTCTAAGTGTTTCAGACTCTCACATGTGAAAACCAGTCTTATCGGCCTCATTTGATGAATGGCAAAAGCGAAGCTCAGGTCGGATAAGTGATCTGTCCATCATTCAAAAAGTTTGGGAGGGAAAAATAGTTCAAGTCAGTCAAGAAACAAATATTAACTTCTGATATATGTTTGTCTAAGATCATTTATATGGTGCAAGATTTTACATGAAAAATAGTTTTTTTGCATGTTATAGTTGGGTATTTTAAGTAGCTGAGAGAGATGAAGTGAGAATGTAAAAATCAAATAACACTTATCTGATGATTCTGGATTTCTCTAGAATCAAATTGAGGGTCAAGCAAGCCAAGTATTTCCAGCTCTTCATTTATAGAATGGTGACTGTCTCTAGGCCTCGAATGAAGAAGAAAGTCTCTACCAGAGGGACAAAGTGGTTAAAATGGGAGCCTAGTTTAATAAAAAGGAAAAAAGAAAAGAAGCAAAAAAAAAAAAAAAAAACTTTTTCCAGGCATAGATCCATTCCTAGACCATGAACCACAACAATGGAGGCACGGATGTTTTGTGCACTTAAAAAAATAAAGAAAAGACAACAAAAGGCCAATGACTATATAAGAGCATAAACTAAAAATACAAGAAGTCAGAAGAGACCCTCCAAACAACCCAGTAAAGGTGGCTCAATCTGGCAACAGAGCTGATGAACCAGCAGCTCTCTGATCATGTGCTTTGCATCACCATTACCGGAGTTAATAGTCTCCTTTTCAGACTAACCATTTTCTGTGTGCAGTTAATTTTAAGATACTAGGAAAATCTTATGTGCTTTAGGAGGGAAGGAAGAAATGGACAAATGAATGGAAAAAGACTAAAATTATAATCCATGGCCCTGACGCTTTCAAGAAGACCAATCAAAATGGTGCATGGATGATCTTTCAGAAGTTATTAAATAAATTAAATTTATTAAATAAACAGATCTGCCTGGTTTCTCCTACACCTTTTACCTGACACACCTCAGGTTCCAGAAAACTTGTGATATTTCTGTTCCCAGTGACCAATAAGCTAATGACAGGAAAACTAAATAATGGTCTTGTCCAATTCAGATGTCTCAAAGAATGCTTTGTTACGCAAGACAGTCTGGATGCTCAGGATATAAGTACCCAGTTGAGTGATTCTTGGAAAATAATTTATTCCTGCTCATAAATGGCATATTTATTCCTAGGAAAAGATATTCCACTGTCTGCTTCCCTGTCTTTATTATTATAACAAGCCTAATAAAGCTGTCTTTGTATAAAAAAAGTTAGCTACCTGAAGACACTTCAGATGCCTGGATGAAGCCTACTAAACCAATGTACCTTGCCTGTCCTCCTGTGAGGACATCTATGAGGCAGCTGGGTGGCTCAGTCAGTTAAGCATCCAATTTTTAATTTCAGCTCAGGTCATTATCTCATGGTTTGTGAGACTGAGCCCCACATCAAGCTGGATGCTGGCAGCATGGAGCCTGCTTGAGATTCTCTCTTCTCTGCCCCACCCCAGCTCGCTCGTTCTCACTCACTCTCTCAAAACAAAAAAATACACATTAAAAAAATAAAATATCTAAATCACAGTTTCATTTCATTCAACCAGAAGATAGAAGACTTAAAATTAGTATCTCTAAGAAGAGAAAATTTCATCAAGTATATATACTTGAGACAATGTTTTTTCTGAAAATAAATTTTAATTTTAGGTCAATTGTGACTTTTAGCAAGTCACTAACCTTCTATAACCATCAGTGAAATATCTTTAAAAAGTGAAATAATAATAATAGGTTGTGAGGATCAAGTAGAGAATGAAAGTAAATAACTTAGCACACTACCAGGAGCACAGCATGAACACGATTAAAATTAGTTGTTATCATTTTTTATTAACATGTTGGTGGAATAGGGGTTGAAGGAAATTAATGTGAATGAAAGATAACTTACCCAGTAGCCCAGACCAGAACAACAGCAATAATAACATTATTTTTGATTTCTGGGTTTTACTCATCTTGTCTCCATTTAAGAAAAGTTAAGCCATTTTGATACATACTCATTATTCAGGACCCTTTTAAAGCAAATATTTAAATATCTAAGTTCTTTTCACTAACTTTGAAAAATAAAGTGGATTCTGATTTCAGTTCTGATATGTAAAGACCTCAGAAGTTGTCACTATCACTCTTTACAACCAGGTGAATAAATTGAAAATCAACTACTTTTTGTGGATCCATCAGAAAATTGAGGTTGAGGGGCAACTGGGAGGATCAGTCTGGTTAAGTATCTGACTCTTGATCTTGGTCATGATCTCAAGGTTTGTGAGCTCGAGCCCCACATCAGGTTCTTCACTGATAGCACAAAGCTTGCTTGTGATTCTCTCTCTCCCTCTTTCTGTCCCATCTCTCTCTCCCATGCCCCTCCCTAAAATAAATAAAAATGTAAAAAGTAAAATGAAGGTCACAGGGCAAACAGCCACCCTAAAACATGGAGAATCAGAGAAATACAGTACATGGGATCTACTTAATCTGGAGCAGGAGTTTCTGCAACTATAAACTGGTAGGAACATTTAAACAGTAATTTTGACAAATTCCTTTGACTTAACTATGGATTAGGTTGAAAAAATAGCAACTCCTGGTAGACTCAGGCTTAAGACAGTCCATATACTTTTATAGGCTTTTCCACCAGGAACATCACAGAGTTATCACAGTGAGGATCTAAGAACGATTCCTTCTTGGCGAGGGGCAAAAAAGAGCAAAGAGTCACCATTATGTAATATATGTGAAGCCTTCTCCATAAGAAAAACCTACTCTCCAGGAAAAAAAGATTTTTCCACAGTGCAATTCTGAAAGCTAATCTCAGCTGGGGGAGGGGATTCCCTTCTCCTGCCAGTATTCTCCAGCCTTCTTAATTTATCTTAGAAGGTAAAAGAGAAGGTCAACAGGGAAAATGTATTCAAATAAATATGAAGATAACTGAAGGCACAGAAACAAGTGAAGAATAGAGGAAAAAGCTACACCACTAAATACCAGTGTAGAAACATTTGTGAAGCTCACTGCTCTGAGACATAAGCCCACTGAAAGGATAAGAATTAACCAAAAGCTATAGAATGTACCCTTCTCCAGTACCTTACCATCACTTACCATCACAGCAACAATAATAACAGTAAACTACAGCTGGAGAACTGTAATAATAAGATCTCTCTCTCTCTCTCTCTCTCTCTCTCTCTTGACCTCTCTCTCTCTCTTTCTCTCTCTCTCACTAGAATACACAGGGAACTCCAAACATGGGATACAAAACCAAAGCCACTATAGGAGCATGAAGCCTCTGGCACTACAGCTATAACAAGCACTGAACACAACTAACTCCCAGCCAGATTAATATACATTCTCACATAAAAGGCCTATTTATATCATATGGTATGATCCAACACAACATTTTCAGATATCAACAAAACTTACAAGCCCCGTCAAAAAGTAAGAAAAAACACACTCTGAAGCGCTGACCAACAATATATTGAACATAGCCAAGACAAGGATCAGTGAGCTTTAAGAAAAGTCAGTAGAAATTAACCACTCTAAAGTGCAAAGAAAGAAGAAAACAAAACAAAATATCCAAGAACTTTGGACAATGCTGAAAGATGTAACATATGTGTAAGTGATGGAGAAATGAGGAGCTGAGGCAGGAAATGTATAAGAGGAGCCTGGATTATTTTGTAATGCCAAAAAGTAAGGAACATGCAAGATGGGGGCATTTCCAAGAATCACAGAGCCACCTACAAGAGCTCCCAATGGTCAAGGTTGAAATAATTTGAGAGCAAAGTTAAGTAGCTTTGAATTATAACCCAAAAGATAAAATAATACGTAAAAGTCCATCCTTATATAAATGAACAATTGAATAAATGATTAATGGGTAGAATTGATAAACCTCCCATCAGAAAGATTCCAAGTAATATTTGTGGATACTTTGCCCTCAAGGAGGTAGAACATACCTCCCTTTCCCTTGAGTGTGGACAGCACTGGAAAGAGAAGAGGGAAAAAGTACTTTAACAATGGAGAAATGTGACAAAAACTACTTCACCAGGTGGCCATGATAAACATCAAGAGAGATAGGATCTACTGTAGAACATATCCTTGATATTATACAATGAGAATGGCATTTTACCTCTATAGCTTCCTCATAAAATCCATATCTGTAAACAAGACCTCTTGGGTGGCTTAGTCAGTTAAGTGTCAGACTCCTGGTTTTTGTTCAGGTCATGATCTCATGGTTTGTGAGTTCGAGCCCTGCAACCAGCTCTGTGCTGACCTCAAGGACCCTGCTTAGGATTCTCTCTCTCCTCTCTCTGCCCCTTCCTTGCTTATGCTCACTCTCTCGCTCTCTCTCAAATTAAATAAATGTTTTAATTCATATCCATAAGCAAATAAGAAAAACATCAAGCAAACCTCCAATGAATGACATTCTACAAAACACCTGACTAGTACTCCTCAAAGCTTTCATTAAAAAAAAAAAAGGAAAGTGTAAACAACTGTCATAGTCATGAGGAACATCAGGACACACAATGACTGAATGTAATTTGGTATCCCAGATGGGATCCTGAAAAAAATATAAACATTAACTAAAAATTAAGAAA
Organism: Suricata suricatta; assembly: GCF_006229205.1. NCBI lineage: Eukaryota > Metazoa > Chordata > Mammalia > Carnivora > Herpestidae > Suricata > Suricata suricatta. The sequence continues at coordinate 166,449,962 of NC_043701.1, forward strand.
CTCTACAATATGGAACATAGTTATTAATAATGTAAAAGTATTAGTGCTTTGGTTGTGATACATTCACCATACTAATATGTGAGTAATTTGGGAACCTAGGTATAGTGTATATGAGAAATCTGTACTATCTTTGCAAATTTTTTGTAGATTTTAACCTATTTTAAAATTAAAAGTTTTAAAATATATATAAAGATTCCTAGTGTTGACATTTTATTCCTAAACATCTACACAATTGAAATTAATATTCAAATTAAGACCTCATTTCCCTTACTGAGTAGCCTGTCAGTTGTGGTTGTTTCTTGAGAAGCATGATGACTCCCCAGTCGTTCATACATTTAAATAGGCAATCAGTGTCGTTAAATCGGAGAGCAGCTCAGTCAAGAATATAAAATTTAAATTTGTCTAAAGAGAGAAAACTGCCAAATTTGATTCCCTGTTGTATAACTGGTATGCTATGAAATTAAGACAATGTCCTCTAACCTTATGTTCATTAACTGCAGTAACAGATAAGAGAACTCCAGGGTTCCACTTGCTCAGAAACCAAAACAAGATGAAGAACTAACAAATAAGGGCAAAGAATCCCAGTCCAGGAATGCCAGAAACCATCCATGGAGGGAAAGAGAGAAAAGGCCAGATGGAGTATTCTACCAAAAGCAGTTTATACAGTCAAAGAACACACGTAGAATCAGAATGTATTATCTCTTAAGGCATATTACTTATTTTTATAATATACATTCATTTTAAAGAATCCAAACCACCCCCACCCCAGAATTCAAAGAAATATATTAAACATCATACTGAATCCCACCCCCAGTGATAATTACTATTAACTAGACATTTCTCTGTACTTAGAAGTACATACCATGTATTATAAACATGTTACTTTTTCTATCTGGATTTGTCAAGCAACAATGACCCATGAGTATCTTTCTCAATCAATATACAAAATTTTATTATTATATTTATTGGGTTGTTAATATTTCATTACTTTATACATGCCAATTTATTTATGAAATCTTATGCTAAGAAATTTAGTTTGTTCTGACATTAAAATCTATGGTGGCATATACATATTTTGTAATTTTATGATCTCTTTCACATAAATATTTAGCCTTTGTCATGAGTAGCAAAATGATATAGGAGAAAAGCGCCAGATTAAAATCAAGAACACCAACTGGGTGGCTCAGTCGGTTAAGTGTCCGACATAGGCACAGGTCATGATATCACACTCCTGAGTTTGAGTCCTGTGTTCAGCTCTGTGCTGTTAGCTCAGAGCCTGAGCCTGCTTCAGATTCTGTCTCCCTCTCTCTCTGACCTTCCCCCACTCACACTCTGCCTCTCTCTTTCTCAAAATAAACATTAAAAAAATCTTTTTAAAAAGAACCAAGAGGCCTAAATTCTAATATTTTAAAAATATATATGGTAAAGAATATTCTTCTTGATAATCTTCTAATGCATAAGCATGAAATGTCTCTCATTTTTAATGTGTTCTTTAATTTCTCTAAGCAAAACTCTATAGTAGTCAGTATAGTCATCTTATCCTTCTTTTGCTATCTTAATTTAATTTTAAATGGTTCATTGTTAATATATAAAAATATTATTAATAGTGCATTTTCATCTTATATGCTGCAGATTTACTGGACTTGCTATTATAATAGAGTTTCAGGGTGGTTATTTGCCCCGCCCACGGGGTCATTCAACAGGGACCTAGAGTAGGGAATGGATGAATGGATGGGACAAGAGACACAAAGAATGAGAGCAAGACAGGAGATCTGATCAAGCTCTAACATTTACTCAAGGAGGCTGATTATATGCACAACCAGGGGGGAAGAAAGATGTAAGGAGAGGAGAAAGAATGTGGGGGGAGGCACCCGGTACCAGGGACCTGTCAGACCTTAACTGATGGTCATCTCAGTTCCTGGAGCCAGTAGTTATTTATGATTCTTCAGGAACTAACGGCTATTTACTGCTGTTTATCTTGCTGTAACATTTCACCAGAGTTAGTTAATTCTGTCTTAACTTTTCCACCAGAGTTCTTAACTCTTTCTTTGGCTCCCGGCAGTTATTTTGATAGATTCAGTGGAATTTTCTACATAAAGGATCATGTCATCTGTAAATACAGTTTTACTTCTTCCTTTGCTTAATTGGACAACTTTATCATCTATCAATTTTTCACTTATCTCCCTTATTGTGCTGGCTAGCTGTTTCCAAATCTTGAGTAGATATGGCAAGAGTGGGTACTCCACCTTATTCTCAATTTTAGGGAGAAAGTATTCAGTCTAATATCAGTAAGTATGATATTGGCTGTAAATTTGTAATATATACCCTTTATGAGGCTGTGGAATTTTCTTTTATACCTAGTTTGTTGAGACTTTTCATCATTAACATGCTTTTATTTTTGTTATATGCCTACTCAACATTCAGTGAGTGATTTTTTTTTTTGTCATTTTCACTCTATTAATCTGGTATGTTGTATAAAGTGACATTCAAATGTTAAATCAGGGGACCTGAGTGGCTCAGTTGGTTAAGTGCCAACTTCAACTCAGGTCATGATATCATGGTTTGTGAGTTTGAGCCCCATGTTGGGCTCTGTGCTGACAGCTCAAAGCCTGGAGCTTGCATTGGATTCTGTGTCTCCCACTCTCTCAGCTCCTCCCCCACTCATGCTGTCTCTCGCTCTTTCTCTCAAAAATAAACATAAAAAAAATTTAATGTTAAACCAACCTTGCATTCTTGATAGAAATTTTATTCAATCAGGTGCATTAGTCTTTTCGTATTTTATTGGTCTTGATTTGCTAATATTTAGTTGGATTAGGATTTTTGCAACTATGTTCAAAGAGATTACCATTCCATAATTTTTTATTCCTGTAATGTCTTTATCAGGCTTTAGTATAAAAGTAATACTGGCTACATAGAACGAATTTTAAACATGTTCTTTATTTTCTGACAGAGCTTATAAAGCATTCATATTATTTTTTCTTTAAATTTTTGAGAGCGTTCAGTCAGAGAAGTCCTCTAGGCCTGGGTTTGCTTTATGGAAAGATTTATAATTACTGATTCCTTTGTAGGTCAACTCAGATCTTTTTTCTTGTTTTTGTAATTTGTGTCTGCTTATATTTGTCCATTTCACTTATGTTGTCTAATTTTTGGTAGAAATATGTTTATAAAATTTCCTTTTAGACCTTTAAATTTTTGTAGGATTAATAATGATCTCTCCTCTTTTGTTACTGATCTTGTTTTTTTTATGTTGTATTTTTTTGTCTGTGTAGGTAAAGGTTTATCAAATTTGTTGGGTCTTTTCAAAGACTACCTCTTCCAGATTTCTTTCTAGACATCTCCCAATGTGCAGTTAGCTACTCTAAGAGTTGCAGTAGCCCAGAAACTGTTTTTGATGTTTGTACATGGCTTTGCATATTTGCATGTGAGGCTCACAGATAGTAAATTAGACATTCATTGTCTACCACAAATCAGGTCTTCAGGTTCTTTGGTCCAACTGAGCTCTGATTTGTTCCACTCTGATGGTATGAAGACTGGTTAATAATGAAGTATTCTGCTTATTTTGTCCATTTCTTATACTATCAATTTCTTATATGATCACAATGCAGTTTATAGTTTCCCTGTTCATAAAATGGAGACTATTTCAGTGAAAAGTTGAGTGCCCCTTCCCATTTCCTTCCCTGTAGCCTAGGAGTGTAGGATCTACCTTCTACTAGAGATAGAATATCTATTCTATGGTACTAAATTAGGACTCCTGACTACTAGAGACAAAATATGGTAATACAGAAAAGCAAAGAGGACTAGCTCAAGAGCCAGAAAACCTGAATTACTCTACCACTGGAAAGTTAGATGACCCTGAGTAGTCATATCATTTCTCTGGACTCAGCTGTCCTTCAGGAATATGAGAATAATAACAATAGCAATAATTAAATCTGCCTGATGCTCTTTTAAAGATTACTGCCAAAATATTCTTCAAATTATAAAATGAATTTTGAAATATAAGACATTATAATTACACAATTTTTCCAGAAGGCAGTTCAAAGGGAAATACGTAATCCTACTAAATTCATTTGTGTGGACCCAGTCTTCCAAGAACTAACAAGAACACCTTCCCAAATGAAATGATAAATCTGCAGTTCCAAAAACCTCATAAATGCTGAGCTTATGAAACACAATGCCTCAGCTGATATACATATTATATTTGTTTCCAAACAGAATAATCAATGGGAAAAGGCCCTGTTCACTAGCTGCTGCAGTCCAATGTTGGCTTATTTTCTAAACTTCTATATAACAACTGTAAAAGTAATAAAGCAATTATAGAAGCCATCTGGAACAGAGCAGAGAGGAAGATTTATTTTTAAAAGATTCTACTATGAATAACTGGCACTGTAATAGTTAACATCTCAGAAGAACAAAGATATTAAGGGGCCCATTATCATTAAGAGTGGGAGGAAAGAGATTTGCATAAAGAAAATCATGATTGTTCATCACCAAATATGATGAGGTCACATGACAGCCCACTGCTAAAGGAGGCTGAGTATCCATCTCCATTTCTTCTTGAGTCATAAGCCAAGGCTCTCAGTTCATTCATCATGGGATACGGTCACCCTAACGGGTTGAGTAAAGCCAGGTAGCTTGGAGAATCATTCGGCCACCCTGAGCAAATTATTCATGTCCTCTAGACACTGGAATCATTAACAAAAATATGGATTTCTTTTACCATCAACTCACACTGCAGAGCCACAGATTATTGAAGGAATACAGCAAGAGGAGAGCTTCAAGGCTCAATCAACCCATGCGAAGTCCAACCCAACCTCACCCACCTGGAGGCACAACTGACCCAGGAAAGACAAGATCCAAAGCTGAACATCATCATCCCCCTGAGGCTGAAAAAAATAAAACAAATGTAAAATCCACAACCCAGAATCCGTCCCCTTTAATTCTATGGTCTTTTCTAGCCATTTGTACTACTCATTTCAATCAAGGCACAGTGGTTGTTTTGGAGAAATGTCAGCAAGATGGCCAAATAAGACACCCTTTTTATTTATCCCCCTACCTCAAAAATAATAGGCATCTATCCATGGACAAAAGTGATATTATGAAAGTATTGGAATCCAGGTGGGCGATGGTGAAACTGCAGGGGAGTCTAAAACTTTGGAGAGCCATTTTAAGAAGGCAGGCTCACACTCTAGTAACTAATTTGTGAACTGTGGTCCCAGTTGCATACCTGCAACCGCTCCATATCTCTGAGGATGCAGCTACAGCTCTGTTTGGTTTTGGGTCTGTCACCAGCACCATGCATGAAGGGGCCTAGAAGGAGTGATGCCTACTTGTATGTTGGATTATAGGCATACAGGCCTCTGTTCCAACTGTGGACCTCTGTCCCAGCTGTAGCTCATAAACCAGATCCAACCCTCCTCAGCCACAATCCAGGAGCTTGTGAGGTAAGTCCACCAAACTGTAGATTCTGAAAGGGCTCTATAACTGGACTTCGGCCTGTCCCAGTCCCAGTTTATGAACAGTCCTGCTAGCATAGGGACTCTGCAGAAGACAATCCTATCTCTGTCCCCAGAGACCCTGAAAGGGACCTATACATGGCTCCATCTTCCTCATAGCCATGTCTGATAGCAGTCCTGGGAGTCCCGAGTTCCACAAGGAGACACTCCATTTACACCACCAGATACCTGAATGAGAACCTATTCTCAACTCCAGCCCCCTAGCAGAAGTATTCATGGGTTGGAAGGATTAATATTGTTAAAATGCCCATTCACTTAAATTCATCTATAAATTCAATGTGATCTTTATGAAAATTTGAATGACATTTTTCACAGAAATAGAAACAACAATCCTAAATTTCATATGGAACCACCAAAGATCCTGAATACCCAGATCAATCTCAAAAAAGAGCAAAGCTGTAGGCAGCCTTCTTTTTCTTCTCCTCCTTCTCCTTATAAACTAACATTAATATTCACATTTTGTAGCTTTGTTCCATTGTTATGTTAAATACATTGAAATTAAATGCAAATCATTTCTCCTTAACAAGTCATCTTTCTCTGATACAAGAAAATAAATACTGAGGGTGCTGGGTGGCTCAGTCAGTTAAGCTCAGCAGACTTCAGCTCAGTTCATGATCTCATGGTTTGTGGGTTCAAGCCCTGTGTCAGGTTCTGTGCTTACAGCTCAGAGCCTGGAGCCTGTTTGGGATTCTGTGTCTCCCTCTCTCTCTGCCCCTCCCCCACTCATTTTTTATAAAAAAAAATTTAAACAAAAGAAATACTAAATTTATATAAAATATAAAGCTATCAATAAAAAAATGAAAAACAAAAAGCATAGATATAAAAACAAATAATCTCCTTCTTTTCCCCAGATCAATGGGACTATCTCTAGGCCAACAGATGATTCTAGGCCTGACTCTGCTTCTTCCTTTCCACTCAGTCTAGAATAACCACTGAATTCAGTTAGGCCCAGTTTTTCTATCTATAAATTGGAAGAAATAATATGTGTTTGTTCACCTCCAGGATATTTTGAGTGTTAAACTCTAAAAGATATGAGAACATTCTTTATCAATTTAACAAGTTTTGTTTAGTGTTTATCATCTTTAATGCAGAGATCTTTTTCATAGGAATTCATCCTAAAAATATTTTTTAAAAGCATGAGGCCATGAATGCAAAGATATAATGTATTTTTAAAATATTGAATAATTATAATCAAACAAAATATCTAATAATTTACTTAATCTTGTAAATAAAGCTGTGTTTCCACATACACTGCCTCCTTCTAGAATCACAACAACCTGGAGGGAGGCAAAGGTAGTATTTTATTTCTCAGTGAGAAAACTAAGTTTCAGACTCACTTGCTTATGGAAGGTTACACAGCTATTAGTTAGTGCCTCAGTCCACTACTCACTTCACTGCTCTCCTCTGGTATGGCTGCCCCAGCATCACTACACGTTTGTGGCACCTCTGTAAATTCAGATGGAAGTTCAGCAATTCACAGAGCAACTAATTAAGTGGGACACAGAAATGGACACGTTAAGACCAATCACTTCCCTAGGAAGCACTCCTAAGAGAGATGCTACCCAACCAGCATCATCATAGTCATCCCTTCTAATGAAATACTTAGATTTGCAACCCAAGTCCATTAGTATCTTGTAAAATACAGATAAGCACATTTCTTCCCAAGCTACTTGCTAAGCACATCAATATGCATTTTCCCCAAATGTAATGAATGACATACTTAGACCATCAGCAGGTAAAGCCATCAGTTAAAGCCATTTAAGCACAAGAAAGCAGTGAATTAGCCAGGAGCTTTTGACAAATCTGTCTATTTAATGTAGACTTGCAGCATGTACTTTCAGAATAAACAACATCAGGGAGGCAACAACAAAGGAGATTACAGAGCAGAATGAAGAATCAAAATGAGTGCCTGGCAATGCTATCAAGGAACCGCAGATGTGTGCTGGTGAGCTGGGGTCCTTGGCTTGAATTCACAGAGGAAAATAAACTTTGGAAATAAGAGAGGCTGCTATTATCAGTCACTCCCATGAAATCTCTGCACAACCAGAAAACCTACGGGGTGTGAAGGTCAGCTCCATTCTGTGTGAGGTGGTTGGAAGGCACTAGCTCATTCTTCTTCTTGGTCTGTTGTTGGGAACTTGATCTTGCTTAAAAAAAATCCTCTGGAAAAATAGAATCCATGGATACTCAAGAAAGTCTTTTAAACTGTGGGCATTGGTAAATAAGGAGTGGGGAAGAAGAAAAGAAAGTGTTCCTAAAGTCTTATGATGGCTTTTTAACATTACAGAAGCAAGACTGTGGAGGTGCCTGGGTGGCTCAGTGGGTTAAGTGTCTGACTTTGGCTCAGGTCATGATCTCACAGTTCGTGGGTTCGAGCCCAATGTCAGGCTCTCTGCTGTCAGTGCAGAGCCTGTTTCAGATCCTCTGTCTGCCTCTCTATTTGCATCTCTCTCCCTCAAAAATAAGTAAACATTTAAAAAATTAAAAAACAAGATTGTGAAATGAAAAAGTATTTAATCTTCTGAAAAATTAATCTTCAAAAAATCATCTCTGTAAAAGATAAACATTAAAAAAATTAAAAAAACAAGATTGTGAAATGAAAAAATAATCTTCTAACAATTAATGAGATAAATGGCATCTTTCTCTTTAAAACAAGTATGTATATGTTCTATTTTTCTGAGATCAGATGAGATCGGGCGCGTTCAGGGTGGTATGGCCATAGACATGTTCTATTCTTCAAAAGAATTATTTACAGAGAACATAGAGATAGAAATTCAAATCCCTATAGCTACCTAATAGTTTTGTGTATATATAGATATATATGTATGTATCTATCCATATGAAGTACATATGTGTATATATGTGCATATCTATGGAATTGGCAATGCATGTGTATGTAATAATGTATGCATTTTATGTATACACATATGTATATTTTAAATTCGGTCTTTTGTTCACAAGTAACCGCAAATAGGGAAGGATAATAGAATATCTTATCAACTGTACTCTGTGGCATAAAGGTATGTCAGTTTTTACTGACGGCCCCGTGGAGTTTTGTAGAGGACATGTGCACCTGTTCAATTCCCTAAGAACAGTCTTGTTGAATTGATGCGCTAAGATGAGTTTTGGTATATTCACCACTCAAAGCTTACACACTCAGAAGTGCCACGTGAAGTACAACAGCTTCAGCACCTTGGGACATGGGCGGTTCCGCGGATTTGCAGGACACTCAGGCTACAATGGATGTGTCAGTATCTCCTCTGTTCACATATTCTTCCAGTGATAACTTTCCACTTGAGCTAATATACATGAGCTCAATCATTTGCATTCACTCTAACAGCTCAGACAGGTACCTGTCCAGAACCACTGCCAACCTGCAATCACTGAATTTTTGACTGAAATTACAAAGTCCCCAAGAGAAACAGTATGACTGGCCTGAGAACTAACATCCACTTCTATTCCCACCCACAGCAACCAAGTATGAAACACAGAATACAAAGATGCATAGAATGATAAGTAATGCTGCTATCCTGTCCTTCTTTGAATGTTCTAGAAAACAAAAGAGATCATTAGGAGCGAGGCAGATGCCTTTTAAAAATGACTATAATTAATAACTTTCTCTCTTTGTGCCAGTTTCTCTATAGAAATGAGAAAAATCACACCTGTCACCCATCACATCTGCCTTATTTTTTCAGAGCCTCAGAATCTGCTATCTGTTTTATTCATTAATAAATATAAAAATCCTTTGTTTTTCTCTAGTGAAATGTTAGCTTTGTGAGAGGGCAGTTTTTTGTGTGATGGTTTCACTAATGATTTTCCAGGACCTTAAGAAACATCTGTCACAAAGTGAGTGCTCAACAAATATTTGAAAGATAATGAAATTATTGCATAATAAGGATGAAATTAGGTAACCAATGTATCTGCCATTACATAGGATAAGCAATAGTGACTATTTAATATTCTAATTATTTAACATTTCTGAAATATATTGCACCCTTATAAAATAACAGAAATAGTTAACTTGTTATAGTAAGTTACAGATAATAGATCTTACTGAATCATTCTTGAATAAATGAATAAAAATAGTATCTGTTATATGTCAAGCACTGTTCAAAATGTGTTATATGAATTAAGTAATTTCATGTCCACCACAGCCTCAGGTGGCAGGCAAAACATTATCTTCTCCTGAGGGAGGAAACTTGGGCTATGTAATTTATACAAGGTCACTCAACTACTAAGCAGCTGTGCTGGGCTGGAACCTGGCATCTGAATCAGGGTCCATGCTGCTTTCCCAAGGCCCCAACTCCAAAAAATACACATAGAAAAGATAGATAGAACAGAATGGATAACAATTTTAGGATTAGAAAAAGTAAGGGTACCTGGGTGGCTCAGTTGGTTGAGCACCTGACTTTGGTTCAGGTCATGAGCCATGAGATCATTTGAGCCTCGTGTGGGGCGCTGTGCTGACAGCTCAGAGCCTGGTGCCCACTTCAGATTTTGGGTCTACCTCTCTCTTTGCCCCTCCCCTGCTCATGCTCTATCTCTCTGTCTCTGTCTCTCTCTTTCTGTCAAAAATAAATAAACATTAAAAAATAAGATAAAAGAGGGGCACGTGGGTGGCTCAGTCGGTTAAGCATCCAACTTCGGCTCAGGTCATGATCTCATGGTTCGTGGGTTCGAGCTCTGCATCAGGCTCTGTGCTGACAGCTAGCTCAGAGCCTGGATCCTGCTTCAGATTCTGTGCCTCCCTCTCTCTCTGACCCTCCTCTGCTTGTGCTGTCTCTCTCTGTCTCTCAAAAATAAGTAAAAATATCAAACAAACAAACAAAAAACACTAAAAATATTTTTAAAAAGATAAAAGAAAAAGTGGAATCCTGTATCCCAAAATAACTACAAGAAAGGCAACAGTGGAATATATTAGAAGAAACACCAGAGTAATTCACAGAAGAAGAAGGGTTGGAAGAACATTACATGTTGTTACTGTTTACTGTTAAATAAAGAAACTAAGATTCAGAAGGTTATGTGTAATGCTATCCCACTTAAATGTCAGACTTTTAAAAGGCTCATTAACATCATGTAGATTTGAAATACCTACAAATCAATGAACCTGGGTCAGTTTTATTTTTTCCTTCTTGTTATCACTGACTTCCTCTAAACCAATATACAGAAATCTCATGTCCTCACTGAGAGTGAATAAGAATATCATATGATTTCACTCATATGTGGAATTGAAATACAACAGATGAATGAACACAGGGGAAGGGAAAGACAAATAAGATAAAAACACAGAGAGAGGAAAAATGTAAGAGACATGAATACAGAGAGCAAACTGAGGGTTGATGGAGGGGAGGTAGCTAAGGGTATGAGCTAAATGAGTGATGGACATCAAGGAGGGCACTTGTAGGGATGAGCACTGGGTGTTATATGTTAGTAACGAATCATTGGGTTCTACTCCTAAAACCAAGACTATACTGTCTGTTAACTAACTTGAATTTAAATAAAATTAATTTAATTTAATTTAAATTTAAAGAAAACAAATGAGGTAGGCTGTGTATATGTACCATGGGGACTGGTGGGAACTGTGGAAAACTGAATCGTTCACACCCTCTCAAGGGCTTTCCAGCTCCAGTTGATCTCCAGAAAAATTCAAGCCCAATAGTGCCAGATCTCCCTCTTTGCAAGATATAATAGCAGTCTTCATTTTAAATAAAAATTTTAAACTGAGAGTAACTAATTAATGTAACATAAACACTGCATAGGCAAAAAAATTACCAAATTTATCTGCATTCTGTTAATGCATGTGTTTGCATCAGTGAACCACACACTTGAGAACAAGAGAGTGTCTTCTTTCAACTTTCTTATAGTCCCTGCCACCATGTGGGGCTCACTGTGGGCCCCCAATAAAACTAACTGACCTGACAAACTCAGAGATTGGCTGTCCCCATTCTAGAACAGGACAAAGCCATTATAGCCACCAAGTGAGAACAAACCACCGTGCTGCCCCTTGCATTTTGCCCTCGCAGGGGACCACTTTGCTTTCTATATTATGTCCCACCTTATGATCTGACCACGGTGCAGAAAATTGTTTTACCTTCACTCTCCACTCACCAGCTGGCCCTCCACTGCTGTGCATATGCTTACCTGCTTGACCAGGCTCAAACCACTAACAACCTAGAAAACATTACTTTCCCACAGGTGGTGGTGTTTTCAAAGTGATAGACATTAAACAGGGGGAAAAAATAAAAGAACCATTTAAAGGGTCTAGGTAGTAATGAAAACAATGGGAAACAGATTAGCTCATAAACTCTGGTGAGAACATTATTGGGAATTTGATAGAGGAGTGCAGCCCAGTAGTACCTATTAAAATGTAAAATACACCTACCATCAAATGCAGGAAAGTTAAAAAAAAGAAAAAAAAGGAACAAAACACTCTGAAAACAATGGAGATTTTAGACATGCAGTAAAGGAATGATTCTGGTCTTTTACACTAATAGATTTAAATAGGAAAATAAGAAAAGAGAAAGTGGCCATTGAGAGCTGAAATGGTTTTAGTGGAGTAAGTTAACTGGGAAGCGGAAGAGACTGGAGGAAACTGAGCACTAGATTCAGGGCATTGTGAATGGTCCTCACAATCACATAGACATGTTCATTTCATAGAGTACAAAACAGGGCTTAGAAACTTTATAGTTCTCAACTATTTTCTGGCATAAACATGATTAAATAATTGAAAATGCATGGATCAGAAAGGGTGAACTCCTGGCAGTAATTTTCCATGGGGTGGAAGGGCATTAGACAAATTGACCTTACAGCGAATTCATCAGTATTACAAGAATGCAGTGGAATCAAATTTGGAAAAGATCTCCAGACATGCTGATTAGGACTGCTCTCTTCTTTGTATGAGAACACCTAAAATTTAGTTGCCATTAACCTTAATCATTCTGTCTGATGCCAGTATTATTTATATCACAAGCAGTAAACATAAGAGCAAGAAAATCAATTCATTGTATTTGTGAAAACTCAGCATTTAATTTAATAATGCATATTATTTATCCATCTTCACTAGTACATCCCATAACTATGAGCAAGAAAGAGTAACACAGGTATAATTTATCATCGTGTCAAGTTAACAAACACCATATTGATGTACTAACAGTTTGTCTTTTTTTCTAAGTTAATTTTTATTTATTTTGAGAGAGAGATAGAGAGCAAGCAGAGAAGGGACAGAGAGAGGGAGACAGAATCCCAAGAAAGCTCCGCACTGCCAGCAAGAGCCAATATGGGGCTCCAACTCACGAACTGCAAGATCATGACCTGAGCAGAAGTCAAGAGACGGATGCTTTGACCAACTGAGCCACCCAGGAGCCCCGATGTGCTAACAGATTCTAATGAAGATATAAAATATCAAAAATTATTAGATTCATGAATGCATACTAAAGGGTTCAGAACACATTTATGGGCTCATCTGTTGTATGTTTCTTATCGAGTGCAAAATATAGTACTGGCCAATAGGACTCCTGCAGTGAAAGAGAATTGCGTTAAAATGTATATAAAAGTAGGAAAAGTAAAGAAGAACTTCAATCACTACTAGTGGCTTCGAACTAATAAGGAGATTATATTATTAGCCAAAGGAAAAATTTTATTTCACAATTGCTTTATGGAGTTGGAGCTATGCCAGGGGTTATATGCAGGTTTGGCTATTTATTTGTGAGTCTCCCAACTGCCCTTGGATTTGAGGGTTGGAAGCCTAAGGCTGAATTTAAAGTGCCTTTGTTGTTGCCCTTTTTCAAATGTGTATTCATAAGTCATTTTCTGCCTGGTTGCTAAGAAGGATCTGAAATGGTTGAAAGTACATTTGCTCCTGAACCAAGGCTGTATTCCACCAGTGAGCCAAGCAGGGGAGAGCCCAAGCTGGTCTACTCATTCCATCCCAGCCCAGCAATGGGGCTGGGGTGTTGGGGTGGGGAGGGCAGGTATAGAGCCAGGATGGAAAACTAACTCATCACAAGTGATCATTGAGTCTTTTGCTTATTATCAGTCTTCTCAAATCTACTCTAAAACTGGACATATTCTCAACCAAGAACAGCAACTTTCAAGGCTATTAAAATAAAAATAGCAACATCCCAGGTCCTACTTCCACAATTTACTCAATGGGCCTGGATGAGGCTTAAAAATCTAAGGGGAGTCTAGTAGGCTGGATCCAGTATAACCAACAATATTTCTGAAATAGTATAGTGAATAGTACAATGTATTTTTTTTTGAGAAATGATATGATGAACAGTATTCCCAATTGATTATTCTTCCCATGTGTTGGTCACTCAGTTTCACTCATTCCTTTTTTCCACTAACATCTACTGCCACCCAACTCCCAATTTTAATCATCTCCTGCTGACCCCATTGATGAAGGAGGGATTCTCACCCTATAGTTTTGGGGATGGCCAAATATACAACACCTGACAATGGACAGACATGATCAATAGCAATTTATTCATCACATATAGTCACAGCCCAGAGAAGGAGGTCACTGCATTCTATTCAGGGACATAGGGGAACAGAGTGGACAACCAGAGTATGTTCAGAAGGCTGGCTTTGTAATATCAAGAGGGTGGTGTGATCTCTGGTTCCTGAAGGAGGATGTAATGGATTTGTTTCTATAATTCAGCAAACTGTCAAGGAACTAGAAAAAGCTATGCAGACCAGTGGTGCCTGGTCCCCATAAGGGTGTTGTTTTATTAGGGGACCTTATTTGCAGGAGCAAAGTGGGTAGGCAACCTAAAGTTGGGCCACTCAAGACCCTCCCAGTTCTTCTGTATGTCAGAGCAGCACAAATTATCTAGCTTTAATTTCAGGACTTACTCCATACTAACCCTCCTAAAATCTAACCTTAGTCAAGTGTGCAAATGAAAGTGGTTCTTTGTATGGAGGTTACCCTATGTACCAGCCAGGGTTCTCCAGAGAAATAGACCTATTAATATACAGAAAGAGTTATGAAGTCTTCCAAGTCCCAATGCCTGCAGGGTAAGTCAGAGCCAGGAGGACCAATGGTATATTTCCATTCTGAAGGCTAGTGGACTTGACACCTAAGAAGGGCCAATGTTTCAGTTCATGTCAGAAGGCAAGAAAAAGCTAATGTCCCAGTTCAAAGGCAATCAGGCAGGTGGAATTTCTTCTTACTCAGCCTTTTGTTCTATCCAGGCCTTTAACTGATTGGATGAGGTAGGCCCACATTAGGGAGAATAATCTGCTTTACTCAGTCTACTGGCTCAAATGTTAATCTTCTCCAGAAATACCCCTTTCAGGAACATCCTGAATAATGTTTGTCCAAGTGTCTGAGCAACCCATGGCTCAGCCAATTTGACACGTAATATTAATCATCACACTCCATAAATCTAAAACATCTATTTCTAGTACTCCAAGAAATAATTTGATAGAAGACAATGCAGACTCAGGGGATACAAAGAGATGGTAATCTCATTATCATATTCATCTGAACATTCATAATACAAACCACTTTTTAATGGTTGAAAAAACTGAAGTCCTGAAAGTTCAAATGACTGAGCCAAGACCACACAGTTATGAGCAAAGGAGGGAGGGAGTACCAGAGCTGTAGGAGAGCTGGAAGAGCAAAAAGAGGGAGGGGGGTTTTCTGTGATGGCAGCTTGTCAATTGCTACTAAATGCTCTGTTTATGGATTACAATGAGTCACTGTTCCTTGAGAGAGCAATACATGTCAACAAGCTGAGTCTGCTAACAAACATGGCCCCGAAAAAATAAACAAGCTGAGAAGAGTGGTTTTGTCAAGTCAGTGAAAGATGTAAAATATATGACAATCCAAAGTAATGGTCACAAGGTTTAGCAGGCATCAGGATTAAATGTGTTACATGAACACTAAATGTGTAAAACACAAATTGTTGGTCCTAACCCCTGAGTCCTTGATTTAGTAGATAGGGATGGCACCGAGTATTAACCTTCTAACAAGTTCCCAGGTGATGCTAATGCTACCGGTCCATGGTCTTATAAATCTTTACTTTAAAGAGGCTAAGAAAGAATACGAAGGCTTAGCCTCAAATCTACACGGTCCTACTATGTGAGGGAGCCCAGTCTAAGGGTGTCCATGTACAATAAGCCTCCAGGAAAGGAAATCATTATCTTTCTTAAGCAC
The DNA here is from genome assembly GCF_006229205.1 of Suricata suricatta. NCBI lineage: Eukaryota > Metazoa > Chordata > Mammalia > Carnivora > Herpestidae > Suricata > Suricata suricatta. The sequence continues at coordinate 166,465,634 of NC_043701.1, forward strand.
AGAGCAAAATGAGATTGTGTTAGTCAAAGGTCGGTACCAAATAGGAGGAATTGTAACTACCTGCCCCCAACTGCATCTATAAACTTCTTTTGGAGGGGAGACAGTGGACAGGGTTAGCATGAGTTTCTCAAGCCACATAAATCATTCCATCTCATTCTGATTTACGCACCTCAATTTCTCTGCAACAAACTGTTTCTCTGCTTCCTTGGAAACAACCTGCAAATGTACCCTGTGAGGTCTGCCCTGGACTAGAGCTTGTTTTGCTGCAGATGGACGGAAAGACTAGGAGCACTTAATCCAGGGATGATAACCATTAAACACGAGTGGTGCTGAGCCATCAGGATGAAAGAAAATAATATTTCATATATTTCAAAGGTAATCTATATGTAAATTTAGCCAATCTGCATTTAAAATGAATAATTTGTGAATATTTATGTTTATACCATTAATCTGTGAGAGATTCATGCTTTTAATTAATGCTTTAGGAACAACATTCTTATATTTTATAAAACCAGGTATTGTCTAAGGAGATACAGAATATAGACCCACCTCCTGTTTAAAGGTAAACAAAATCACTAAAGCGCATCTGAGCTAATAAGGAGAAGGGTGAGGCTGATCTGAAAACTGCTGATTTTCAGTAATTTATATTCAAAGTACTTGGAAATCATAAGAAATATCTTCCAAACGCACAATTTTCTAATACTAAGTATTCAATCAACATAAAATATAAAAGATAAATCACAACCAAAATGAGACATTGCTTAGACATGGGTTTATGTTACAGGAAGCAAATAATAGACACTTTCATTCTCTGTATCATCAGGGCCTAGTACATTGATAATGGTATGTTATATTTCCTCATAGGCCCTCTTATGTTATTTCCCTAGAGAAGAATTCATGTAGAAGAGCAGTTAGGGTAACACTAGATGCTGAAGAAACCCCACAGTTCTGTGACTTAACACATTAGAAGTTTACTTCCTGTTCATGTAATGGAATAGGTTTTTTCATGCATTCCATGAAATGCTAAATTTGTTCCATCCTGTGAACATGCCAACCTCTAGGAGCCTAATATAGTCCACTCTCAGCGGGGCTTCGGGGGACTGAATGTGTGGAAGGGGCAGGGCCACTTCTAAAAACTTTGTCTCCACTCAAGTTCCATTATCCAAAACCAGTCACATGTGCATCTGACCAGAAATGTACTCATAAGACAGAGAACCAGTTCCAAGCTCAGAAGTTGTACTTTGAAAGGGGAGCATACCCTTTGGTGGATTGTTATCTCTGACATAAAAAGAATCATAACACATCATCCATAGTAGTGTTCCCAGGCCCAGCTGGGAACAAGTGCTACCAGACTCTGGGAAGTTTGTTTAGAAAAGAAAATAGAGATTCCCTGGGCTCTGGATCCAGAGATTCTGATAGTAAAGTCTCCATTAAGGTCCAAGGATAAATATTCTTAAGGAGCGTACCAGGTGATGCTGATGCTGCCAGCCCAGAACCATGGGGCTCCATGCCACTTTTCATCTCCAGACAAGATACTCAGCAGCCAAACCCACATACAAATACTTTATCCATCCATGTAATATGATGTGCACAAGAATTTTAGATCAGGACCCAGGAACTTACATTTTAATATTAATCATCATTATTAATAATGTTAGTTAATATTTGTTGAGTGTTTGTTTACCATAGTGAGTGTTAGTAGAGCTTAAAATACAAATGGACTTATTTAACCTTCATAAAATACTACTGAGTTGGTATCATTATTCTTATTTCACAGAGGAAGAAACTGAAGCACAGAAGAGTTAAATAAATTGCCCACATTCACAATAATAAATGAGAGATTCAGCCACAGCTGAGCCTACATCTTCCCTTAGACTATACTCAGGGGAATCCGACACAAAAGAAAATACAGGGATGGACCTCTTAGGTACAGGAGAGACAGGCAGAGACCTTTGCTGAAAGTGCCCCCAAGCCACACTTTGAGAAACTGATAGTAAATAAGTGTTTCTTATCGTTTCTCTCAAGTTTGAATGGCCAGCATGGGCGTTTCCTCTGATTTCCATGGACATGGGCCACCTATGCTGGATATACCACACACCCACACAAATGGACACACAGTATCTCCCTGCCACTGGCTCCTCCCCTTGTGCTTCCATTGAAAGGAACAGTGGTACTTTCTACTCAGTTATGCAAGCCCTAAATCTGGGAATCATGTTTCACACCTTCCTCACACTCCAATTAATGATGAATCTTCTAGGAATTGCCTACCTAATACCTCTCAAACTCTCTACTCTCCACCTCCCTGTCACACTCCAGGCAGTACTACCAGCATCTCCTCAGAACTGTTGTAAAAGCCCCTCCAATTCATGCCTCATGCTCCAGTGAGAATGGTATTTCTCAAATTGATGCATAAAACCCAGGGTCCTCAGCATTTCCGAGGTAGCCCAGCATGTGCCGGCTTTCTCTGCCTCCTGGGTTTAGCTCAGACCACTCTTCCCCTATACCCATGCTCCAGCCACAGACCCTTCTTTTAGTCTTTACTGTGCTCCTTGGCCTCACTTATTCATATATCCTGACTGTAATGCTCCACTTAACCTGCCTTGAAAGAATTATTTGATCAGTCCAAGCTTCAGGTCCTTCATGTATAAAATGGGAATAAAAGATATCAAATAATTGTTAAAAGATAGAATAAATTATATGTATAAGTGCCTATTACATAATTAAGTGTTCAAAAACTATGATTTCCTAGTTATTTTTTTCAAAAAATCTAAAATTTAAAAAAACCTATAAAAGACTTATCTCACTTTATAAAGTCACAAAAATCACAATATATCTATCTCACTGTGAAATAGTTTAGAGTTAGCAACGTCCCTCAGATGATAGCATCTACAGGTATTGGACTGTTATAATTCCTTTTTTCTATAAACCATTTAATGAATGTATAAAAATAAAGAACAAAATTTACACCCTTTCATAAACTCTGACATATGCAAAAGAAAGAATCCAAACGAATAAGTATTAATTAGCAACTAATTTGTGGGAGCAGCACAAGATTCAAAGTAATTTGACCACGAAATGAACCTTTATGTACTTTATTAGGTGAAAGCATAGTGTGTCTGATATATGTAAGATTAGTGTTTCCCTAATGAGAATATTACTAAGGAAACTGATTCGTTGAAAGAGCAAAGGTTGATTATGTGAAAGAACATTAAGAGCAGATTATCTTCCCAGTACTGTAAGAAGAAAAGATAGAGCTAACTTATCATCTGGGTAAGAAAAATTCAGAAGTCGACTGAAATTCTGGAGAAAGAACTTTAATGCTATTTTCAAAGCAACACTGTTATTAAGGTGTCAAATCATTCAAAACTTTCATTTGTACATCCTCTTGAAAATATTTTAAAAATAAAAATCTATTTGATGTTGAAGACTGGACACTCTGGATATATATACAACGGCTTTCTTAGTAAAAGCTTTAACAAATTTCATATTAACAGGGTGCCTCGGTGGCTCAGTCAGTTGTGTCCAACTCTTGACTCTGGGTCAGGCTTTGCACTGACAGTACAAAGGCTGCTTGGGATTCTCTCTCTCCCTGTTTATCTGTCTCTCTTCCTCTTACGTGTGTGTGTGATGTCTCTCCCTATCTCTTTCTCTCTCAAAATAAATAAATCCTAAAAAAATTTTTTAAATGTTTAGTTGAACTCAACATTTAACAGTGCTATCTAATTCCCTTGTGCAAGTCTGTATAATTCTTAGTTGTGCTCACTGTGAAAAGACAGAGCAGGAAGCATTAGTAGTTTTTAGCAGTAAGTGTGATACTTGGATGGAGGGGGTAAAGTAAGTGAATTTGAGCTGGAAGGTAGGAGTGCCTGTGCAGCTCTGGGACTGAGCACCTGGGCTTAGGACTCAGGCAGCCTTGGTCAATCTTACTACTGCCCCTAATTGGCTGTGGAATTGGCAGGAGGCAGGGGGACAGGGGAGTTATTTTAAACTTTCTAAGTCTCATTTCTCACTCTGTCATGAGGAAGGCTGAGGCCCAAGACCCAGAGAACAGAGAGAGGAAGAAGGGATCTTTGTTATTACCTGGAGCGGAGTAAGAAATGGCCATGAAACCAGCTTACCTGCAAAGGTAGCGATTGACTGGAAACTGGAAACAGTATGTGCTCCCCAGCCACGTGGAAAAGAAGGGCCCTTCAAGCTGAGTCAAGTGCAAAGGCATGAAGCAGTCACACAAGTGTATGATTTCTCTAATCCTGTGTCCACAGTCTTGGATAAGGCTGTAGGGCAGTTTTCACATCAGACAGGCTTCCCCACTTACCAGCTATGTGCACAGGCATCAGTAAATTCACCCCTTTCAAGTCTTGATCTTCTTTTAACATTATAATCATCCCACCTGCCAGCCCATCCTAACCCTCCTCCTCTGCTTTTTCTGTCACTTCTAATGTACCATCTACTTTACTTCTTTGTTTATTCATCTGGTTCCGTCTACCAGAAGGCCAACTCTAGGAGGGCAGAAGTCTGTGATTCTTGTTCTCTGTTGTCTCACTATCACCTGCAACGACTGCTGTTTGTTGAAAGAACAATTGAATACATGAAATAAGTGTGAAGTGGGAAGAATAATATTAACTATTTCATGATTTGGTATGACAGATACACAATGTGCAAAGCGCTGAGCACAGCAGCAAGCACATATGTGCTGAATAAAATTAGTTATTATTAAATAGGTCAGTGTGGTAAGTGTTGATAGTGTGAAGTGGTAAGAGATGAGGCTAGAGAGGCACAAACACCAAGAGCACAGGGTTCTCAAGGAGAACTAAGGAATTTGTATTAAGTCCTAAGGTTTAAGTCAACAAAGAAGAGAATAAGATTGGCATTGAATGAGTATCAAACCAGCAGCACTGATGACGACAGCTGAAGACAGTGCAAGTCATTTAACTCCTCAGAGACACAGCTTTCACCTTGAAGATGGATAGAATAGAATGTGTCCAGTATGCTCACAGAGAAGATGATGTGTGTGTGTGTGTGTGTGTGTGTGTGTGTGTGTGTGTGTGTGGTGATAACTATAAAATGATGGAAGAATCAGTCACAACATGGCCATCACATCCAGAGGCACATCAGATTTGGTGTCACAGGGCTTGCCAGAGTATTTTTCACAAAGAAGCAGTTTGAAACCTACGAAAAATATTCTAGTACAAATTATCCACCTTGTTCTGGAGAGATCTTTCCTCCAAGACCTAATTTCCATTTGCCCATTACACCCATGAATCAAACATGCCATGGACAAAAAAAAAAAAAAAGATAAAGCTGCAGATACATGAGCATTTTTCCTAAAATACAGGCAGTATTTTAAAATGAGACGAAGACAACTATTCTGAGAGATTGTTGGCAGTGGGTGTGCGAGCCCTCTTGTCCTCCTGCAGAACTGAGCTGCAATGCTGAAAGGTTCCGTGATGGAGGCGGGCTCACACCAATTAAAGAGCCAGGATCCAGGTATGGCAAGTGTTAAAAAAACTCAGCAGTCAAGATAAATAACATTTTATTTCAATATTTTTAAGAAATCAAAAGAATGCAGAAAAAAAAATCTCTGTTAAGCCAAATATCAAGGTTTTACATTCTTTTTAATGTTTACTTATTTTTGGGTTTTTTTTAATTGTTTTATTGTTTTATTTCTTACATGTGCTTTTAGAGTAATATTTAAAATATGTTGCTAAATCTGAAATCATGAAGATTACTCCTAAGTTTTCTTCTAGAATTTTAGTTTACATATTCAGATCATTGATCCATTTTGAGTTAACTTTTGTTTATGGTGTGAGGTAAGGATTAAACTACACTCTTTTGCATGTGAAAATCCATTTGCAGCCACATATTTTTTGGGATTTTTTTTTTTTTACTTTATAAAGTTTCATATTTTTTTAACATATGCAATTATTTTCCATCATTTACAATACAGTAGTTACAATGGCACTCCAAATAGAAAAGCAGAGTAAAAAATCAAAACACCAACTTCTGTTTCATGTAATTAGACTTATACAGAAATTAGAAGGCTAAGTAACAACTAGTTAATCACCTAATTTCACAGCTATCTGAAGTGGCATCGTTATATAGCAGCTTATCTATGATACATTCAAGATAAATGATACAATATATTACTTGTTCATAGGCTACAACACAGCCTGCTTAATACCTTTCCTTAAATTCCACTTCTATACTACAATATGCTTGAGGTCCATGCAAAAAAGTAGCTA
>NC_043701.1:166471975-166500988 GCF_006229205.1 Suricata suricatta
GATAATGAAAGAAAATGCAAAATGCTAATTGATTCATGATGTGGTTTCATCTTAGCTTGGGCAAACCATGGAGTATTTAATACATAGTAGCAGAATATTTACTATTGAAGCTTGAAAAGATGTGAGTTCTTTGTGTGCAATCTTTGTGTGTTTACTTATTTTTGAGAGAGAGACTGAGCATGAACAGGGGAGAGGAGGTGAGGAGAGAGAGGGAGATACAGAATCTGAAGCAGGCTTCAGACTCAGAGCCTTATGCGGGGCTCAAACCCATGAACTGTGAGATCATGACCTGAGCTAAAACTGGATGCTTAGCTGACTGAGCCACCCAGGCACCACCCCCCCATCAAATTTTTAAATGAAGATCAGTGTTATGCTGAATCATATTGGGGACTGAGGCAAAAGGAAAATATGCACCTTTATATACATGTTTTTAGGTAATTTTTGGTGGTTAATATTTGCAGAATAATAAAGTAGTTGAAAAAATATTTAAAAATGGAAAAAAGGCATATAGAATTAACTTCATTAAAAATTCATTTTATTCATTTAATTTTTTAATCAGCTCATTTATGTAATTAAGTTCATTAAAATTTTTTAAGATCATTACTCGGTCAAGAGAAATTGTCAAACATGTTAATTCTCTCAATGAAACATGAGATAAGCAATGAAGTAGATTTTGAAAATATTGATGAATTCACTCCCATTGAAGTCAGGAAAGTAAAAGTGTAATATATTCTGTTATTAATATAAATAAAATATTTAAATTTAAAATCATATTTTAGGTATCTTTTATGACAACTTAATATTTTTACATGTTAGCAGCTGGTTCAATATTTTTAAAATATTTTAACAGCCAAATTAAACATATCTTTCTGCTGGCCAGAGACAGCTATTTATTCTTAAATCTATCACCTGTGATCTATTTGTTTCTAAAGATGCAATGATTTTTACTGCTATTTATCTTCTTGATTAAAATGTAAGTAAATCTAGGGGCACCCGGGTGGCTCGGTTTGTTAAGTATCCAACTGCGGCTCAAGTCATGATCTCATAGCTCTTGAGTTCAAGCCAAGCGTCAGGCTCTGTGCTGACAGCATGGAGCCTGGAGACAGCTTTAGATTCTGTGTCTCCCTCTCTCTGCCCCTCCCCAACTCACAGTCCGTCTGCATGTCTGTCTCTCTCAAAAATAATTAAAATGTTTTTTTTAAAAATCATAAGCAAGTCTCTTGAGTACAGGAGCACACCAGTACCATGGAGAGAAATCTTTAATAAACTCTTCATTGATTGCTGATTATCAGACTACTTTGTAATCATGCCCTCTGCCCTTGCACACACAATCCGATCTCAACTCAGATCTAAGACGAGGTCTAAAAAGACATTTCATATCTATAGTCAGTAGTATTGTAATAGTGTTGTATGGTGACTGATGGTAGCCACACTTCTGGTGAGCAGAGAACAAGGTATAGCTTGTCGGGGTGCCTGGCTGGCTTGGTTGATGGAGTATGTGACTCTTGATCTCAGGTTTGTAAATTCAAACCCTATTTTGGGTGTAGAGATTACTTAAAATAAAATCTTAAGAAAAAAAAAAGACAGTCTATATCAAGCCATACTGACCAAGATGGTGTCCTTAATCTTGAGCTTCACTCATCCCACAGAAAATGACAAACACATTTCCCAAAGCCAAGGCTCTACCTTATTAGTCCAAGTACTGCTCCAAGAGCTTCTCAAATGGCATCAATCTGTAAGCTAGAAAGAGCAGTTCACAGGCCTCTGGCAAAGGGGTAAAGATAAGTAGAGATGTTCATAAGCCCATTTCTTCTAAGAATCCCATTTCTATTTAGAATAGTTGAGAAGAGTTTAGTTAGAATACTTATGGAATAGCTTTAGAATTTACTGTTTTGTTCCCAGCCTTGTTTGTTGAGCCGCAAAGTCAAACTTTTCTTTGTCCCCATGCTGGAATTCAGGACCTAGGTTTGACCCTGTGGAGGCTTGCCCAATGTTGTTAATCTCTCTGATTTTATTGTCATCTTTGAAGTATGAAGGACGCAGATAACGATCTCATTTCACTGGTACAGATTCAGGGTCATATAGAGGTGAAGAGCACAGATTCTGAAGTCAAACAAATGTGAGTCTCAGGCATGCAACTTACTGTGTACTCTAGAGAAAGTAACTTAACTTAGCTGAAACTTAGTTTCCACTCCTGTAAAAACCGGATGCAATAATAGCTCATATTTCATAGGCTCTTCTGAGAATTCTCAGAAGATGAGATCACACCTGTAAAATAGTGAGGTAGTAAAAATCCTACCAACAACGACAAATCTCTCCACATTGATACGGAAATAAAGAAAACTGATGTATTTAGAGTACATGCTTATATGTAGCCCACAAGAGACTACAAAGTCAGAATAAAATTTCACACAATTTAAGCAGCAAAGCAGGTCCAAAGTTCACTTGGGATTTGAGATAGCTATTTGTTTAGTTAATTGACCTCTTCTGTAAGAACAATAAAGCTTCTCTTATCTCCTGGAAATAAAATGGTTATACCTCAAAATAGACTCCCAGAGGTGTATTTTCACATTTCGTTTTGAGGGGGAATGAGACTCATGACCTTGAACACAGCTCTGCATTGTAAAACTGAAGACTGGGCTTTTCTAGTCCCTGGAGGGCTTATCCTACATTGCAAAGGTTAGCCAAAGGACTCAGCTGAGGCCCACAAGGGCCCCTAAAAAGACATTCTAAAAACAGGAAGGGAGGAAAATGGTCTCTTTCCTCTTTATTCATCTTTGCCATCCTTGCAAAATCCCCCGACACTTAAATTTATTTATAATTTATTATAAAATTATTTAGTAGGTATAAAAACTGTCAGTAAACTCTAAGATATGTTTATATTTTTAAACATTTTTATTTTATGATTTTATTCTCCTATCCATTTGGTTTCTTCCCCAAGATTGCAGGATCACATAAAGAAAATTTCCCTGTAGGATCTGCTTTCGGGGCGCCTGGGTGGCTCAGTCGGTTAAGCCTCCGACTTCAGCTCAGGTCAGATCTCACGTTCATGGCTTCGAGCCCCGCATCAGGCTCTGTGCTGACAGCTAGCTCAGAACCTGGAGCCTGCTTCTGGTTCTGTGTCTCCTTCTCTCTCTGCCCCTCCCCCTCTCATGCTCTGTCTCTCTCTGTATCAAAAATAAATAAAGCATTAAAAAAAACTTTAAAAAAAAAGGATCTGCTTTCGATAAAAAAGGAGTGTGGTGCCCTCCTCTAGGACTGTTATTGCCAACCTGCCTCTCACACTGTCCACCAAGAGAATGAGCCTGGGCAAAATCACATCTATGGAGAGATACATCTAAGCAAATAATACCACAATAGCACACTAAGTTCTATAGACAACAAAGATCTATTTAAAAAATTTTTTAAAGGTCTTATATGTAATAAATGTTATATCTGTGTGTACGTGTATGGTACTAAATGTATGTAGCATATATATGGTTATATATATATTGGTATATATGTTATAAGATTGTGTCTAATTTTTAAAAAGATGTAGGTGACTTAACTTCCATACACATTTTTCACATCTGCTGCAGGTGTTTTAAAAACCTGGAGGATGTATTGGTCTAATAAACTAAGCACTTCATAAATGTTTTAATGTATGTTTTTGGACATTTGGACACAGGGGAGAGGGGAAAGGAGAGCTTCACAATGGGACACACTGTTCACCAGGAGGGGTGGCAGTGGTATTTAAAGAAAGAAGAGAGAGGAAGAGAAATAAAACCTCAGATTCTTAATTCCTGGACGGCAGAGTTTTGCCTAATCCATGAGGCGATTTTGTGTGGATTTAAAATATTCTCCTTTTCTTCAGAATGCAACTCCCACTTACTTCTGAGATGGGTGCCAGACTGGAATTAACATCTCACGTAACAGTAACAGTAGGTGCCATCCTGCTGGGAGGGTTTTAGGGAAGGTTAGGCAGTCTGAAATGTCCATCTGATGCTTCCTTAACCCTCCTCCCCCAATAGAAATTTCTGTCTCTGGAGAACTCTCCAAAGTTTTGAGAACATAAAGTCTGCAAATTCATGAGGATTCACTCAGGTTAATAGATCAACTCTCGGACAAGAAAAAAGGTAAATCTCAAACACAACAATCCTCACCACGGCATCTCGCTGTGTCACTAACTGGAACACAGTAGGTTCTCACTAAGAGTTTGCTGGAAAAAAATATGCTGAATTATTAACTGACTGAATTGCTTTTAAGAACCCAAATATCCCAAATAGACAACTAAATGGGCTAATTGTTGTGTTTCTTAAAAGAAACACAAAGCCAATAATGAAGCTTTTCTAGGTCATTATTTTTCTCATCTAGGAGTTATTCTTGAAGAACAAAGTAAGATAGAAGTTGGAAACATAGGCCCTTGTGTATTAGCCAGATTTGATGATATTCATTCTAGTATATATTCACGATGGAGTACTACATGGCAATGAGAGGGAATGACATATGGCCCTTTGTAGGAAAGTGGATGGACCTTGAGGGTGTCATGCTGAGCGAAGTAAGCCAGGCAGAGAAGGACAGAAACCATATGTTTGCACTCATAGGTCTAGCAGGAAAACAGGAGAGACCTAATGGAGAACCAGGGGGAACGGAGGAGGGAGAGAGAGTTGGGGAGAGAGAGGGATGCAAAACTTGAGAGACTATTGAATGCTGAAAATGAACTGAGAGTTGAAGGGGAGGGGGGAGGGGGGAAAAGAGGTGGTGGTGATGGTGGAGGGCACTTGTGGGGAAGAGCAGTGGGTGTTATATGGAAAATAATTTGACAATAAAATATTATGGAAAAAAAAAAGAAAGGTAAAAAAAAAAAAGAAAGAAATATAAAGAAAAAAATTCCTGAATGTCTCCATTCCTCCAGATACTTCCATAAATGCAGCTCCTTAAGGTTGTTTTTTTTTTAATGGTTAGCTGTAATGCCTACAATTCATTACATTCCTACTGTACATTATATATGTGACTTGTCTTACTTGATTCTGTAAACTTCTTAATGAGGTTGATATTACCATTACCCCTGTTTTATGATGGAGAGAAAACAAGTATCAAGAAGTTAAAAAAAACTCACCTCAAATCATTTAATTAACAAGTTGGAGAAATAGAATTTCACCTCAGACCGTATGACTCAGAATCCACACGCCTAACCATTATACTATATAGAGACTAACTTTTAATGTTAGCGACCTGAGCTGCTTGGGTACAGCAGAGCCGACAAGTTTGAGGAAAGACTTAATGGAGGAAGTATGAGGTTACTAGGCCCAGAAAACTTAAGACAGGAGACACGTCTGCCTTGAGAATTTTAGAGGACGCATTGGTCCCAGAGACTTTCCAACACTCTTACAGTTGAGAAAACTGATGCCTGGACACAAAAAGAAGTAAGTGCCATCACTAAGCAAGTCACAGCAAATCCAGAATAAGAACTCCAGTGTATTAGTACTCTTCATGCACTGCCCTTTCATCATATTGAAGCTACTTGATTTCTCTTTACAGTGGTTTGACCAAAGCCTGTTTGGAGGAAGAAACCCTAGCTGAGTGCGCTGATTCCCGGCCACACATGTGCAGACACAAAGATTCTGTTTCCCTGATGTACTAACATTTTTTAATAGAAAGATCAAAATCTCTTTTCCCCTGAGGACTAAGAAATATGTATGTGTTCTCAATTATCTCCAATCCATAACTGATAACATGGGAAAACAATTGGCAACATTATACAACCTGACCTTTACTGTGAGGGACTTTAGTTCGAATCTCATTATTAATTTGGCATCAGGTTCAGAGTGACAGCTTAGTGGAAATAAACAAATAATAAAAAACATGCTAAGTGCCTTTCTTCTCTAATGCCACCTAACCGATATGTGAAATTAGGGAGAAAATCGAACAAAACATTTTTATTTTTGTGATGACCCAAATAGTCCCCAGAAATAATTGTAAACATTAGGATTCCTTTGGAGAACTTTTTAAAAATCAGGTCATCATAAGCAGTCAGTCAAGTAAACCGCTAAGTTGATCTTACTTTCCAGTAGATTTCAATGCCTATCTGCCCTATAGTTCCTGTTATCTCTTGCACGTTTCCCACGTACACACTTATCTCCATTTGTGCCACTGGTCTCCACAAGAAACAGGCTTCCGCTTACTGATTAGGATTCAATTCTTAGAGCTATAATTGGGCCCTGAGACTCTGGAGATGAAGGAAAGCAAATGCTAGGTTAAAGGTTAAAAGCTCTTAAAAGGTGTTAATCAAAAAGTGACCATTAACAGAAATGTCAAGATTGAATCCTTTGATGAGAAATTTTTAAAAAAGGGACTTACAAATTTGAATAAGTTAGGGGAAAACATCTAAGAGGAAGATTAAAGGCCATTGTCTGTTCTTCTAGCCTGAATTTAGCACTTGCGCACACAATATGTACCATTGTTTTCTTTCTCTTCGACTAGATTCATAGAAATCCCAGAACTGAAAAACAGTAAGGATATGTATTCCAACTAACATCTTAAAACCCATCTATCAAGTCACCATGTGGATACTCATCTAGTCAAAGAATTCCAGAAATGTGTGTGTGTGTGTGTGTGTGTGTGTGTGTGTGTGTGTGTGTATTGTTTTTGAGGGGTAGGAGAACTGATTAATTTATCACCCCAAAATATGCCTCTTTGGAATAAGAATTATTTTAGGTTGATTATTTTTTTAAATCAACAGATATGAAAAACTACTCTGAAAACCAAGTGGAAGTTACCCTTTTATATGAGGCATTTACATTAATAAGGGCAATCTCTAGTTGTAAGGGTATCTCTCTGTGTGTACCAGAGAGAAGAAGAGGATTAAATCTGAACTTAAAGCTGCATAACAAACATACCCTTGTTTACTGCACTTTGCCTGAAAACCTGGCTATCACCAACCCAGTATCTTCTGTCAACAGCTGAAGTTGGTATTTAAGTTGATGGCTTGGTCCATTTTGGAGAGTTACTCAGTTTTCCGGGGTATCTCCCATACATACAGGAGGTATACATGTTATTAAACTTGTTTGTTTTTCTTCTATTAATCTGTCCTTTATCACAGGGGATCTCAACTGAGAAGCCAGAAGGGTAGAGAAAAATTATTTTTCTTCCCTCTATATTATCCACATAGAAAATTAAAAAACTTATTGTTCATTGATGATACCCAAAACACATAAGAATACAATAAAATTTTCACTCCTATACACTGCTTCATAAGAAATTATCAACTTTCAAAAAAACACTGTATTAAGGAATATAATATGTGATAATTTTTGACCCAGTTGAGATAAGGAAATCAAACGCATTCCATTTTTAGAAAGGCTTCTTTCTGCTGTTTTTCTGCAGGGCCCTATTTACTCATGTTCTATATTTTAGTTTGAATCTGAATAAACCAAAGGAGCTGTGTTCCCACTCCAAGGAAGAAACAAGAAAGTTATCATTCTCTGCGTTTCATCCTAGGCACCCCCACACATGCTAACATCTACAAAGAACCAGATCCTAAACATGTTCCAAGACATTAGCTTCAAAAAAATCTAGGGGCACCTGGGTGGCTCAGTCGGTTAAGCAGCTGACTTCGGCTCGGGTCATGATCTCATGGTTCATGGGTTCGAGCCCCGTGTCGGGCTCTGTGCTGAAAGCTCAGATCCTGGGGCCTGCTTCTGATTCTGTGTCTCCCCCACTTACACTCTGTGTCTATCTCTCTCAAAAATAAATAAACATTAAAAATTTTTAAAAAATCTCAGCCAACACTGGCATCAATGATTTATGAAATAACACTTATTATTCACCTGTCACTCACTTTTAATGAGACTCTTCTCTGGATTCCTGAAATAACATGTATCCTGGACCCCTTTTCAATTTAAACCCCTTGTGATGACAAGACTAACTCTCCTTCCCTTCCCGAGTCTCCCAGACACTCCATCTCCTATACTTGGTCAGTTACACTATACAGGCAGGAACCTCTATTTTCACATCCTCTTGCCTTGTGTTTGAGTTCTCTCCCATTAGAGGCCAAGGACTCTCTTGGCTGGTCCTTCCTGTGGGACCCCTCTTGGGTCCTTGGACTTGGCCTGCATACATCATGGTAAATACATTTCTTGTAAATATCTTAAATTTGGAAATGTTATAAACACAAAAATAGCAACTATATGATTGTTTTTAAGTGAGTTACTTTTTTAATAATAGGAAAATAATATTGAATACCATGCATTAATTCTAAACTATGGTGAAAAAAATATAGCAAGGTGGAGTTTGATTTTAATATGATAATTTAAAAGAGCACCATACTGTATCAGCCAGGGTGTTAGCTTCAATCAATAGTACAAACTCTGACTAATACCTGCATTCAAGACATTTATTTAAACATTGGTCACTGGGCCTGAGAAAATAAGACTGGAAGGGACACAGCTAGGAATGTGACAGACCTGGTCCAAGGGAGATGGTGCATTGTTGTCTCTGATAAATATCTCACCTGCAGTGCGGGTGGTGCCAATACCAGGGTCCTTATACAAGCTATCCGACACCTCTGCTGCCACCACCCCACTCAGTAGGATCTGACCTCAAGTCACAAGATTCTGATTCATTCTGAGTCCAGCGTCGGATTGCTCTTGGCCAGCGCCCTGGGTTCAGAGGATGTGGTGAAAGCAAGAATATAAAATTTTCAACTGGGAAATAGTTAAAGAGTGGGAGAAGGACACGATCTGGTAAAGAATTCTCCACAGATAAGGCCAAGGTTGGATTATATGTGTTTCAAATCAATGACAAATATCCATCAGAGACACAAAATTATATGATACAGTTAAACTATTGCCATTGGAAGGAGACCGGGAGGAACTTAGTCTTCCATTTAAACACTGAATAGTATGCAGGTTCATACACTAAAGCTTGGGTGACTTTTTTTCTATTTACCAATATAATTTTCTGCACCTTATTAAAATACAAAAATCGGGGAGGGGGACCTTCTTTCTTCTGTTGAGCTTAGCATCAAACTTCTATTGTGAGGATATATATTTCTTTATAGTATAAATATGCTTTCTTTTACAGCACTTTGAGTAGGGTTTAGCATATATACTTAACAAGTGTTACAGAAAGAGAAAATAGGGATGAGGGAAGGAAATTGCACAAGAGTGGGAAAAGATATATGTATGTAAATGATTCTACATGGACTTTATGGAAAATCTGACGCAAGCTCAGAGATAGTTTCTTCTTCCAGCTCCTCCTCACCTGCTTCCTCCACCCCCTTCCTGCTCCTCCTCATCACCATCATCATGTTTACTGTAATGTTCTCATCTATTTCATAAAGACTATGATACAATCAAGTCTGCCCAGGCCTCTCAATTAAGTTTTAGCTTTAAATCTTAGCAAATGTTTCCAGACTCAAGGTCAACATAATGTTAATCAAAACCTTAAAATCTGTGAAAAAAGTAATTTACAATTTCATTAACAAACGATATTTTGAAAAGTTGATACATAGGTATATATGGTAAATAGGTAATTAAATTAAAAGTTTAATTTTTTTCCTATTTTTTTTTGAGAGACAGCATGAGCAGGGGAGGGTCAGAGAGAGAGGGGGACACAGAATCTGAAGCAGGTTCCAGGCTGCTAGCTGTTGGCACAGAGCCTGATGCCAGGCTCAAGGTCACGAACCGTGAGATCATGACCTGATCTGAAGCCAGATGCTTAACTGACTGAGCCACCCAGGCACCCCATTAAATAAAAAGTTTAGAACAGATAAGGTTTTCTATTATCAGTAAAAAGATATGTTCAGATACTGTTCAAAACATTAGAGAGAACATTTCTTCCCTTGAGGCATGCACCATCTGAAGTGTAGTTTTGGAGAAAGACAGCAAGGTAAAGGGTCACATATCAGAAAGAAAAGAACTTAAAATATGTATCAGTTAGTATGTGTAAGTGCTGTGGTGTGTACACTTATGGCCCTCCCAGGATGTTCACAACCTAATTCAAAGATCATGTGAATATATTACCTTAGGTGACAAAAGGAAATTTTTAGATAAAATTAAGCAAGTATCTTGAGGATGGAAGAGTTTCCAGGAATATTCATGTAACCAACATAATCACAAAAGTCCTCATAAGAGTGAGGAAGGAGTGTTGAAGTCATAAAGAGAAATGTAGGGATGGAAGCGGAGGTCAGAGAGGAGAAAAGATGCTGTGTCTCTGTCTTTAAGGACCAATGGATACAAAGGCAACCTCTATAAGTTGGAGAAGACAAGGAAACATGTTCTTCCTTGGAGACTCCAGAAGTAACACAACTTTGTGGGTAGGGGAGGGGTAGAGAGAGGAAGAGAGAGAACTTTAACCATGTTCCATGCCCAGCATGGAGCCAGACACAGGGCTCGATCTCACAACCGTGAGATCACAACCTGAGCTAAAACCAAGAGTTGGATATTTAGGGGCGCCTGGCTCAGTTGGTTGAGCGTCCAACTTCGGCTCAGGTCATGATCTCACAGTTTGTGGGTTCAAGCCCCGCGTCGGGCTCTGTGCTGACAGCTAGCTCAGAGCCTGGAGCTGCTTCAGATTCTGTGTCTCTCTCTCTCTCTGACCCTCCCCTGCTTGTGCTGTCTCTCAAAAACAAATAGAAAACATAAAATTTTTTTTTTTTAAAGAGTTGGATATTTAACCAACGGAGCCACCCAGGTGACCCAATAGTTTTATTTTAGCCTTATGAAATACTTTTAAGACTTTTGACTTCCAGAGCTATAAGATAATAGGTTTGTGTTGTTTTAAGCCACTATATGTATAGTAATTTGTTGCAGCAGCAATATGAAACTGCCTAACATATAGAAAGGTATATTAGTGACATATCATAACAACATTCATTGTTTACCCGCCAAGAAATCTGGAAGTTGCAGTTCCAGCATCAGGGCAATGGCTAAACAATGTTTTTAGAACATCAAGTTCTTTGTGTCTTTCTGCTCTTCCAACTTTAAAGTACTGATTTTCATTTGTGGCCTCTCAACACAAGAGGACTGTCATAGCCCCCAACACCTTCAAGGCTAAAGATTTCTTCCTAAATAGAAATATAAACTACAATCATTACAACGACAAATCTATGAGCAAATACCAAAGCAAATGCCTTTGGCATTAACACCAAAATAAAATTAGGTAAAGAAATATTCCTTCATTTTTCCCCATTAGGAAACTCCAAAATCCCACCCTTTCACCCCACCTTTTTTCTTTTATTGTCCAAAACTGGGTTATTAAGCCACCTCCAGGAGCAAGGGAAGTTGAGAAAGTGAATATCTAGTAAAGTCCATGAGAGTTTTATTGCTTCTCTATTACTCTCCCAAATGTGTGGTTTATTAGCAAGAAAGAATAAAGCAGATCAAAGAATGCCCATGGGAGGGCAACTAACTGTATCTGCTAGAAGATGTTTATCTTGGGTCAGTCCCTTGACAACATCAAGAAGCAAGTATTATAATTAAGTGATGGCCTTCCATAATGTCAGTCTCCAAAGGAGAGGATCATGTTCCCAACTGATTTGTTGTTTTTGAAAACTACAATATGAAAATGAGCTGTTTAAATCAGCTTTTCCCAAGTGGATACTTCAAAGTATTGGTCCTCAGTGATAGTCTGGGGGTAGGGAGGGAAGGTTTCTGTTGTATGTCTGTCTGTCTGTCTGTATGTATGTATTTATGTATGTATGTTATGTAAAAATAATTTAATGAATAAATAAATTCTCATTACACATAAGCACATTAAAAGCTTTGATAGTTAAATGTATCCCAAGCAAATCCATAAAAACTACTGCAAAATAATATATCATCCTATATATAACACTAATATCTTCTTGACTGCACTTTCAGAAAGTGTAGCAAATGATGTCTCTTCTCTCTGCTCCCTCAGAATGCAGACAAGATTCTGGGTAGGTTTTTAATATGTAACTAAGGAGAGATCTGAAGGAACTACTGATGGCCCACCTCACTGCTAATTGTATGGCACATCAACATAGCAGGTATTTATTCTTCCCTCTTTGAGCAGACCCTGCAAGGTATAAATTAGGCTGGAATGGGTAGTTTTACCTTCCTTCACTTAAGGAGGCTCTGACAGAAACTGATGGGTTTAACCAAGCAGAGGCAACATTGAAAATTAAGCAGCTGGCATCTTGAATTGTAATGAGAAAAAAAATGATGGTAAGATTTAGAGAGATTATGAAAAGTGGATACAACCAGTTCAAGTTGTGCTTATTGCATGGATGCTTTCATTTAAGTGATTTAATGACAGATCTATTTCAGTTCTCAGCTCTGTAAACAGCCCGTAAGAAAAGAAAATGTCACAGAGATAGAAGAGCTCTGAAATTACACCCTGCCATTCTGTCTCCCCTTTCCAGAACTTCTCTGGTGTTCCCTTCTTATCTTTCACCATTTATTTTTCTAAAACACTCAACCTGTAGTCCAGCCAACATCCAGAAGCCAGGAGAGTCTGTCATGTTTTTCTGGAGCTCAGTGCTATCCACCCCAGACCTCAAGGCCTACATATGCTGATATACAGAAAATGCATTCTTTGAATGTTCTAACTGCACTTTTGAAAGGTGTTCCTCACTGCTGTCACTAACGGATACAGGGAGACATTAAAAATCATAACAGAACCATCAGGCAGACACTGGACATTGGAATTCCAGGATCCTATGTGTTTCCCAAAGGAAGTCTGCAGATGCTTCCTCAAGCTATCAGTCACTGTGCATGGGAAAGACACATTTTAACCCTTTGAATAGAGATAGTTCAGTGCACAGTGAAGCAGAATTAACTTTTCTCCAAGACCATTAAACTCCTCTATAGCCAAGAAAACCAATGTCTCCAAGATTTGGAGCATTGTCCTGTGGATACCAAGAGTGAACAGCCCGGTGTATCAGAGTTTTAGAGCTAAGACTCCACATACGGAAATATTCACATATCTACTGAATTCCTCCAGAGACTTGGAGTTCCAAGGACTCATCAAAAATACTTTTTCCTCCCTTCTGAACCACTCAACTGACTTTGAGCTCTGTGGTTTTATTGAAGACACTGTATGCCTTGAAGAGCCTAGAGGAGGGCACAGTAGGTAGATGTTGGAAGTATAAATACAAAGATTATAAGAATTTGGTTGTTACAGCTAATGTGACCATTTTACCACATGATATCCAATTTTACAGAATATCAACCAACCAACTCATGTAGGCACTGACTGCCAAACATAGATACTCAGACATTAAGTGGCAGAGCTGGGGTTTGAACATAGCCCTAATTGCTTGACTGCAAAGCCCGTTTATTTCAACCACAGCCTCAAATAACAGTAAATATGTAGCTCACTCTAGTTAGAGATGACTTGGCATTTTTAAACTAGGAAACCTGAGCTCAGAATCTCACTGATATTGGTCAGGAACTGGTAAGAGAAGTCACATCCACTAAAACACAATCTTTCTTTTCAGACATAAAGCACTAAGATGTTTGTGAGGTGAAAGAAGAGTCACTAGAGAAGAAATGAGAATAAATAACACAGTTGGGACACCGACAGGTAGCATTTCTACCAAAGTAAAGGCCCACCAGTGGCTTCATTGGCAGTTCCAAACCTGCATTTCAGACATTTCCCAGGCAAAGGTTCATTATCAAAGTGTATTCAAAGCAATGAGCCAAAGGTACTATCCTCCTCACAGTATCATTAGATTTCCTTACTTTGCATACTGGAAAACTACATTTTCTTACAGGAGCTGGTTGTTTTCAAGAAGAAGCGGAAAATACAAATGCCATTCCCAAGAGAAACTTAGGTGCTTTCCTGTGTGGGGTGTCAAAGGCATGTGGCAATCTGGGTTGGAGCATATTTAAATCAAATGCTACAGAGGCCATTTTCTTCTCGGTGCATGGTCTAGAGATGCTAAAATCTGTATCTGTGTATTAAACATAGCTAACAGGAAAATTTAAACATCACCCTCAAAAATGTCAGCAGGGATTTGGCCCTGCCACAGCTATTTAATTTAGCCGTCCCATGAGATGCTGAGGTAGCATGGTACTTTACAAGGTACTCAATTTCTTGTCATCTCTCCAGAACCAGCTCATTTCATCTTACAGCCATTTTAACTATCATGCACCTATAAATTAAATTTTATAATCTACGCTGAGTTCACTTTCAATGACAATCTTATGGATCAAACCCAATTTCTAAACATTCTATTGAAGCTTCTTCATGGAGTTTCAGTTTCATGACTACACTGTTGCCTTCATTTCTATAGATCCTATGCACTGTTAAAGCACAGTTAAAAGATTTCCTCCATCACCTGAAAGAATTCTTCCCTCTTCTGGACTCCCATAGTCTGTTTATCCTTGTTCTATGTCATTTATAACCTGCTTCATTTTAGAATTACTTATTTATATCTCATGTCCTCTTCAAAATGCAAACCCCTTAAAAACATTCAGGTGCATTTATCTTTTGAAACTTCCCTGTGTCTAAATTAGTCCTGTACATAAACCTAATTCAACCCATTCTTGCCAAATAAGATGATTTTTAACTCAATATATTTAGTAATAAACATGATACAGAGAATCAGAGAAAAGTGATGTGGTGTAGGTATTAAACACATGAACTTTATATCAGACAGATTTGCAACTTATTAATTGTGAAAACATGGTAAATAAACTTAAATACAAGTCTTGGTTTCTTAAGACCTGTGAGATGGGGATGTCTCTGGGACATGCTTCATAGGGTTTTTGTCAGAATTTATGGGGTGATGCCCTGTCAGCAGCTCAGTATAGTAAATGTCCAGTAAATGTTGCTATTATTTTTCCATAGAAAAACAAAGTACCAAGACATATAAAACATGTTCATACCCTCTCTCTATCTCCTATGTTTCTCAATCTTTTTCTCTCAAAACACACACACACACACACACACACACACACACACACACACACACTCATACATCCCCGATATTTATATATGTGGTCACAATGGTAAAAATAATGCAGCACCACAAAAGGATTAATCATCACTTAGATTTTATCATTCCTCAAAACAAAACTTCTGCCAAACAAAAAAATGAATCCAGACTTAATCAAGATATGACTTTTTTCAAGATGACTACTGCAGTAGAGCATTCTCTACTCCAACCTCCAGTTTGGTAAGTATCTAAAAACTAAACAGTAAAAAGCTTTTCTTTTACAAAGAGAGTTGAGTAGGTTGGCAGGAATGTTGTTGAGGAAGGCAGCAATCAGCATGGACCAGCAAACAGCATGATTGTGGTGGCTTAACAGGAAATACCTTCTCTGTAGTGGGCTGATCCTCAGGAGCTGTTGCAGGGTGGAAGGATGGGAAGCTATATTCTGCACTTGAGTGGCTGCTTAATCTTAGGGGCAAGCCAGGTTAGGGAAGAGAGGAGCCTGACTAAAGTCTGGTCAGTCTAACTCAATAGGTAAATTATAGGCAATCATGAACACTTGTTCCTTACATATCACTTATATGTCACTGGCCAAAGCAAGTCACCTAGCTATACCCATTCTAGAGGAGGAAGGGAAGTGCCATCTGGCAACGTGTCAAATAGAATAAGAGTATAATATTTATGAACAGACCAAGTGATGACCACAGGAGCTCTCAGCCCTTCCTCTCCTCTTCATGAAAGAAACAAATCTCCTGCCACAGGCAACTTCTACCAACGTGTCCTTGCCTTACACCAGGAAGTTTCAAAATGCTATTCATATAGGAGCTTGACCCAGGCATTTTACTGTCAACATTGAGAAAATGAGAAAATAATGTGTTTTTCCAATGTTCATTAAGAAACTAGAACAACAGATTGAATTATTTGCAGTTATGTATTTTTCCTTCATAAATGTTTTGTGTTAATCACTATTATAACCTATAACCTATTAATGTTTGAAACTAAGATAATTTATTTGGCCTCAAGGTATTCTGTAGAGACCATCACCTTTGTAGGCACGTTGCCACATGAATAGATTTGAGCAGCTAAACTGCATCTTATAGGCCTTGGGGAATCTCCATCTTCTCTATCCAGTAGATCAAAAGCTCTGACTAATAAATCTAGATAAATCATTCATTTTATTTATAAGTCACATGAGCAAGTAGAGATAGGAATATGTGCCCAGCTAAAGGGCTGGTCATGAGGATGGAATGATGTGATGTGAATTTGCTTCGCAAATGTAAAGGAGTAAATAAATGGATGGGATTATTATTTATATGTTAGATTGTCCTCATTAATCAGAGTTGAGCTGTTTATACGAACAGTTTATATACTTTTTCTACTTAATTTTTCCTAAAAATTAGTGAGTTACTATTTTCATGCTACAGATGAGGAAACTGAAGCTCAAAACATCAAATTCACTTATACTCCTTTACTGATAAATAGTAAGGCCAAGTTTTACTTAGCTCTCTTCTGATCCAAAAGCCTACAATCAATAATTCATTTATTTCCTTCCCTCTGACTCACACATAGCAGATAAATAAGAACCCTTAAAAGTACTGCTTAATTTTGAGAAAATTTTAAAAATCCAGTACCTCTCATAATCCTTATTCCAGGTCATGAAATGGTGTGTGCTAATGAATCATTCATCGGGACCCTGCGAACAATGAGCCCTCTGCCTTGATGAGATGAAAGAGTCAAGAACCATGAAAGAAGCAGGTATGTAAGTAAAAAGATGTTACCTAATTTGCATAGCCTTTTCTTTGATTGTAACTACATTCCCCTTAACAGTCCTCCCTCTCACTTTCAAAGGTATGACCTTGAGGAAAGAATACATTATGATAAGCCACCACTCTTGCCCACTAAAGAAAAAAAAAACACTATTCATAACCTTCAGGCTAGGGATATGTTTTCCTATTAAAGATTGAAATGAGAGGCCATTTCTTCCCTGGTAAGGTCCAAAGGACAGATCTTGCTCTACTGCTATTAAGAGATATTCATATGATTTTAAAGAATTTGAATTTATGATCAGAAGCTAAATTCCTTAGAGTGAGATCATCTCTTCTTTATTCTAAGATACCCACACATGTTTGCATATGGATACACACACACACACACACACACACACACACACACAAACACACACACTAAACCTTACTTTGGAAACAGGGCCTGCTTTAATAGGATAATAGACTCCATCCCCAAAACACAGATGGAAAGGATTCAGTCTTTATAGGACAGTGGGTCCTGTATCTTAAATTCTGTAATAACTTGGGCAGATTACTTCCTAACTTTAAGCTACAGTTTCCACATCTATAAAATAAAGATAAAAAGTATCTTTCCATGGGTTATTTGCACAGATACAATTCAACAAGATAAGGCATATAAAAACATTTAGCTCTGTGCCTTTTTCAAAATGAGCACTCATCTAATGTTTTTAGTGAAGTATGTACATTCTTGGGACCCAAGCTTACAAACAGACATACAAAAAAATGGAAGTGGAAAAGGCTAGAATCTACATTCAAGAAACAATCGTGTTGATGGTTTCTAGGTTACAAATCCTGGACCTGAAACAGAGGACAGAGAAGTATGCATTTGGACACTGCTTGAGCTAGAAGAACAGGAGAAACAAATGCTGCCAAAGAAACCTGGGAACTTCTTCCAAATGCTTCTGACTTTCTGAAGACGTAAATATAAAGGGATAGCACTAGAAAGAATGTTTTGCTCACCTGTGTCAGTCTGGGTCCAATCAGGAGAGAGAAACCACAAAGTAATTTGAACAGGTACAGTTTAAAAAGAAAGAATTGGTGGGGTGCCTGAGTGGCTCAGTCAGTTAAGTGCCCAACGTCAGCCCAGGTCATGATCTCGCAGCTCATGAGTTGGAGCCCCAACATTAGGCTCTGAGCTCAGAGCCCTGAGCCTATTTCAGATTCTGAGTATCTCCCTCTCCCCCTCCCCCTCCCTCCCTCCCTCTCTCTCTCTCTCTCTCTGTTCCACTTGTGTTTTTTCCTAAAAATAAATAAATAAACATTAAAAAGACAGAATTGTTAACAATAACAGGGAATATGAGTTATGTGGTCTTGACTACTAAGAGGTAAAGAAAACTGTGAGAAACACAGGTAGAGTGGTTATAAGAAACTGCCACTGTCCTCAAGGACAGAAGTAGAAGTCCCAAAGAAGAGTACCTCCCACCCTTAGGCATCACCCAGGGATGAGATTTGGACCTTACTGACAGCGAACTGCAACGGTCCACAGATTAGTAGAAAAGTCACTGTGGTGCTCTACCAATAAAACTTTTTGGGAATCTGTCCACTGCAGTGCTGGGGAAATTGCTCACGGGGAGATCCCTCAATGGAGGCACTCTCTAATAAAACAGCCTGAGGGGATGCCAGTTAACTGCTAGTACCTGGGTGCTGTTTGTTACCATGTGATGCAGGAGCCTGTTGCTAGAAATCATGAATTCTGCAGAATCCTGCCAAGCAGGCATACTGCAACCAGGATGCAAAACATCTTCCCTCCAGAAGTATCTCTCAGTGCTAGCTGGCAAAGGGACAATATTTAGAGGGCTCAAATCCATTCTTCTAGAGCCGTCAAAAAAATGAATTTCAATAACTGGCACACAGCCTTCAGTCAA
Source organism: Suricata suricatta (assembly GCF_006229205.1). Classification (NCBI taxonomy): domain Eukaryota; kingdom Metazoa; phylum Chordata; class Mammalia; order Carnivora; family Herpestidae; genus Suricata; species Suricata suricatta. The sequence continues at coordinate 166,490,530 of NC_043701.1, forward strand.
TGGAATTTTCTAACTAGACCAACAGCAATGTAGAAACATAGCATTGACCTTTGTTTTCCATTTATCTCCACAACCCAGTGACAACCCATCTAGCTTTTGGTTGTCACCAGGGAGCAAGTTTAATCTAGGTCTTCTCTAAGCCCCTTTGTTCCACCTCCTCCCAGTGGAGGAGTGAAACTTTCATTCTCCAAGTGCACTCAGGGAGAGCTATAACTATCATTCATTTCTCCATGTACTCAGATAAGGTTAGTGCAGTGGTTCTCACAGTGTAGGTTTTTTCATCAGTGTCTCAGAATTTTTTAGACTCAAGTTGAGTCTAGCATATTATCAGGGTCCAGTTGAGACCAACTGAACTTGACACTCCAAGAGCGCCCAACTGCCAGGTGATGCTGATGCTTGTTAATGTTTGAGAAACATAGCCATAGAGGAAAGCAATTTGACTAGACTGATTCACCTGGAAGTGTGAATGACAAGGTTAGAACATATTGAGCCAGTTGCTTTAAAAAGAGGAAGCATCAAAACAAGTTTGGTAGCTTCCACTTCTAACTAGACTGTCCCTGTTTCCATGAGAATCAATGGCAGACAACATTTCTATCCAAGAGTATGGAAGTTACCAGGCCTGCCAGAATGATACCAGTCTACACTGACCAGGAACTGTAGTATTCAGCCAGCTTCTGGGAGGTGGAGGTGGGGTAGGGAGACTCATAAAAGAACTAAATTGCTGAGCTAATTGGTACATAAAGTTTATCTACAAAAATCCAATCCGGGCGCACCAGGGAAATGATTTGAATATAATTATAAACTGGTCATCCTTGATGATATAGTCCCTGGCTTAGTTTGCACAGACTCAGATTATAGCAAAAGGGTTGGTCTCCCTCACTTTTGAAATTGAGGACAGGAAAGAGGAGGGAAAGGAAGATGAAAGGTCACATAAAATCAGGTTACAAAAGGCAATCTACCACAGCTTCCAGGGGGTCATAAAGGGCATTAAAAGTAAAGATGTGCTATATTATCTGAATTCCATACCTCATGTAAGTGTGTTTTGTTTCAATTTCATGTTATATTATTATATGACCTGTTGCAATTTGCTAATGTGGTGCACCCAAAGAAATGTGGCTCGAAATCAAGAAAAATAAATATGATATGTTTTAAGTACCCATTTGGAAGGAAACTGGTCAAGCATCATTCCATTCAGGAAACTTAAATTGGTGCATTAGGAAGAGCCTAGACACTTGCAATTGAGGGAAAGATGCGGTGGAAAGAAAACTGACCTCCATCTTAAGCTATGCTGCTGAAGCAATTTCAGAACCTTGGACAAGTCATTGTCCTTCTATGACTTCAGTAAAGGTGCAATTCTACAAAGTACTTAATGCTGCACATGCTCTTTCCCCTGTGGAAAATGTTTTCTTGTCTCACACTCAGAGTCCACTCAATAAACTCTCTTACTTCAAGGTTTAGCTCAGAGACTATCTCAGTAGATAGTCACTGATCTCTTCAAGTAGAGGTACCAGTAAAATATTCTCAATAATCATATGGAACATTAACTAATATCATGGGTGTAAAATGGCATGCAATAATGGGTTTCACTTATCACAAAATATTGTAGTGATTTCTCTACTGGTCTGCCATCTTTATTAGACTGCTAAAAATCATGACCACAAAAGAAAAGTTTTTAATTGTACTTAGTGAGAGAAATAGAGAAAAGTACATTCACTCCATCTTGGAAGCAGAAGTCTTCCCAAGAACATTTCATATGGAATAAATTGAATATTTGTATGGAAATATAAGATATAAATCTTGTCATCAAAGAGTGTATTTACTTGATTGACCAATTTGGGAGAGAACAGGCTCTACCCCCTCACACATACAAGGTGTATTGTGAACTCACAATCATTGCCTGTGCTCATAACTGAAGAAAAGTCATCATGGCAGGAGGTGCTTTAAGAAGAGCATACTCATAAACCAGAGGCAGTGTGGTCTGTTACAGGAGGTTCAATTCTCTGTTATTGAAGACACAGTGGTTGCAGTGATCGGCCTTTTGCAGGTATAAATAATATTTAAATGCTATGAGGCTTAACAGCCAGTGGACTGTGAGATGCTTTTGGTTTACCTATAAATTATCTATGTATGAAATAACAGAAATCACATCTATCCAAATGAAATCTAATTAGGATGTTAACACCTAATAGAGAATCATCTGGCAATATGCATGAGATAGATAGAGACTCTTGCCAGAAATATATTTAAATTAGTAAAAACAGTAACAGCTAACTAAAAATATTTATCAATATTTATCAAAAGTTGGAATTCTATTCTGCTACACACACACACAGCTTATTGTTTAATAATAATGTATGAGTGGGGAACAGATATACTCATTACTGCTTTTCTCTCTTTTGTTACTTTGATTCCTGGCATAGAAGATTGAAAGGGCCATTTGGCACAAGCTTGGAAGACAAAGGCACTACATGAAAATCTGACTATTACTGACATTTTGAATATAGCTACCTTCAAAATCCAGAAGAAAGAAGCAGAAAATACTAGGTTTTGGTGTATACCTTCATGGTTTATACATATTATCATATGTGATTTTCACAGCCATCCTATAAAATGATTTTTATTTACTTCTTTTATAGATGCTGAATCTTAAGTATAGAAAAATAATGTTATCTAACAGGTATTCAATTCATTATAAAATTTATCCAGAACATGAAAATAAAATGCAAAGACAGCTGTGTCCTTTCAATATTCAATAATTATTTAACAAGCCCACACAACTATTATCTTCCTAGAAAACAACTCAAACTAATTTACTATTGATTGATAATGATTGACACCGAGTTACGTGCTAACTTGTAGATATTTGTCTGATAAGAATGCAAGTGACTCTTGTTCAATAGAAAAGGTAACCCCATGTTATGGTTTTATTGCTCTGTAGAAAACTAGCATTTGTGTCTAACTTGCAAACTTATTTTAGCGTGTCTTTACTGACAAACTACATCAGTCTCTGTTCCTCAAGTATTCTTTGAACCAACTTAACCACGCTCCTGGTTTCCTCATTAATGAGTTGGATAATCTTTGACACATGCTCTCTATATACCTGTAGAGCAATCATGTTTTTAACTTTTTGAAAATTATTATACTGTGACACAGGTATTATTAGGTTTGATCCACTGTTGTTTTGACATTTAAAAACAAAACAAAACAAAAACCCTATTACCTCACTGTTAGGTGAAGCCTTAGTTTTCTTTGGTTTATTTTTTTTCAAGTTGATTCATGATATATTAAAACAAAACTACTCATATTGATTTCATATGGCAATCAGTGTGGCACTGAGCCAGCCTAACTCATCCTTATGTCTGATATGATATAATACCAATCTCTTGCCCACAAAGCTTTTGTTTAAAGAAAATAAATTCCTGAAAAGTATGATTACAGAAACACAATTCTGTAGCTGACAAGAATCTTAGTGATCTTCTTACTCTATCCTTGCATTTAAGGCAAGGAAGTAGCTTTCTAGGAGGTGAAGTATCCTGTCCAAGGTCACACCACAAACTGGAAGATGAGAGGTCAAGATGGACCAAATCCAAAGTCCTACCCCATTTCTTCTATTTCACACTGAGCCTTACAAGGGAGGTAAAGAATCTACAGATGTTGGAAACAGTTTATTAAACTAGAGGACAAATGTCACTGGCTAGTATTTCTGGCTTTCCCTACCTACACCTGGAAAGGACAGAAGAGATATAATGAGTCAGCCACAGTGCAGCGGGGCCTGGGGTATGGAGAAAGTGGAAGTAACAGGATAAATACCACTGACATTGGGCACTGGATAAACAGCTCATTGATATCCCTTTCACCTTCGTCATGAATCACATTGTGAGTAGTGGTATAGGTTATGAGATCCTCATGAAGCCTCGGTTTTCTCATCTAAACAATGGAGAACCAGGATCTGCCTGAAGGACTTTGTATGAGTTTTAAGTGAGACAATATGTCACTATGTTTATTATAGTGTTTAGCAGTAAAAAGTGGTTATCATTGTTATTATTAGAATTATTTTCACTCAACTGCTACCACTACCACTACTACCATAGGTCCAGCCTTACTGTACCAGCTACAAACTCTCCAACTCCTAGCTTCTGGAGAACCAGTGGTATTGCCTGCTGATTAACTCTGCTCTAGCCTCTGGGTTTCCAGATATATTGGTAAGGCTGATTTCTAGGTAGTCAGTTTTTTTCTCAGAGAATCACAACAGTATGGAAACTGCAAGAAAAACAATGAAAGAAGCATTATTTCTTATTGTTTATTTCATTTCCTGAACTAAAGTTTTATTAGCAAGGACTTGCAACTCAGAAAGTAAGGGCCAACAAGACTGAAACCAATACATAGCTAATTCAGGGATGGTGATACTACAGACAAATAATTTATGCAGGTGATGAAGAGAATCATGTTCCTCAAGGCAACATGAGAAATGAACACAGAGCAGTTCATCTTTGAAAGGCATCATGTGAAACTCATATTAAGTTATTTATTTGAGATACTCTGTTTTCTCTTGTGCTATAACCATAATACTCAGAGATTTATTTCAATTTCATCAGTTTACTTATTTTACTCCTTATCATCCTTATGGTCAAAATTTTGAGGTTTGGTGTTTCTTAGAATTGGCCAAGAAGCTTAATAAAGCTGTAGAGGACAATAGTCTCCTTCCTAAAAAAAAAAAAAAAAAAATGAGGGTATAGGTTGCTTGATCTCACATTTCAACATAATCAAGAGTAAGTTGTTACTCCAAAAGTCTGCTTTCTCAAAGCTGAGTCAAACACCATCAGATGTTCTGGCCTGCTGAGGTAGATGAGGTTGAATTAGGATGCCAGAGGAAAAGGGATCTTAAAAAAAAAAAAAAGTAGGGAGAATGGATCCAATTCTTGGATACTCAGGCAGAGAGTTAATTGTTCAAATTAGAAGCAAAAACTCCATAGGAGTTTGTATTTGCTTCCCTGTGAATGAAAAATTACATGTAGACAAGGAGCTTTGGAAACTGACTAAAACAGTACATGGGGGGGTTTTGATCAGAAATATATAAAGAATAAGGGGTATTCACTGATCACTGTATGTTCCTAGGCTAAGGTCCCAAAAAGGCTTGAGAAGGGCAGGGTGCCACAATGAGAAAACTACGGAGCTTTGGAGACAAATCCAGGACTGTGTCCCAGCCCTGTCATTTGCTAGGCTGGTGTCAATAAGAAAATTATTCCCCCTTCACAACTCCAAAACTTTCTTCAATAAAATGGAGTTAGTAATACCCAAATTAAAGAGATGAACTAAGAGGATACTTGTGAAAAAGATTCATAAAGTATGCATGACATGAGGAGGTCCTATTGGTTTATGGGATCAAAATAAGTTTTTCTCTAAGTTTCAGGAAGATCAAGGGATAATGTAGAAAATAGCAACCCCTTTCCAGTAGACCTACCCTCAAGTTCTAAGCAGTAAGGACACCAAACTTCCACAGAGTAACAATGTTTATATTTACAAACTTTGTGCCAAAAGATTTATGCATTGATCTATAAGACTTGTGTATAAAATTAATAAGTAGAGCTCAGCAAAGTTGCATAAACTTGAATTAGGAAAACTAATGTTTTTGTGGGGGAAAGTTTTACTGTATTACTTACTATGGAAGACAAAATATACCCAGACACTCCAGGAAGTGATATATAACCAGGAAATTTTGTCATGAAGTGTCAGAAGGATTTTCTCTCCTGATCATGAAATCAGAAACAGGTCTGAATAAAAACAGGTCCCTCAATATCAAGTTCAACTTTTTAACCACAAGAACAGGTTTCTTTACAAGAACAATTTTCTTCTTGAGAGGAACATTTCTGAAATTTTTGTTGTCATTATTTTAGTTTTTGATAAGTTTGGCCAACAAGAAAGGAGTGATCTTACTAAAGGTAGACACAGCTCATTTCAGTAGAAGTTACAACTCATCCTAGAAAAAACTGAGCTGGAGAAAAGAAATCCTGTTATGATCATTTGCTTCATCCCAGTATAGCTGAGGCTAGGGCCTTCCAGGCTGCATATTCTTGGTTATTTTGTTGAGTTTTAAATAACTGAACTGATTGGCCTTTTATTATTCCTCCTGGAAGACTCATTTCACTACATAAAGGAGATGACTCTTAGGAAGTTTTCTTGACATAAAATTATCATATACAATACCTTCATACATTTCCATGTATTCAATTTAACCTCCATAAAGCAATCAATAGAATTTTAGAAAAAAGAAAGCAATCAATAAAATCTTAGGGAGAAAGTAAGAATTATAGAAAGAAAGGAAGGAAAGAGGAAGGAAGGAGGGAGGGAGAAGAGACAGAGAAGGGGCAGTGGTTGGGGTGGATGAGCTGGGATAAGGAGGAGGAAGTGGGGTTATTAGCTAATGGGGAAAAGGAGAAGAGGTAGACAGTGACAAACACACTAAAGAAAAAGAAGAGTTATGCATGCAGGGGTGACGGGTGGGCAAAAACACTAAAAGAAAGTTCTGTTGGAAAAGGGAGATGTGGACATTCCTCAGAATGGGTTTAAAGTAGTGGCAGCAGCCTAGAAACAACAGTAAATTCCTACATTAATTTCTAATTCTTTCTGTGACTCAGAAATCTCTATAGATTTGGCCAATTCTCTAATTGCTGCCATTAAAGTAAATTGATACTTTATGTAATTTAAAATCTCTCCATAGCTATCCATGTTAACCTGCAGAACCTGAACACCAGTCCTGAGGAACGATGGAGAGGGAAGGTGAAAGGCAGCTTAGCCATCTCAAAACTCCTAGCTATTGCTTTTCCACAGAACCCTGACAGCCTCCAGACTCCAAGTTCACCCTCCCAAGTCCATCTGTTTTGGCAGTTTGAGTTCTCAAAGAAGTGAATATCTGAGGGAAGTAACAAGAGGATACAGAAGCAGCTTGCAAGGGGACTCTACAGTCTGCAGAGCCAAAACACAGCCAGACTCTTCCCAAACTCACCTGTCAAGGTCAGCAAGAGTAGAGTTTCCACATAGATGCTCTAAAAATAATGTCTCAAGGTTTTGTGGAAAAACAATCCAGAACTAGGATTGCTATTCATATACATATTCTTCATTTTGCTAAAAGTGGATATGCTTTCATCAGAATCAAGCTCTGTTCTATTTAAGTAGATGTAATGTCACAGTTTCCAGATTCTCATGGACTCCTCTTATCATGTCACTCACCTGTTTAATCTCAGACTCCAAAAATGACTATCCTTGTTCCTGGGACAAAATTCAAAATCCTCAACACTGTTCACCTGATCCTGCTTGATCTAGACCTTGTCTTTCAGATGTAGGATTTTTTTGTGTTTATATGTAAAAAAAAAAAAAAAAAGAGGGCACCATTGGTTGAACAGGAAGTAAAAATGTATTCTCTTTATAGATTTAAGCAGCCTTCTAAAAACTATAATGTGAGAAAAGATGGGTGGAATGACTCTACAGAGGAAAAATCAGGCAAATATTACCTGAGCCAGGTGATCAAGGTCAACATCCACAATGATAGTCATGTTGATAATAGGTACCCTTGATATGATGTAATTAAAATGGGACTTCATCTCTGTGATCTTCCGCCCATACATTCATGAGAAAACCATCAGATAAATCCAAATAGAAGTACATTCTACAAATACAAGCCAGAGAGTATATCCTGCCACAAATTTCAGATAGTGCAGCTTCAGTCAACTAAGAATAACCCTCTAGATTAGTGTCATTTACACAACACCCTGACACAGGCCAGCCCATTTGCCTCTCTAGTGGAATCAAGCTGAAGCTGGGTATCTCCTGAAACATGTCTGCCTAGCTTCTTCGCTTGCACTTTTTTGTTTGTTTGTTTTTACTTTTGAGTTTTGTTTTTTAACTGGTTTCCCCTGAGATCAGTTCCTCACTATGTCATTTAGACAATGATCCCTATAGAATAAACACTCTGCATATTTAGGGAATGAGACTTGAAACATGACAAACTCAAAGTTCCCACGACTAAACCAAGAGACACTGATACATCTAAAGAGAACTGCCAATGTCAGTTTTGACACAAATATGCAAATATAAAATAACTGATTTAAAATTTGTTACACAGAGCTAGAAAATGACTATAGAAATCATTCAGCATCTCAGAACTATAGTTTGTCAGGGGGCTATCAGTGGGTGCCAAAACACCCCCTTTACCTGTGTCATTCAACACTTTGACCTATATAACTTTTTGTTCGTGACATTTTTTTCCCTGGAAACCTAACAGAACTTCTTTCCAGCTACATCTGCAGTCTTTGGAAGTCCTGCACAGCCAGCAGCTGTAACGTGCATGTTGCCTACTTCTTATATGTCTTATCAGGTGAGCATTTAGAAGGGTAGAGAAAAGTAGAGGTACAGTGGTACCAAGAAGGAGAGATCTCTCAGACACATGGGATGCAATGTTTTACCATTTTATCATATTCATAAGAATTGTTGGAAGATATGGGGATACATTTATTATAATAATGGGCTCTGGTCATCAAATTGCAAAGCCAAGGAACTATCCCCTTTTTTTACGCATGTAATGATTAAAGTGAGTTGCATCAGTGAAAAGAATCTCATTGATTCTAGAAGAAGAAAGAAGGAAGAAGGAAGAAGGAAGAAGGAAGAAGGAAGAAGAAGGAAGAAGGAAGAAGGAAGAAGGAAGAAGGAAGAAGAAGGAAGAAGGAAGAAGGAAGAAGGAAGAAGGAAGAAGGAAGAAGAAGAAGAAGAAGAAGAAGAAGAAGAAGAAGAAGAAGAAGAAGAAGAAAGCAAAGCGGCTCTAAGAGGCTCAGAGATTCTAGAGGTTTCCAAATCAATTATCTGCACATGAAAATACCCCAGGTTTCCAGCACTGGAAACCATGGGGCAGTGGAGCACAGAGAATAGCCCAGAAAGATACTGTAACAGTTTTGTGGCAGTGTTCTGCTATCTGGGAAGAAGCTACCATGGATAAGAGGGGTTCAAGCACTTTTTTTTGAAGTTCAAACAAAAGTACTATAAATGAAACAAACCAAGTAACTATTGGAAGCAACTTTTATAGAAGTTTGTATCTATATCAACTTGTAGTTAGAAGCAATTTGATGTAGCCCATAGATAATATACTGGATTTAGGGATAAGAGATGTGTGTCTGGTGTATGGATATATTTATCTATAGTCATAAGTCTTTATTTTGCTGTTGTTTTCTCCCATCTCTAAAATGGGGAATTATAGCAGGTAAAACAAAATGAATTAAAATTTCTACAAGTTAATTTTTTTTCCCTTGCCTCACTCTCATCACTTCATTATCTACCATTCACTGTCTCATCGTGAATGCTAGCTATGAAATCGGCTTTGTAGCCAGTGCTTGGCCTGTGTCAATGTCAATGTAGATATGAAATAAGACACCCTCTGAGCCTTAGTGTTCAACTGATCCTATGGTGAAGTTTTTACAGGAGAGAGGAGAGTGCTTTGGAGGGAGGTGGTTTGGTTTACATTGCATATTCCTCAGCAAAGCAATCGACCACATAGCTACTCTGTTTCCCTAAGGACCTGTTTCTTTTCTTATGTAAAAAAAGCAATTTTAAAAGAACAGCTAGGAAAATGTCAAAACCACCAGAAACTTCAAGGGAGAAATTTGAAAGCAAAACCAATCTATTTTAAGTGACAGAATGAGATAAGGGAAGAATGGCTTTCTGGTGTCCAATGAGATGTTGTGATTATTAATATTGGCAGTGGATCCTTTTCACAATATTTCATCCTATTTAAGCTTTCTGTAGACATGCCTGAATTCAAAAAAAGTATCTACTGCAAACCAGATGTTGACTCTTTGGTCTATGATTGTCTACTACCCAAATCTACCCTGCCCTGTCCCTTCAATAACCATTTAGTAGAAGGTAGGTACTTAATTCCCAAGGTGTGAATTATACAATTCCACAAAAGCAGAAGAATTTTAGTCTGCATCCTGACCTTTCTCTCCAAACAAATGCACCCCTACACATTTTCATGTTTTCCGTAGGTACTTTAGGGCATTTTCTGGGTTTGTATTTGCTTTTTTTTTTTTAATTTTATTTATTTATTTTTTTACTTTATAAAGTTTCATATTTTTTTAACATATGCAATTATTCTCCATCATTTACAATACAGTTGTTGCAATGACACTCCAAACAGAAAAGCAAAGTAAAAAATCAAAACACCAACTTCTGTTTCATGTAATTAGACATACAGAGATTAGAAAGTTAAGTAACAAGTAGTTAATCACCTAATTTCACAGCTATCTGAAGTGGCAATCGCTATATAGCAGCTTATCTATGATACATTCAAGATAAATGATACAATATATTACTTGTTCATAGGCTACAACACAGCCTGCTTAATACCTTTCCTTAAATTCCACCTCTATACTACAATATGCTTGAGGTCCATGCAAAAAAGTAGCTACCTTTTATG
>NC_043701.1:166501088-166507174 GCF_006229205.1 Suricata suricatta
GTTAATCACCTAATTTCACAGCTATCTGAAGTGGCAATCGCTATATAGCAGCTTATCTATGATACATTCAAGATAAATGATACAATATATTACTTGTTCATAGGCTACAACACAGCCTGCTTAATACCTTTCCTTAAATTCCACCTCTATACTACAATATGCTTGAGGTCCATGCAAAAAAGTAGCTACCTTTTATGTATTTGCTTTGTTAACATACGTAATGGAAAGATATATAAGGGAATTGACTAAACATTCTATTTTTCTTTACAAACCTTAACCATTCAATTTAATAAGTATTGTGATTACTTATTTGTTGTTATATAAATCTTTTACATGTCTCTCATGGTGTTATTTAATGTTAGCACGTATGTATACTTTATCTTCATAGCAAGGTAACTCATTCACAGCACTTATTATTAAGGGCTTCTGAAGGCCAGGCAGTTCCAGAGATGGAAGGATTAGTAGAATCCTTCAAGGTCTTTGCTGATTTTTAGTAAAGGCCATACCATAATCACACATATGTTAATAACATATACAAAGTTACTTATATTTCACACTTTCAAAAGCAGATTTGAGGCTGCCTACAAAATGCCCAAGTAGATGTGTGAGACAGTAAGTGCAGGAACTGAATCTTCAGCATCTTTCTATTTCCAAATCAAGGATGGTCCCTGGCATAAGCACTGAGGCTCTCAGTAAGGTCTTTCCATGGTCTGTCATTGGGCTTAGTCTATATCTGCCCAGTATACAATAATGAACGCAAAAATGTACCAACACAACTGCTGTCCTCATGGAGGTGAGCCAAAATTAGTAATACGATTCTGTTCACATCAGGTTATTAGTAGTAAATACTGAACTATATACCTACCTTACACCATCCAACTCTCAGTCATTCAAACCTTTGAAGAGAAGCAGAGCTTACAATGGGAAGAGGCTAAAGCTATTTTAGAAGATAGATGGTGATGTGGAATCATGATTTTTATTTATTCTTTTTTTGTTGTTGAGAGAGAGAGAGAGAAAGAGAAAGAGAGAGACAGAGAGAGAGAGACAGAGAGAGAGAGAGAGAGACAGAGAGAATCTCAAGCAGGCTCAGTACTGTCAGCCCAAAGCCCAGTGCAGGGCTCAGACTCACAAACTATGAAATCATCACCAGGGCCAAAACCGAGAGTCAGACACTTAACCAACTGAGACACCCAGGTATCCTGATTTTGATTTATTCTTAAAATGCCTTCTATTAAATCCTCTTTAACAGTTCCATGTGCACATACTCAGCTTTACTTTATGTGGCATGGATAAGAACATAAAAATCATAGATACCACCCTTTTCCTCCATTTCCTTTAATATATTTGCTACAGTTTGAATAAGAATCGGGAAAGTGCCAAATGTTAAATTGCACTAAAAACTCATCAGAAAGCCAGTGCACAGAGCCTCAGCCACTGGCATAAAAAGTAACTGATATGAGGGGCGCCTGGGTGGCTCAGTCGGTTAAGCGTCCAGCTTTGGCTCAGGTCATGATCTCACAGTTGATGGGTTCAAGCCCCACGTCTGGCTCTGCGCTGACAGCTAGCTCAGGGCTTCAGATTCTGTGTCTCCCTCTCTCTCTGACCCTCCTCTGCTCATGCTGTCTCTGTCTCTCAAAAATAAATTAAAACCATAAAAATTTTTTTAAAGTAACTGATATGAATACCAATGAAGTGGAGTCATCACTGCCCCCCAAACATCATGGATCTTCTTCTGTCTCAGGATCCTAAAAATGCTAAAATGATTTAGCATCCTGAATCATGTGTCTTTCCATCTATCTAAACAGTAGTTCCCCTCAGTTTCTGATGATACTGCATGACTCCATAGCAACACATGGTGAAAAAAAGCAAATGAAAGTCATTTGTCCCACTGCTCCCAGGCTTGCCCTGTGCAAGGACCTTATAAAGCCTTTCTCATTATGCCCTACAGGTTTACCTCTCTTGCTTTGTTTCCTTCATTCCCAGTCCCTCCCTCCTGCCCTGGTTACCTCTATTCCAGTCATAGACATCTTCCCACTACTTCTCATACTATTCCATTTCTTCAGTGCCATTGTTGGCCAAGTAATTCCTCAAAGGCAAAGTGCTCTAAAGAGTGAATTGATCTATTCTTAGATCTCATGAATTTTTCATACATATTAAAACATTTTAATGACTATTGTTCCATATATGATAAAATTCAAAGCCCTGAAAATAATCCACAAGGTTCACTGTGATTCACCTACCCCTGCCTCCTCTTTGCTCCTCACCTCATGACTCTCATCCTCACCCTTCTACTCATTTATAAATACCATTGATATCAAGTGCCTTTGTGTTCAAGTGCCAACCCCAACTCTGCTTAAAGTTATCTATATTTTTCCAACAACTGTCCAATAATCACTTGGCTATGTGGCTAAATGTGATACCATATAGAAGTTGAGAGCTGTTAAGGGAGAAATGAGACAGGAGTAGCTGTCTCTTGGAGGCCGCAGCTAATGGTAGGAGATGCTAATATAGAACTATTCTCACTTATAGCAATGAAAATGATAAGGTTCTGAAACAACAGAGGTCAGACAATGGCATTTAACTATTAAAACAGAGTGTAAATAAGTAGCAAGGTAAAATTAGCAGCCAATGTGGTCTTGACCTACAGAGTTTTATAGATGGTATATATAACATAGAATCTGTAGGGCCAAGGTAAATCTATATGCTCCAGAGAAATCAAATACAGATAACCAGGAGGCTGGGGGAAATCTCAACAAAGTCATAATCTTTGTTGCCAGTTTCCAGACCAGAGCCAGTTCTCAGATCCAGAACAAACTGACCGAAGGAGAAGACTAGTTGCCAGAAGAAAGAAGTTACAATATTAACTTTATTTTATTATATTATATAAACAATATTAACATTAAGAATATATGATCATAATACTAATACTGCCCCCAAAGGGAACTAAAACCATACAATCACGTAACCATACCACTAGAGGAAGGAGTATATCCAAACATTTCAAAAACTACTGAATACAAGTTGACATTAACATCTGGGGATCCACTGTATCATCACGCTTCACCCACAAAGAATAAACTGTCAATTTATAAATGTAGTTGTGATCCAGGCCAAGCTCACAGATAATCCACTTAGTTTAAAGATATACAGGGGTCATTTCCATAGTATTAGAATTTATAATTAGATTACACATACTTGTAATTGGCAGAACTCCCACACAGATTCCTTGGCCTGTGGGGTAAGAGCTATCACAGGGCGGGGGGGGGGGGGAAAGCAAGCAACATAAACTTTCCTATTAGGGAAGTAGAAATTAATAGCACTGATAAAGACCTAAATGATGAAGAGGGGATACTTTCCATTATATGCATTTAGTTTACTGATCCAGACACTAGAAAAATCAGCTGGAACCCAAAAGATGACAGTGACCTATAAAACCCCCTATTTATCCAACACTGTATAATTTTAAATATCAGTGCAAGATGTTGAGAGAACATTTTACACAAGAGTATATTTGATCTTAAGCTTGCAGTCGGACCAAAAATTTCTACTTCTATCCCAGATTGGTCAACTCCAATTGATGGTACTCATATTTTGAAAGGCAAGAATCAAGTTACCTGATACATTAGGGATGCATGAAAAAGGACTTCAAAGTTATTTAGAGATGACTGTGTGCTAAGAGTCAAAATATCTTTTCATTTGTTTTAATTTTATTATTCTTACTTTTCTATTTTTGTTCATCTCTATGCCTGATATTTCTTTTGGTCATTTTTCCAACCTGTCTGTTGTCTGCATTAGATGCAGGAAGCAAAAAGATCTCATAATCTGAAAAATTACTTTTTGTATTTCCTCTGGGAAAACATATTAGAGTTTTCAGAAGTAAACTTCAGAGATGTTGGGCATAAGTGATGTGGGAAATGCCCATCAATCAAACCTCAACTGCTTATCTCTCAAAGAATTTGAAGCAATATAGTTGGGATTTTCTCTTTCTGCCTAAGTCTATACTACTAACCATCTTGAAAGAGACTTTAAGAGCAAGTTTCCCTGTAGATATATTGTTTGCATACAAGAACATCAATCTCTTTAAATGTTGGACAGAGAGAACATAGGCTGTGAATTAGGTGTTCCTCTTGTCCAGAAGTGTGGCAAAGATAAAGAATCAAATGCTGTTCTGTAGAAACCCACTTTGTAACGCTATATTTTACATCAGCATGTCAACTTTGAGTTTTCAAGCTATAAATAGATATTTTGGAAAAAATAGCCTTATCTCTTTCTTCTCACTCTAAAATAATTACACAGAAAAAGAGACATATCATCTTAAAGCAAATTAGAAAATAAGTAATAATGAAGAAATTTTGAAAGACTTAAGAAAAGAAACAGTTATATTAGCCTCAAAACATAAATAATTCCTACCTATTAATAAGACAAATTAAGCCCTAGAATATATATAAGTTCAAGATATGTTCAAAGTACACATACATACAAATCACAAATGAATAAATGTCAAACTCATAAATAATCTAATATATAGGTAGATAGATAGAGAAATAGAGAGACTAAAACGTATTTACCTATTTTATTATCAAAATTAACATTTAAAAAAATTTTTGTAATGATAATACAGTGTGATAGAGTTATGAGTGGGTGCAATCTTTCTTGAAAGCAATTTGTTTGATAGATGTCAACTGTCTTAAAAATGTATATATAATTTGACCTAGCAATCTCTTTTCTACAAATCTGAGGACATTGCCATTTATATATACTGGAAGTTTATCCTATTAAGATGGGTACTGAATAATTATATTTTTTAGGGAAATAGCCTAAATGCTGATAAACTGATTATGTAAACAATGATATGGACTATTATTATTATGGACTAGTAACCAACTATTGATATTATTTATATGCATATTTGAAGTAGAGGAGAAAGTGCCCAATATATCATATAGTGGAAAAGTCTACACAGAATTACAAAACCAAAATAACTGTTTTGTTATTAAAAATTCAGTTAGCTAGCTAGAAAACTTATATATTATTTATGTCATTACATATCATTATCTATTTTTATATATGCATATGTGAAGAATCAGAAAGATTTATAAGAGAATGCATTTATCCTTTTCTGATGGGATTTTTATCTGAGTGCTTTACTTTCTGTATTTTGAAAATACAGTACAGTAAATATCTATTACCTTAATGATTATATGCTAGTAATAAACATTATTTTAAAATAAAAGTAGAGTTCCCTTCAGGCCATATTTCCCACTCTATATTTCCCATTCTTTCCTTCTTCAAGGCAAAAGGCAAATAGAATACCACCACCATTTGGTTTGGGATACATAGAGGCATCTGCCATAAGCTGAATTATTGTATCCAATGATCTCTAAGTTATTGAGGATGTTCTGTGTGTACCAACCAAAAGCATTTCACGTCTGGAGTCATTAGGGCAGTTTAGGAATAATAGCTGAATATTCGATGAGAGTCTGATGTCTTAGTCTGTCTTCTAAGAACTGCATAAATCTGGCCTTCCTTCCCCCAAAGCTCACCAGCCAACTTTTTCATCAGAATTCCACAGTATTCACCTCATTTGGACAGAAACATGAGGTGCATCTCAAGGCAATACAGAATCTCAATGTACTGGGACCCATACTGTGCTTTCTCATCCAAAGGCAAAGCTTCTTAGACAAGCAGTGGGAAACCCAGATGGACTTGGACTCTGATACAGGACTGATATTTATCTATGGAGATGGATAACTTGTAAGATCATATTTAGTATAACAGTTTGAAACAGAGTTGCCAATTACTCTAGATATTTCTAGTATCATTACTATCTGTGATATCTTGTCCCAGATCACATAAAATGTTACTCTCACTTTTTTAGGAGAGAAGGAGCATCCATCTCTATGGTGCGTATTGACAAAATCTACCCTTGAGAATAGTATTAGAAGTACAAAGAACCAGCATCTCCAGGGGAAAGCATCACATTTGACAACTGAGTATATAAGCCCTAGAATATTCCCTTAATCAACTTAATCAACTTTTCAGTTGGAAAGCTGCTTCAGGATATCAAATATAATAGGATAAGCCTG
>NC_043701.1:166507274-166549532 GCF_006229205.1 Suricata suricatta
AAGGAAGGAAGGAAGGAAGGAAGGAAGGAAGGAAGGAAGGAAGGAAGGAGAGAGAGAGAGAGAGAGGAAGGAAGGAAGGAAGGAAGGAAGGAAGGAAGGAAGGAAGGAAGGAAGGAGAGAGAGAGAGAGAGAGAGAGGGAGGAAGGAAGGAAGGAAGGAAGGAAGGAAGGAAGGAAGGAAGGAAGGAAGAGAGAAAGAGAGAGAGAGATAAGGGATGAGAGGAGCGGAGCGGAGAGGAGAGAAACAAATAGGAAAGGACCTGGATCTAGAGAAACAAGATAAACCAGAGGAAGGTGCTGGCTATTCTTGGTGATCCAGGCAGAAGGACCTAAAGCCTGAAGATTAGTGCCTGAGAAAAACAAGCCCAGTCAATACAGGACACTGTGGCAAACGGGCTGCAATCAGAGGCTGTGGTAAAATGAACTGCTCTTAGAGACATGCAGTTAATTATCCGTGAGGGAAAACATCTAGACTGTGACAAGGCAGACATGCTGGGCCCTCACGAGTTCTTCTCATGGAGAAGAACTTGGGTGTAATATGCAGGGAGCAGGCATTTCTATGACTGGGTAGAGGTTTTCTTCTTTCCGAAAGTCAGACACACCAGGGCAATTAAGAGGTCAGCACTAGTGCTCAGACCTAAAAGGTCCCAATGTAAGGATACAGGACCTGCTTCCAACAAGAGCAAGGATGTGATTGCAAAGCATTCATGATGATGCCAAGCATGCCTGCAGACACAGGTCCAAGCCTGGGGAGGAGCAAACTCTTATCTCCCTTTCTTTTAAAAAAAAAAAAAAAAAAAAAAGAATAACAGGGGTGCGTAGGTGGCTCAGTCAGTTAAGGATCCAACTCTTGAGAACCAACCTCCACGTAGGGCTCTATACTCAGTGTGGAGCCTGCTTAAGATTCGTTCTCTCTTTCTACTTCTCTCACCTACTCACTCACTCTCTCTCTCTCTCCCCCTAAATAAAAAAATAATAACAAATGCATACCAGTGTTTGTCTCTACTGTACATTACAAAGGGCTGTTGCTATTTTGTTCTGAGCTAGACAGTCTTTATGTTCACTTACACTCTTATTTATGTTTTGCAGCACAGATGGCAAGTATATCTGAGAAGGAAGAGCTATCCCTCCCCCTTGAAAATAAATGGACATGAAATATGTCTTAACAAGGGGACTCGTGGCTAATAAATCCTACATTTGACAAATAGTTACTTTTTGACCCTCACAATGCCTGCAGGGTACGTAGCAGTCTTCATTCTCCGGCTTAAGTGAACAAGAGATCTAGTCACCCAGGAATCATAAATTATTTATTTCAAAATGATAGTTTAATCCGCAAAATCAAATAAAACTTTGAAAGAGAATAAAACGTAACAGTGCATTAGCGGTCTCCAATAATTTGGCATTACAGCAACACTTACACAGAATTGGAAGCACCATGGAATGAGGTCAGGGAAAACCAGATTCTCATCCCAGATCTTCCAAAAACAAATTGTGTGCCTTCAATTGTTTAATCCATCTGGGGTTCAGTTTCCTCATTTAAAAACTGAAAGGGTGAAATTTCACTATCTTGAAGGTCCATTCTCCTTTACCAAGTATTAGCCAATGAGAACATAAATTAGTAAATGTGTGTAGACATTATTTAGATGCGTGGATAATGATGTTAGTAGTGTTAAGCTGCCTTCCCTTGTTACTGCTGATGCTATATTAAGTAACGTAGGAGTATTCTTTCTGCTGTAAACTATTTCTGGTATGCATTTAATGACAAGGGACATCTTTGGTAATATGACTCAGTAATGTGTATGGCACATCACTCCCTATTGAATTCAAAAGCAAGTCCATTTCTGACATTAGCATTACATAGACTGTAAATGTCTGCTGCATGCTATACATAACCTGTTTGGGAAAATGTGACTCAGTGAGCCCTCCCCTCTCCCCCTGCTCAGTTTCAGCACTGACTGGTTGTAGTCTGTTAGTAATTACTCTAATATCTCTATGCCTTAATTTTTTTTCTTGGGTGAAATAATAAAGTTGGGTTAGATCTTTGTTTCCCCAAATGCTTTTCATAAGAATTAGCAAATGAACAACACCACCCCCCAAAAAATACTGTGAACAGCAAGAATCAGAAAATGCTGCAAACTCCACCCCATCTCAGAGACTTACCATCATAGGGTCTCCAAAAGAGTTCTGCAGAACTTTAATTCACCCAGCTTATCCCAAAAACACCTGACCATGGGATCCTTTATTTCTAAATTAAAGCAATTTATAACGGTACCTCAATGGTGATAATCCTTGGATTGACTCTGGGAAACCTCAAATATCATACTTCCCAAGATGAGTATTGAGTTTAAATATTTAATGAAATACTTACAGCCAGATACTTACATGGATTAGAAAAAATATGGTGAAGATGCAGTGTAAGACATCCTAATTTATGACTCAGAATTAATAAATCCTGATTCTGATTTTTCCCCAATCCCTCTGCCATAATCTATCTCAGGATAATATTGAGGGGGCATAGCATATAACGTAATACCTTTAATATTCCCATATAAAGACACATGCATACACGAGAATCAATAGAATTTGTCCTGTTTACTTTTCAAGGATATTACAAAAATTTGAAAAAGAAGACAATATATGGAAAATATGGAAAAAATTAATAGCTTTTCATCCTAGAAAAGGAAAAATGGACTAAAGAACCAAGTATAAAGTCTGTAAAAATCATGGAAAGTAGAGATGAAGCAAACTTATTTTGGTTTGCTATTTACAACACTAGGTATTTGAGGTCCACTTCAAATCTCAAAAGGATTAGTTCAGAAGACATGAAGATGAGCCATCAATGAAAAGATTTTTATGGAGCTTTTCATTTTTGAGATCATCTAGTATAGTAAAGAAATATAAGGTCAAAGGGGCCAGGGACTCAAAGATCCATTACATGTGGAAGATGAACTAGAAAATACCACAGCAGAAAAGGATCTTCCAGATGATCTAACCTTTCCTATAACATGCCTCACTCGGTCCCAAATGGTTGTCGACAGGACAACTGAATTCTCCTGTATTGCATCTTTTGGCTCTCTTATGAGAGAGGTAGAGCAGTTCTTGTCCAACCCTATATGTTCTATGTTCACTGGGTAAAACAGAGTCACAAAGAGGTCTATGGACATGAGGTATCAGAATAATTAGTGGATGTAGCCCTGCCACTGTCACACCTCATGAGAGGGGCTATTACACTTACACTGAAAAAGAACATACAACATGGAAGGAAAATCACCAGTTGTGCATAGTTTCAGCAATTTTTTAACATTTATTTATTTTTAAGAGACAGAGCACAAGTGGGGGAGGGGCAGAGAGAGAAGGGAGGGACAAAGAGAGAGGCAGAGAGCCTGCAGAATCTGAAGCAGGCTCCAGGCTCTGAGCTGTCAGCACAGAGCCTGACATGGGGCTCAAACCCACAAACCATGAGATCATGACCCAAGACAAATTCTGACTCTTAACCAACTGAGCCACCCAAGCACCCCTAGTTTCAGCAATTTTAAGAAGGATTTGAAACAACCCAGGCCTAAGTGGGAGCACTTGCCGAGTTAAAAGATTCTACTGCATTCTGGAAGGAAGAGCCAGGACTCCAATGAGTGGATTTATGTCCCATGAATTGCTTTTGTCTCATGTCCATGATATCTCTTACCTTTCACCACATTCCTGGGAATAAAGGCTCTGTGTACCATTGCTTCAAGCTGTACATTTCATTTAGATTTCTTCTTTATCATAGTATTGCCTAAATTTCCTGGTCTTGTCTTCCCAACTAGACTATCATACTTTTGGCAGCACAGATTATGTCTTTTACTTCTCTTGTTTCTCTTAGAGCTCCTCAAAGAACACCTACATAAAGCAGAAGCTCAGTAAATATTTATTGGATGAAAAATAGATTGGGGTGCCTGGGTGGCTCAGTCGGTTAAGCATCCGGCTTCAGCTCAGGTCATGATCTCACGGTTCGTGGGTTCGAGTCCTGCATCAGGCTCTGTGCTGACAGCTAGCTCAGAGCCTGGAGCCTGCTTCAGATTCTGTATCTCCCTCTCTCTCTGACCCTCCCTTCTCATGCTGTCTCTCTCTGTCTCTCAAAAATAAAATTAAAAATTAAAAAAGATTGATAAATAAGTGAATAAATTTTAATTGTATTTTTATATTATTTTTTGAAAGTTGTTTTATAAATCATTTTAGCCTTTTAGAAAGTAGATGGCTAATATAAGGAATAACTCAGGAGCCTCTGGGAAGATACCCATATTGAATTCCTGCCCTATGATGATTTGCTATTTACATCTCTCTCATTCCTTAGAGACAACCACTATACTAAACTTGGTGTTCATCATTTCCACACATCTCTTTACACAATTACTAACTAAGTATAGGTCCCTAAGTATTTTCCCATACGATTTTTATATGTTGGTAGACTTTATAAAACATTATTATATTGTATTCTGCATTCATCTGCAAATTGCATTTATACTTGAGAATATAATGAGATAAGTTCATGTTGATATACTAGTTCAATTATTTTCAATACTGAACTGTATTTCATTGTATGACTGTACCATAATCTATTTATCCTTTTCACATGAATAAAAGTTGAGCCATTTTCCAATTTTTCAATATTATACACAAAGCTGTTATGAACATTTCTATCCAGGCCTCTGTATGCACATGTAAGTGGATTTTTATAGGGTACATCCCTAGGGGTGGAATTACAGGATCATAAAGAATGCACATTCTTAATTATACTAGGGATCACTGGAGAACTCTCCAAGAGAGCTATTCCAATTTACTGTCTCATAAATCTTTGTTTTGTAAGATTTTAGTTTTGCAACACTAACTCCTGTTGGGTCCTGCCTTCAAGAGAAGATACTTTTTGCTGCCAAGCTTGTCAAGAATTGTGTCTCAAAGCTTCTGAGGCATACTGGTATCCATTCAAAGTCAGGGACACCAGCCTTCTGTGGTATTAGAGGACAGCATTCCACCACAGCTTCATGACCACAAGCCACAGCAATTACACAGTGTTTGAGTTGTAAGAGTTTGTTTTTTTTTTCCTGCTAGAGCCCTTTTATTTTAAACACAGATTCCCCACCACCACTGAAAGTAGACTTTAACATCAATGAAAGAGATGCATTTATCTAAATGATATCTGTGTTAGCAGAATTGATTGCAGTCCATTTCATAAGCTCCTGGTCTCCCTGTGTCCTGATTGCATTAATATCCCAACACATTGTGTTGTGGGATCACAGCATCCCAGGACAACAACATGACAGCTAATTTTCAACATTGGTTCTGACTTACTGCCTCCTCCCTGAAATTGATTAAATACTGAAATGCTTCAGAATGCAGTTCAGAAAATAAATTAGACAGTGTAGTGGCAAGGCCATATTCAACAGAAACTGTAACAGAGGACCATCTCTATGATAGAGACTTGCTGTCCAGAGAACTTCACCCTAATTTGTGATGTGACTACTGGTACTTCTTTCCACATGACAATTCATCTCCAGTCTCCTTGGGAAACTGCAGTACCCCCAAACAGTGGGAGAGTTAATAGGTTTTCAATTATTTTCTGTGTTGTTTTTTGATGTGTTTTCTTTTTTCTGGGTCTTTCTTTAAAATATGATTTCAGATGGTGATAATGTTTTTGTTTTGCATATTTTGTATTATAAATTTTCTAGAAGAATAAAACACATACAGAAATGCGAACTGCATAAACAGAGTGAGTAAATAACCCCTTGAACTGCCATACAGATCAAGACACAGAATATTCCCAGAAATCTCAAAGCTCTCCTGTGCCCTTCCAGGTATCCCATTCCTGCTCCAGAGTAACCACTATTTGTTATGTTTTCAGTGAGATGATGTATTTCTCATTTACACTTAACTGCTTCCTTTACACATAAGTTCAGTAAGGACTAGTGACCAAATGACACCCAAGGTCACACAGAAGGTTAGTGTAAGAACTAGAGCCAGGATTCAGCCCCTTTTTCCCCATCCACATACATTCATCCTATGCCAAGGAGCCACTGCTCCCATTTTCTTCCACTGAAAAAAATGGCAAGAGACTCAGTGACCCATTGAAAAAAGCCACATTTCTCTCCCTTAAAGAGGTCAACACTGTCCAGTTTGTGCCCAGAGTGGTCCCCCACATCCCACCTCCAAGAATTTTGAACTTGGTCTCTCTCACACAAGGAGATCTCTCTCTCTCTCTCTCTCTCTCTCTCTCTCTCTCTCTCTCTCTCACACACACACACACACACACACACACACACACACACGGAATTCCCACAGAAAACAACATTAACATTGATCTTGAAAAAAAAAAATAAGAGACAGGCAAAAAAAAGTATGAGATTTTGGCATGTTTACATTCTTATATAAAGAAGGTGAGAGAGGGAGAGAATCCAAGAGAGAAAGGAAATTTAGGGGATGCATATATACTGAAACAATTGAGAGCAGTGCATACCAAGCAGTCTGAGGGTGATAATGGGGCTTCTACTGAGTAGTCCAGAGTCCCTAAGGGAATGATCAGAATCTGGAAGTTGTTAAGGGAAAATGGTCCAGGATTTTCTAAGCCACAGCGTAACCAACATCTGGGGCAATTGGAGGAGACAAGATAAACCTTGGAGAAGGCTTTCCACTTAAGCAAAACTCATTAAAAGTCAATAATGACCTCTGCAAAGCTGTCAAATTAGAAAAGTTGGTCCTTGATTATTGGTCCCCCAACCACCAGACTAAATTGTTCCATCAAGTTTCCCAGAAGTGCTTTAAGGCTTCTGATTTATGATTTCAACCTACTTTCCATCAAAACTCCTATTGCCCCTGTAATTTATCTTCAGCTGTTGGAGAATATAAAAGGTCTGATAATTATAGTCCTTTTGAGTTTTTAATAGCTGATTAAAGTGTCCTACATCACCTCTCTATATTTGTCTTTAACAAGTAGGGGTTACAGCCACTGTTATAAAGTCAAGGAGGGAAATATTTCAGAGGTTGTGATAGGATGGCATTCATGCCACCTACACAGACGTTACATCTTCAACTCCTTGCACTTGAATGCAATATAAGAGCACTTCATGAAAAAGACACTTTCCCTTACTACCGTAAGAGAAACACATACACCCATGTACACACATAAAACCATACACATACACTCATGTACACATATAAACCCATGCACACGTGTTGATGCATAGTCACACTTCAGAGCAAACAAGGACCTAGCAAGGAATTCTAATCAATATGCCTCATTTCATCATTATACCTGATTTTTGTAAGACACAGTAGTTCTATAATTATATACCAGAGCTTTCTAGCCCAAATCCTTTTCTCCCTCAACCCTTAAATAATTATTTGAGAGGAAATTACATTATACATTGAATAAAATAATGTCTTTCCCAGACAGATCTCAGACTTCAGGCATTTATAAGTTGATATTAGGTAATAAAGTAATTGTGTAATTAGGAATACATTTGTCAAGTAGATAATTATTATGCTTAGAACATGTAAAAATGGCTTTTTAAAGAGAGAGATAAAAAGATGGTATTAAGAATTTTACTGGATCAAATGAAAGCTTCAAGTTTTATTGGAAAGGAATAAATAGCCCTAACCAGAATTGGTTTTATGAGTATGTAAGTCCATTTTAAAAAGGGCCAGATAATGAGTTTCAGGGAAACTCTGATCTGGCTAAATTCTCACTAATAACTCTTTGCAGCATTAAGTTGGCTGTGAACATCAAAACCCATGTCTGTGGATGTCTATCCTTCTTGTCCTCTTCCTCTGACATCACCCCTAGCTTCATTTGTCATTGACGATTTGCTTCTCCCATTTTCCATCACCACAGTCTAATCTATGGCCTAAATAGTCCAAAAGCCTCCTCGCTGGTCTCCACACCCACTCTTTTTGCTTGCTTTGCTTGCTTTTAATTGAGGTTAAAATCCATATAACATAAAATTAACCATTTTAAAGTGTACGATTCAGTGGCATTAAGATAGTCACAATACTGTGCGACCACCACCTACATCGGGCTCCAAAGCAACTTCATTAGTTCCCAAAACCCCATTCTCATTAAACCCCATAGTCAGTCCCCATTCCTCCTATCTGATGGCAACCATCAATCTTCTTTCTGTCCCTTATGGATTCATCTATTCTGGATACTACACATAAATGAAATTATACAACGTGCATTTTGTTAAAATTTGAATTCTAGCATAATTAACATGCAGTGTTATACTAGTTTCAAATGTAAAATATAGTGATTCAATAGTTCTATACATTGCTCATGTATCATGATAAGTGTACTCAATCCTCTTCACCTATTTCACCCATCCCCCCACCTACATCCCCTATGGTAACCATGAGTTTGTTCTCTATAGTTAAGAGTCTATTTCTTTCTCTGACTTAGTTTGCTTAGCATTATACTCTCTGGCTCCACCCCTGTCATTGCAAAAGACAAGATTTCACTCCTTTTAATGGCTGAATAATATTCCATCATGGATATGTATATGTGCATATCTTGACAGAGAGAAAAAGGAAGAAAGAGAGAGAGAGAATGAGATCTCATGTCTCACATCTTTTTCCATTCCTCAGTCAGTGGACACTTGGGATGCTCCCATATCTTGGATACTGTAAATAATGCTCCTATAAATATAGGAGTGCATGTATCCCTTTGAATTCGTGTTTTTGTATTCTTTGGGTAAAACCTAATAACAAGTAGTGTGATTACTAGATTTAGGGTAGTTATATATTAAACTTTCTGAAGAACGTCCATAATGTTTTCCATAGTGGCTGCAGCATTTTGCATTCTCACCAACGGTGCAGGACGGTTCCTTTTTCTCTACACCCTTGCCAATGCTCATTGTTTCTTAAGTTGTTGATTTTAGCCATTATGACAGGTATGAGGACATATCTTATTGTAGTTTTGATTTGCATTTTTCTGATGGTAAATGATGAATTTTCGTTCATCTGTTGGCCATTGTATGTCTCTTTTGGAGAATGTCCATTCATGTCTTCTGATCAATTTTAACTGGATTGCTTTTTTGAGTGTTAATTTTATAAGTTCTTTATATATTATGGATACTAACCCTTTATCAGATATGTCTCTTCTCCCATTCCATAGGTGGTCTTTTGGTTTTTTTTTTTTTTATTTCCTTTCCTGTGAAGAAGTTTTTTACTTTGATGTAGTCTCAATAGTTTATTTTTGCTTTTGTTTCCTTAGACTCAGGAGATCTATCTAGAAAGAAGTTGCTAGGGTTTGATGTCAAAGAGGTTATGGCCTTTTTTCTTCTCTAGGATTTTTATAGTTTCAGGTCTCGTTTAGGTCTTTAATCCATTTTGAATTTGTTTTTGTGTATGATGTACTAAAGTGGCTCAGTTTCTTTTGTGTGTTGCTGTCCAGTTTTCCCAACACCGTTTGTTGAAGTGACTGTCTTTTCCCCATTGGATATTCTTTCCTGCTTTGTCAAAGATTAATTAAACATATAGTTGTGGGTTTATTCCTGTTTTTTTTTTCTATTGCTTTGATCTATGTGTCTATTTTTGTGCCAGTACCATACCATTTTGATTACTACAGCTTTGTAGTATATCTTGAAATCTGAAATTGTGATGCCTCCAGTTTTGTTCTTTTTGGCTATTTGGGGTCTTTGGTGGTTCCATACAAATTTTAGAATTATTTGTTCTAGTCCTGTGAAAAATGCTGTTGGTATTTTGAGGGAGATTTAATTAAATCTGCAGATTGCTTTTGGTAGCATGGGCATTTTAGCAATATTTGTTCTTCCAATCCATGAGCATGGAATACCCTTCCATTTGTTTGTGTTATCCTCAATTTCTTTCATCACTGTTTTATAGTTTCAGAGTACAGGTCTTATTACCTCCTTGTTAAATTTATTCCTGGGTATTTTATTATTTTTGGTACAATTGTAAATGGGACAGTTTTCTTAATTTCTCCTTTTGCTGTATTATTATTAGTGTAAAGAAATGCTGCAGGTTTCTATACATTAATTTTGTATCCTGAGATCTTACAATTCATTTATCAGTTCCAATAGTTTTTTGATGGAGTCCTTAGTGTTTTCTCTATGTAGTATCATATCATCAGCGAATAGTGAAAGTTTTACTTTTTCCTTGCCAATTTGGATGACTTTTATTTCTTCTTATTGTCTTATTGTTGTGGCTAGGACTTCCAGTACCATGTTGAATAAAAGTAGTAGAAGTGGACATTATTGTCTTGCTCCTGATCCTAGGGGAAATCTCTGTTTTTCATTATTGAGTATGATGTTAACCAGAAGTTTTATATATACCCTTTATTATGTTGAGGTGCAGTACTTCTAAACCTAGTCTGTTGAGGGTTTTTATCATGAACGAATGTTGTACTTTCTCAAATGCTTTTTCTGCATCTATTGAAATCATATGGCTTTTATACTACTTTCTCTTATTGATGTGATGTATTACATTAATTTGTGAATATTAAACCACACTTGCATCCTAGGAATAAATTCCAATTGATCCTGGCTAATAACTTTTTTAATGTATGGTTGGATTTGATTTTCTAATATTTTGCTGAGAACTTTTGCATCTATGTTTATCAGAGATATTGATCTATACATTTCTTTGTTGTAGAATCTATCTGATTTTAGTTTCTGGGTAATACTGTCTTCATAGAATGAATCTGGAAGCTTATTGTCCTCTTCTATTTTTTTTTTCTTTTTTTGGAGTTGTTTGAAAATAGGTATTAACTCTTTAAGTGTCTGGTAGAATTCACCTGGGAAGCCATCCGGTCCTGGACTTTTGTTTGTTGGGAGTTTTTTGATTACTGATTCAATTCATTGCTAGTAATCACTCTGCTCAAAATTTCTATTTCTTCTTATGTCAGTTTTGGGAGGTTATATGCTTCTAGGAATTTATTCATTTCTTCTAGGTTGTTAAATTTGCTGTCATAATATTCTCTTATAATCCTTTGTGTTTCTGTGATGTCAGCTTTTATTTCTCCTCTCTCATTTCTGTTTTTGTGTATTTGAATCCTCTGTCTCTCTCTTTCATGAGTCTCTATATATTTATCAATTTTGTTGATTTTTTCATAGAACCAGCTTATGATTTCATTGACTAATTCTGTTATTTTCTTGGTTTCTCTTTCATTTATTTCTGCTCTAGTTTTTATTATCCCCTTCTTTCTACTGCTTTTGGGTTTTTGTCCTTATTTTTCTAGCTACTTTAAGTATAAGAGTAGGTTTTCTATATAATATGTGACTTTTTGTGCCTGGTTTCTTTCATTTAACATACTGTTTTTGAGGCTTATCTATGTTATTGCATGTATAAGTACTTAGTTTTGTCTGGGTGAAGAATATTCTATACTGGATATATACCACAATTTGTATATCCATTCATCTGTTGATGGACATTTAACTTCCAAGGATTCTACCTTTTAACTATTGCAAACAGTGCTTTTCATATAGTTATGGCTATTTATATATATTATATATATGGATATTTATATATCTTTTTTGGAGAAACCTCTGTCCAAGTCTTTTGCTCATTGTTTAATTGGATAGTGTATGTTTTTGTTGTCAAGTTGTAAGAGTTCTTTGTATATTCTAGATACCATCTGTAGCAACTAAGTAACCTGGAATTTTACATTATCTCCTCTTTTACTAATGTCTTTCTCCTCACCTAGATGAGGAATATTATCAGGTAATAGAGCTGTAAGAGCTTAGGCATAGAGTGTGATAAGAAAATAATCATTGTGGTATCACCTTTAAAAGCTAAGGACCTCGAGGGTGTCATGCTAAGTGAAGTAAGTCAGGCAGAGAAGGACAGATACCATATGTTTCCACTCATAGGTCTAACAGGAGAAACCTAACAAAGGACCATAGGGAGGGGAAGGGGGGAAGAGAGTTGGAGAGAGCGAGGGACACAAATTATGAGAGACTATTGAATACTGAAAACGAACAGAGGAATGAATGGGGAGGTGGAGGAGAGAAGGGGGTGATAGTCATGGAGGGGGACACTTGTGGGGAGAAGCACTGGGTGTTATATGGAAACCAATTTGACAATAAACTACTATAAATTAAAAAAAAAAGAAACACAAACAATAAAAATAAAAGCTAAGCCTGTCTTAATAACTCTCCTACTTTCTATTTCCTGGAGTCTTTTTTTTTTGTTTGTTTTGGGTTTGTTTTGTTTTGTTTTTCTATTTCTTGTTTATTAAGTGTATTATTCCTGGCACTCTCTTATAGACTGGACAACACGCTAGGCACTGCAGAAACAAATGTGAAGAAAACTCAGTCCTTCTTAGAGTGGGTATTTGTAAATCTATTTTACTACCCAGAAACTGAACCTCCTTCTTATGTTTAGGGAATACTCCATTTCATGCAAGTCTGGATACACACATCCCCAGGCTTCATTGCTGCTAGGATGCAGGCATTTGACCTGGCTCTGCCAATCAGAGTCACCCACACTAGCCTTGGATTGCACACCTGATGAGGCAATGAAGCAGGGCTGCCACCAGTTTTATTCTAATAAGGCTGATGGGAATGATAAGAGACATAGATAGTACCTCCTAGCATTCAGGAGCGTGACGGTCCCAGTTCAGGAAACAGGGTGCCTGGGAGAAGAGGCATTTTCATGGGGTCTGTTCTGAAGGCTGACTCTAGTGATTTTTCTTGTCTATGGCATTTAATCCTGGTTCTCTGACCTCTTGAAGATTCTCCAAATTGCCAATATAGTCTTTAATGAATTCATTTTCTGCTCAAATTATGCAGGGCTGATTACCATCACTTGCAACTGAGAAACATGACAGAGTACTGTCCTCATAGAGCTCACACTCTAGAACTAAGACCCCTAACCTAACCAAACTAGTAGGCCACTGTCTTAAAATTTTATTGGAAGATAGCAGTGCTTATTCATTTTCGTATGGTCTAGGGATGCCTTGGAACTACAATAGCAAAATTGAGCAGTTTGCACAGAAACCCTCCCACAAAGCCTAAAATATTTAGTTCCCAGCCCTTCACTGAAAGAGTTTGCACATACCTGCCTTAGAATTGCAAATAAACATGCAATTCCAATATAATATTTTCCATGCTTTTGTTAAAACCTGTTTTGAAGTAATCCCTATTTTTTCACTTGTATCATATCTGAAGGTGACAAATTTTATAAGTGATCCCAGAAGCCTTCCAAAATATGTATTGTAAGACATAATTCCTTGGGCAAAGCGCTTGTTATATGAGATTTTCTTTTATTTGTTAAAAATTTACCTTAAAGAGGAAGTCCTTGGCCTAAAGATAGGTAAATCAGTAGATACGTTCACTTTCTCCTGGTATTTACTTTTTCTATCACCACAGACCCTAAAGGTTATAAGTAACTTTATAATTTATTTGAATTTGTGCTGGTCTAACACTTGAATATCCTATACACTATCCAAGTGACAACAGTACCTTTGCATCTCTCCAGTAATGGAAAATTCACACATTCTGAGGGAAGACTATTCCCTTCTAGTCAGTCTTTACTGAATCCAGGCTTGTCGTTAAGTCAAAATGTGTTTCTATTCACCGGCAACCAAAAAGAACATTTCATCCCTCTCCCACATAACTGCATTTAAATATTTGAAAACCACTACTGTGACTTCTTGACTTCCTTTAAAAATTGGAACAACATAGCATTATAAGAGATTTATCAAAGGTTTCTGAGAGTCTTATTCACATTTTCTCATTAGCATCTGCACTGACACTAGGAGGATAGAATTACCATCTCTATGAGACAAATTGTCCAGTCCAAGTTAACAGCTGGTAAATAATGGAGTGGAGCTGCACATGGTTTTCCACTATGGCAAACATTTCATACTTTTAAGAGCTCTACTTTGCCATAGCACATGTCCTCTCTCAGCATTTGCTTTTGTCTTTCCAAGGCAGAGAGAGATTCTCCATCTGTGTGTATGTGTGTCTCTCTGTCTCTCTTTCTACACACACACACACACACACACACACACACACACACACACGCATACATACCTTATTTTTAACTTTATCATGTCCTCCGCTGGCAAGAAACCCCTCAATCATCTATCCACTGCTTCTTCTTCTAGCATATCATTTGAGTTGCTCCCTTATGTCACTTTAATTTTAATGATGCAATTGCTAAGCCCAGGAAGCAGCGCGTATAGTGTCAGTGACTCTGTCCCTACTAACTATGTGGCCTTTGGCAATTATATTTCTGACCATATAACCTCCCAATGGCTTCTCAATTTCTTTTTATTTTGAGAGAGAGAGAGAGAGAGAGAGAGAGAGAGAATGAGCACAACTGGGGGAGAGGGAGAGTAGAGGGGAGGAAGGGAGAGGGAGAGAGAAAGGGGGGGAGAGAGAGAGAGAATGAGAATCTTAAGCAGGCTCCATGCTCAGTGCAGAGCCCCACATGGGGCTTGATGCCACAACCCTGGGATTATGACCTGAGCCAAAATCAAGAGTCAGATGCTCAAACAACTGAGCCACCCAGGTGCCCTTGCTTCTCACTTTCTATGCCTTATTAAAATAGATTCAGTATCTAGGTCTTGAGCACAGTAAAAGTTAATTAAGATATTTACATAAAGTGTTAAAAAAATGAAAGCCAAGCACATTATTATTGCTGTAAATACATTTGAAAAATACAACCGAATCTTTCCCATAGACATCACTGCTGGGAGAAAAGTTTCCAGTTCTATAGCGATCAAGATAATGCATTAACATAAGCAATCTAGCACCAAAATTGATTTTTATCTTCTTACTGGAACAAAGATTTAAACTCTTGAAGAACAACTTGAAGAGGAAACACAAAAAATTTCACTTCACACATCAATTCTATGCAATTAGATTCAGCGCCTGAGATTTTGTTTCATTGTGGAGATAAACCACAACAGAGACCAAGCCTCTTCTGTATCTGTACCTTCTGCCTTTAATCCTAAAGACTGGGAAACTCTCTATGAGGACCCGAAATATCCTTCTAACTGCACAGGCCTTGTGGATGCTACGGTGATGTGGAACTGCAGTGTCCTTGCAGACATGGACAAAAATTTCATATCCAGAGAAATGAGCAAAACTAAACACTCTCTAATAAACTGAGAATTAGATTTCATTACTGGGTTGAAAATTAGGTGACATTAACAGGATGACAACGGACAAGTTGTTTCATTTATATAAGCCTCAGATGCATTATCTATAAAATGATGAGATCTACCTCAATTGTGGTGAGAGTACGTGAAAAAAATACTAATATGAGATTCAAGGGCAAGTAGTCAGTGATTGGTTGCTATAAATAGAAAGTGGCAAAATGCAGTGGCTACAATAGTCAGATGCCTGGTTAGCTGTACAACTTTGTAATTTAAGTTGGTTAATCTATGCCTCAGTTTTCACATCTGTAAAAATAGGGATAATGATATTGCTTCTCTCATTTGGTGGTTATGGGAATTTAACTAGGCAGGAGGTAGAAAGCATCGAGGACAGCGCCTGCTTCTTAGCATTCAGTAATGTTAGTTGTCACCATCACCACATTGCCACAAAAATATATTTTTCCCTTACCAGTGAGCATTAGACAAATTCTAAAGCCTTCACAAAAATGAGATTTTTTATATAAGTTTTAAAAAGACACCAAGTAAAAGTTAAAACTACTGCTGAGAGGAGAATTTTCTCTTTAAAAGTCACAGAGCCCTTGTAAAGCACTTTTGATTCTGCTGTTATCTCCTTGGCTTCCCAACCCCAGACACTGTCTTGTTAGTTCAATCCCCGTGTTCTCTCTGATGCCCTATATTGGGACTGAAGCAATCAGACAGATTTCCCAGAACAAAAAGGCTCTGTGGTTATGGTGTCCCATGCATTTGTTGAAATAGTCACTTTAGCCAGTTGTAATATAAAAGTTCCTAATTGTTAATGTTCTCCTAAGTGATATTTGATGACAAAATATCTGCATGAAGTGTAATGAGTGATTTTGTGTGTGTGAAAATACCATATAAGTTGACACAGGGTAATAATCACACTGGCAAAGACTAGAAGGTTCTGTTTCCTCCAGGCCATCTATATCCTCAGCTTCCGCTGTACAGGCTGTCATCCAGATGGTAAGATGTACTTCTCCTCTTATTGCACCATGCCAGCCAGTTTTACAGGACACGTAGCTGTGGTGTCCACTTTTCGAAAAGGTGCAAATTCCCTGATATCACTTTCATAGGTAATCACATGCACAGTGAAAAGAATGGCTTTCATGCCAACCCATTCCCTGCTGAAGGCTTACAGAAGCCTGGCGTGCAATTCAGACATCTAAAAACATGTAAAAAAAATAATAAAATAAAAATAAAATAAAAACATGTAACCAGGGGCGCCTGGGTGGCTCAGTCAGGTAAGCGTCCGACCTCGGCTCAGGTCATGATCTCATGATTTGTGAGTTCAAGCCCCACATCAGGCTCTGCACTGACAGCTCAGAACCTGGAGCCTGCTTCAGAATCTATGTCTCCCCGTCTATCTGCCCCTCCCCACCTCACACTCTGTATCTCTCAAAAATAAATATTTAAAATAATTAAGAACGTGTAACCAGGGACCGACTTGGAAAATCCAAAATGGTTTGCTCATATCCTCAATCCCAAAGGAACTGCCCACCAGGGAATGCAAGTTTGGCTTCTTTGGTGCAATTTTCTGTGGTTTGCTTTCCTGTGCACTAAAGTATAGGACCCACATTAAAGTCCTTCATGACTGTTTCAAGATCTGTGCGTGGCTTCCCCTTAACACCTGTCCAATTTCACATGTGCTTCATTAGAGGCAGATAATGGTGTAGAACCCAGGAACAGGAAGTATAGTCCGGGCTGGCGTCTCAACTCTGACCACTAGTGTCACTGCAGGCCTGGATGGTTGGCTTCCATCTCCCTCCATAGATGTTCATTTATGCTCAAAATAAGTTACCTCATGGGGTGTCTTGTTTTGTGGAAGGCCTTGGAGCTTTGTGCAGGAAGCACATAATATGTCCCAGAACTCAGAGTGCATGTATTTGAGAACTCAGGTTTGTGTTTATGAAAAATTAACTCCGTACAGTCAGATGTGAATTGAATATAATTAGATGTGCCAGAGAATGGCCAGTTGAGCTGGGTTACTAAAAGCATAGGTTTCTGCATCAGTCTTTCTAGGTCCAAATCCCAGCTACATCACTAACTAGCTTCATGATCTCTGTGGCTATGGGAGAGCTTCCCAGGCTGGACAGTAAACCTGGATAGAAACCTGGCCTGGGCATTCAGGGAAACTTCAAAAGGCTTAGTAGTTTGATAAATGAAAAGCAGGAAGCTCAGTGTTAGAAGCAGAGAGAGCAGCATGTGAAAAGATAAGGGGAAAAGAAAAAGATACAGCAAATTCAGGGAGCACAGAAAGGAGACCTTTGTGACTCAACCTTGGAAGCATGAGTATAGCTGGAAATGAGGCTGCCACTTCACAGCCTAACTTTCCTGAAGAATTTTCTCCCTTCCTCACCCCTTTATCAGCTCTCTGAGCACGCATGCTACGACTTCATCACTCTACCCCAATGCTCTCACCAAAGTCATTAGTGATCTCCAAGTCACTACAGCATCTTCCGCCTTGAGCCGTCAGAAGTATATTCTACCATAATGACTCTACTTCTTAGAACATTCTGCCCCTTGACATTCTATGACCACCAGTGCACTTGCTTTCCTTTTTTTTTTTTTTTTTCTGGCCACTTTTCATCTGATTTCTTTTTAGGCTCATCTTCTAACCTCAATCATTAAATGCTGGTGATAGTCAACTCTAGGTCCCATTTTTTTCCCCTACTTTGTTTGAGATGACTCACACCTTCCCTCTGAACTATGGGGTCCCTTAACTAGGTGTCCCATTGGCATCTCCACATGATGTCTCGAAGGAATTCTATATTCATCTTGCAAGTACAAATTAAAACAAAAGATTTCCTTAAAAAAAAAAAAAAGGGTGGGGGTGGAAACAAATCTGGCACGTGATCTCCATGTTCCCAGCTTATAACAAACACTTCAGTGGTTTCTCACTACTCTTAAAAAAAATATGAACATGAGTCACAGGACACTGAGCAATTTAGCAGGTTCCTGTCTTTCCAGTGTTACCTCACACCTTACTCCACATTCTGTCTTTGCTTCTAGCACACTCACCTCACTACTGTGCTTTATGTCGCACACTTGCCACACTCCTTCCTGCCATGGAAGGAATTTTCTCTCCCTTCTCCGATCACCTGCTAGCTAACTGGCTCTCCTCCTCCAGACCGCAGCTCACATGCTATCCCTCAGGTTCACTGACTCCAACCTCCCAGACACGGTTAATATTTTTTTAATTTTTTTTAAATGTTTCTTTATCCTTGAGAGAGAGAGAGAGAGAGAAGAATGACCAGGTGAGGAGCAAAGAGAGAGGAAGACAGAGGACCCAAAGCAGGCTCTGTGCTAGAAGCCCAGAGCTCAATGAGGGGCTTGAACTCACAAACCAGAAGATCATGACCTAAGCTGAAATCAGATACCCAACCGACTGAGCCACCCGGGCATCCCAAGGTTAGTATTTTCTGTTCTGTGACCTCATGATACAATATTCTCCTGAGAATATATTTAATATATAATTAATATAAATTATCTTAGATGTGTAATTATTAGATTAGTGTGAATCTCCTCCAAGAGTGAGGTCTCCATGATGGAGGGACCAATTCTGCCATACTCCCCAATGTATCTTCAGAATTAGCACAGTTAGTGATCTGTAAAACTTATTAGATTTATTGAGTAATGATAAATCAAGAAGCTTGGGGCCTGGTCCTAGCTCTGCCTTTGTGAGGCTTAATGATATTCAGCATAAAGAACTGTTATTTGGATTGAATATGGGTATTAATACACTGTAGAAATCCTGCTCACTGGAAGGATCCAATATATTAGCTAGTAAATTCAGTAAGCATGCTTCGATTCTAGAGAACCTTGAATAGAGGGAATCTACAGCCCTTTTCTATCTCACATAACTCCCAAGTGCCTTCCGCCAGTGTCTGCAAGCACTCTAAGTGTATTTTTCCAAAACTAAGCTTTATGACTGTTGTGCTAGGGGCAGATGCCTGCCTCTTCCTTGGGATTCAGAGAGTGCATAATGTACGCAACTGATTCCCATTTGGGGATGCTCAGAGCTTACCCCACTTGCTCTGCTGTTTGGAAAACCTGAAGGAAAAGTTTTAATGGAGGCAAATGTAAGAAAACAGTCAGGAAAATAGTTGAGACCCAACCTTTGGAATTAATAAAATGAATCTCTAGTTAGAACCTACCCAAATTCCAAGGGCTCACTGGCAACTCTACTGCCTTCCTCTACTGAATCCATTATTATTATTATACTACATTTGTTTAGAATCAGTCAGCTCATATTTATTTTTCTTTTTTAATTATTATTGTAGGATACTAAGAATTACATAACAGTTTCAGATATATGGTAGCATTTCATCTTCATTATACCCTATGATGCAGTTTTGTCTTTGGTACCATTTTTTTCAGGTTAGGACTAAGGATTAGAGACACCAAATAACCCAGTGTGTATTATCCTTCCAGTGAGCCTGGTTTGAACTCAGCTGCTTTTATTCTAAGACTTGTCATTTTCCCCCATTTCATTAATTAAAAATTTCTTAACCTATTTTTCCTGTAAGTCCTGGACATAAATTTGTATCACTTTTTCGCACATGACTGTAAATTCCTCAGGGGCTACAACACTCAACTATGATTCTATATCAAATCAGACAGCAGCACAAAGCCAGGGGTCTCACTAAACTGAGGCAGGGCAGATAGAAGGAATTGACAAGGCAGCAGACACAGAGCCCTTGAAATCAGAGGAGACATAACTGGAAGAGACTTTAGTTTGCTGAAAATATCAAGGGGGACAGATGACTTATTTATCACTGGGTGGGAAGGTCTTGGGTCAGGACGAGCTACGTAATTAGCAGGGCTCTATGAAAAATTCAAGAAGGGGGTTCCTTGGTAAAAAGTGGAGGGAGGAGGAGGGTTTTTTCCTTTCTTTCATAGACTTTTACTCAACTTGCGGTCGTGTTTTATATATGCTGTTTAATGTTGCACACCATTGGACATGGGGATATTTTCAGGTCGAGTACAGACTCTGCCTGTGTCCAGGCCCCTACTGGGGAGGGAAAGTGTCCACAGCCACTGCAGAGGGGCTAGGGAGCAGGCTAAGAATCCATTAAGGAGAGACACGCGAACAAGACTCCCAGCCCCCAGCGCATGCTCTAGTGTCCCAGCAGATTTCACATACAAAACATAGAGTCATGCATAAAGTTGTTCAGAATTTTAAGACAGTAATTGCACAGCATTAAACCCTGAGACTAGGGGCTCTTCTCTGGGTGTGCACCCCTTTGCAGATGCACTGGTTACACACCCCAGAAGCCAGTCCTGCCCTAGACTCACACATAAATGAAACTAGGACAGAGTCAGGAGGTCCTGAACCACTGTTTTTACCTTCTGTGTGCCCAGTGAGATTAGCATTTGGTGGCCTTAAATAAATATAGTACTGAACTGAAATAAACGGGGGAGATTGCCAACAATGCACAAAAGGCAAGATGTGTTTTTTGAACGATAACATTAAATGAAGCCGGACTTTTCTTGGAGACTCAAAGGGAAAGGTTTTGTACTTCTTTCATATTGATACAAATTAGAAAATGAAGTCTCAGATGCACAAGTTTTAACCTCAGATTTAATCCTTGGCAGCAATGGTAGATGAGACTGTGAGAGCATGTCCCTCAGTCTTGATCTTTACAGAGGGACAATGGTCTCGTCCGAAGCCTGCACAACATCTGATGGGCAGAATCCTCTCCCATTTTCAGGGAATGGCACCCAAAGGAAATTAAACAGTAAAAGCCTCGTAGGACCTCTTTGGACCCCAGGACAACCCTTGATTGTATTTGCTCCCAAATTTTGTGGCGGTGCACAGCCATGGCAGGTGGAGCAGCAGTTCTACAAGGCCGCCCCCACCGAGGTGACTGAAAGAAACCTTCCCAGGCTACGCCTTAGCCTCCTCACATCAGAAAGTTCCGCTGGTAAAATTGTTCTTACTTATGGACTTATGGAGCTTCTCCTGGGGATAAGACCCTACAATCCACTCGGTTCTCACAGAGTGGACATCCCTTTGCACGAGAGTCTGTCACATTCCTGCTATGTTGAGGTGGTTTCATTTCCATAAGCTGAATTTTATTTTTAATGTAAAACAAGTTGGTATTTGCAGGAATTCAGAGGCAGGTCCTCTGGGGACCCAGAACCCCCTATTCTGGAAACAGCCATGGTTCTCAGGATGATGTTGAATTTAACTAGGTGCATTTAGATAACTAGCATGCATTTAGATTTGCATTTTGAATGGAAGATGCCTATGGTTTCTGCTCAGAGCAGTTCTGTTCATTGTTATGCATGTGGTTCTTCATTTTATATAGACATTAGTTTTGTTTTGTGGCCAGCATGGTTCTTTCCTAAATGCAGTCCTTTACATTGACATCTCTAATACTGTAATGCTAAATATTGGATGTAGTAAATGCCCTATTTTAGATTAAATCCAGAGTAAATGGCGGGATACGTAAATTCAATTACCACATGATGTGTCACACAGAGAGCAAAACAAAAACAATGTTGTGAGAAATGTTCCTGTCCACTATTTGTAGAAGGCAGAGCGTTTGTCCCCAGGAGTCACATCAGGTACACTAGTGCAAAATTACAACCTAGTCAAAGTGAGCTCCTACATTCACCTACCTTGTGATTTGGGGATAGCCTTAAACTGTTTCGTTTTGGGGGGGTATGTCCTAGTTTGATAGGGCTGTCATAACAAAGTACCACTGACTGAGTGATGCAACAGCAATGATTTTTATCACAGCTCTGGAGGCCAGAAGCCTGAGGTCAGCAGACATGGTGTCTCCTGAGGCTTCTCTCCTTGACTTGGATACAGTGGTTTTTTCCCTAGGACTTCACATGGTCTTGTGTTACTGACCACATCCAAGTTTCCCCTTCTTATAATGGCCCTGGATTAAGGCCCACCTGATGACCTCATTAAAGAAGCTTAGCTCAGGGTGCCTGAGTGGCTCAGTCCGTTAAGCATCTGACCTCTGCTCATGGTCTCCTGGTCTGTGAGTTCAAGCCCCGTTTTGGACTCTGTACGGACAACTCAGGGGCCTGGAGCCTGCTTGGGATTCTGTGTCTCCCTCTCTCTCTGCCCTTCCCCAACTCATACTCTGTTTCTCTCCCTCAGAAACAAATAAAACATTAAAAAGAATTAAAAAAGAAGCTTAGCTCTAAATACAATCACATTCTGAGTTAGGACTTCAATGTGTGAATTTTGCGGGGGGCACAACCCAGCCCACAATATGGAAGCACAGTAAATACAAGAAAAGAAAGGCACTTTTAGGAAAATTGTCCCTTCTGATTTCTTATACACACATTTAAAATCCAAATATATTTGTAGAGCAAATTTCAAAACAGAGGAAAACTTATTTTTTTCCTAAATTGTTAATTTAGAATGCTGTTGTCATACAGAAAGGATTTATACTAAAACAGGCCTCACTTTCTGCAGCTCACCCCTGAGGGAAATGAAGGGCCCATTATGAAAAATACCTAGTACCCTTAATAGCAGGAGGGTTTCCATATTCAACTCATGTAATATGAATTTCCCTGGGTTTTCACTTTGAGCAAATGTTCTGATGCTATTAAGGTTCCCATTAGTCAGTGTAGGCTGAGCAAAGCAGAAAATACTGCCTATTTCCAAAAACTAAGATATGGGCTGATATATTCTCTGTCCCAAAGATATAATAAATTCCTGTCAAAGCTAACACAAGAAGAGAAGGTTAGGCATTTAGTTGGCAATGGGGTTGGTTGCAGATGAGCCCCTGGTAATGTGCCTTCCTCTCCTCGT
Source organism: Suricata suricatta (assembly GCF_006229205.1). Classification (NCBI taxonomy): domain Eukaryota; kingdom Metazoa; phylum Chordata; class Mammalia; order Carnivora; family Herpestidae; genus Suricata; species Suricata suricatta. The sequence continues at coordinate 166,530,175 of NC_043701.1, forward strand.
CATGGTTTGCATCTTCAGCTGCAAGGGAAGGATAAGACCTCAAAGAAAGAGTGTTTGTTTGAAGCACAGTTTACAGAGCTGGCTCCACGGAAATTGTCCCTGCTTTCTTGTATTGATGTGAGCCTTCCTGACTCCCTAGCCTTTCAGTGGGAGAAATCCCCACTTTACAAGCTCTCATAAAACCATTTGCCTTTATAATATAAATAACAGCTATAGATATGCATTCAATGCCATAGGTAATTGGCTAACTCTACCTCTATCACTACGCTGAAAACAGGGATCAGATATATTTCATTTACCTTTATGACCCTTGTCAACCAGGCCTGGAGAAGTGAAAGCAGATTCTGGAAACAAAGCAACAGCAACACAACTCTGAATGACTATTGCTCTTGCTAAGTAACGACAGTTTAAGATTCTAGCAAACAGATTCCTAATAATCCCTAGTTAGAGAAACTGGAAATTATATTCTTTACATGGGGCAAACCAAACCTGGGACAATGTGTACTTAAAATATATTTATATGCATAATAATACACGAAATCTGCATGTATTTATAAATGCATATATAATTTAAAATCCTGACAATGGCTCACATCCAACTGTGTAGTGATTATTTTCTCTCTGAATTTGTACAGCAAACTCCCACCAAGGCTTTAGTGTTGAGAAAGTACCCATGGTTCACTTGGCTCATGTGTCATCATTATCATAAAGCAAAATAATAGTAAGATCCATTAACCTAAACACACTGCTGAACTCTTAGAACATGCACAGGAATTATCTATGGCAACTCACTTGGCAGTCCAACTGGTAATAAAATCCCCTCCCAACATCTCCAATAAGAAACTAGGTTAAAGACTTCATTAGCTCCTACAATCTCCCATCTCTCTTCTAGATGCCAGACCTGGATACCCCCACACATTGGGCATCTTCACTTGCAGGCACACCAGATCTGTTTCTCGGCTTTTATGAATAAAGTTTTCCTCATTCATATGTTACCCCATGACTACTTTTATGCTACAATGGCAGGATTGAGTCACAAAGTCCACATGACCCGCAAAGCCCCAAATTTTCTCATCTGGCCCTTCACAGAAAAAGTCTGAATGTCCTATTTACCACTTAACCGCCTGAATTTCCATTTTCTTATCCATACAATGGAGATGATAATAACGGTAGCATCTATCTCATAGTGACGGTGAGGACTGAAGGTACCACCGACAAACCACTTAGCTAGTGCCTCAACCACAATAAGCACTTACCTGTACTGGCTCTTGGTTTTAACATTATTATTACTCCTCATATTTCAAGACTCAGACCACTGAGCTTCAAGAATGTTCTCTGGCTTGCCTTACCCTATCCCACTCCGTCCTGAGTCATCCACTGTGCTCCCAGTGGACTGAAGATACCTTTATCTTACCTCTTGTTTCATTATACATATAGTGTCTTCTGCCTCCCCTCAGAAGACACCGAGCATCTTAGGGGCAGGAGTTGTACCTCATTCATCTTAAATCTGCAGAGCCAGCATCTCGCTCATTATTGGCATTCAGCTCACCTGAGCCCCTCATGGGAGGTCACAGAAAGTCAGCGTCCAAAGGATGTTTATTCATAGGCAGGGTGCCAGAGCTTTGGCATTTTTGGCTTGATGGAAGTTACTCACTCAATTGACTTGCAAATCAGTAGTTGGAAGTTATATTCTGGCAAGTGAGCACTGATCAACAACGTCAAGAGCTTATAAAGCAAGGGCCTGCTCTGGACTCTGGATCCAAATAAATGTGAAGGAGCCCAGCCCCAAGTCACACCATCAGCAGCTGACATGAGTCTAGCCCTCCATGTGGTTTCACATTCATTCTTTCTCAAGGAATTGCAAATGGGCAGAAAGGCACAAACTGCTAATTTGTTAAAGAAAAAAAAATTCCTTCCACAGAGAAATTGGCATTTAGAACAAACCTAAGAAATATTCACCAAAATCAAAATGAAAATGTGTGTAGCCCCTTTCTGCTTGTTTGCTTGTTTTTGAATCTGCCATTTTTTTTAACTTTCCAAGAATGATAAACTCAAATTGAGATTCATTTCCCATCCTTCCATATGAAATTTCAGGATGGCCTTTATTGTGTAGGCAACTTTGCTTTGCTCTAGAAAAATCACTATCTCATCTCTGTGGTTAGGAATATTCTATTTAACCTCAAAGAACTTTTTGCAGTTTTAAAACTCAGTTCCTTTAGAGAGAAGATTGTTTTCTTCTATTTTGTCTTATCAGGATGCCCTGAACTTGATCACCATTCATAGATCTCTCTTCAGGGGCTCAATTCTAAAGAATTTGCAGAGCCCTTAAATATTCCAGCGGAAAAATTACAGTCTACCCCGGATCATTTGCAAAATGCTTTCCTTTTACATCCAGACACCTTCAGTGTTCTTCTCTCCTGATTACTTAGGGCTACACAGCAAAAAACGTACACTTATTTATCAACACAACAGCTTGAGCAAAACTCAGAATCAGTTCTGTCAATTTTGATTTGGTTCTCAAACCCTAGCTTTTCCTCATTCCTTTTTTCCATTCATCATCCTAAATCATCTCCAGAAGGATTTTCTTCCACGTTTTACTTGATTCTAGAGAAATGGGTGATACACAACACTGAACTCTAGCAATACTTTTCTGTTTCCTTTCACTTTTTATACATGGAGAATGAAACCACTGTTTATGCAAAAAGACTGTGCACACTACCATGATATTTTTGATGGTGGTATACTTTAAAAGCAAAACACACCAATTTAGAAATTTCATATAGTTCTCCCCTTTTATTCTTGCAAAGACAAATCGAATGGCTTATTAAATTTGGGTTCTAATACATTTTTCATTACAGATAATGAATCCTCCCAGAAAAAGGAAAAGCCATAAGGACTTCTCAATAAGCTTTCCTTACCTTATAGTTTATGTTTTATGTTTATGTTGGATTTTATTATCTTGACTTATGATGATTTGCTGTATTATACTACATTACACTTATGTCAATAAAAGTAATTTGCAAAAAAGCACAGATATAAGTAACTTAAGGTAAATATAAATTGAACTATTTATATTCAAGTCATAATTATTGGGGGAAGTAAGAAGCTAGACAGAGAGACAGACAGACAGACACACACACACACACACACACACACATTTGCCTCAAATAGGTCCACAGAATATTGAGCATTTTCTGACACATACATTTGGCCTTCATCTTACATATTCATGTATTAATATTTTATGGTCATTCTCTCTCTTCCCTACATCCCAATCTCACACCTTTCCCCAAGCTTCAGCTGACCAACTCTTTTTCAATTACATTTTAAAAAATACTGTTTAGGGGCACCGTAGTGGTTCAGTTAGTAAGTGTCCAACTCTTGATTTCAGCATAGGTCATGATATCACAATCTGTGAGTTCAAGCCCTGCACTGGGCTCATGCTGACAAAGTGGAGCCTGCTGGGGGCTCTTTCTCTCTCCCTCTCCCTATGCCTCTCCCCAGCTTGTACTCCCCGCCCCCATCTCTTTCAAAATAAATAAACTTTAAAAAGATTTTAAATAAATAAATGAACAAACTGTTTAAAAGCCACATTAAGTTTATTTTAAGTTATATCCCTCATTTCTAAATCAATCCATCTATATTTTGCTTCATAATGATGTGATTGGAATTCTGAAAACTATAGTTCTCATTTTCTCAGATGGATTCCTGTTCAGTTGCACTGATATGGGTGCTAGATTGAAGCTGGAAGGCAGGAAAGTACTCTTTCCATCAGCCTCCAGCCTCACTCCAGCCGTGGCTATGGCTTCATCAGGAGCTATTCGCCCTAGTCACTAGTAATTTTAGTCCTCCAGGAAACAACATCAATGTGCTCCTTCCTAAGTACTAGTAGCACTTACTGGGAGATGGCCCATTCCCAAAGGTCTAAACCCTGTGGTGTCCAACTTCTGATCTTCTAAGGTACCAAGAGTAACGTGCAATACTTCCTCTTCAGACTTTGGAGCCTACCTCTGCAAAGCCCCTTCTCTAAGGTCCTATGCTATGAGCTGTAGCTGCACGGCAGCCTGTGCTCAAAGGTCTGAGTCTCATTTCTCCAGGGCATCTTTTCTAAGTTTCTAGATTCTGGAAACTCCAGCCCCTAACCTTCATGCCTCAGTCCTTAGGGGATATAACCCCGTTGAACTTTGATGTTCTTTTCTGATTTTTTCATTCTCTAATGCATCTCTATCCGATTCAATACACCAGATTCTTTCTGTTGTCATATTTAATGTGATTTCTCTGTTTCTAACTGAATCCGTAGTTAGGTACTATATTGATTACAAACATAATCCCAGGAAACAAAACCTCATAAATGAGATTGATGAATTGATTTGGCTGTATCCCTGACCTTGACAAATGTGTGGAGCTCCTCACTAATGGATTAAGAGAAATCAGTACTTCATGGAATTCCATGCATCATGATTAATTAAAGTGTCACCTATGTTTGATTTTTATTAAGTGTCTAAAGACATTTGAGGAACCAAGCATCTACGATTGATGCATATGGGCTAGGAGATCTTCTTAATGTACAAGAAAGCATACAGAAAGAGAGTGACAAGTTCAAGACTTTAAAATTTAAGACCACTTGACAAAGAATAGGAGACCTATATGCCCTTGAAATGATTTCTTATTTCACTTAAAATCACACTGAATTGTGTGTGTTGAAGAATTAAAAACTAAGTTGACTTCACAAAGTCTCAGGGTCCAACACTTGGAAAAAGAGGAGTATTATTGTGTGTCTAGAGACCATCTTACTTTTTATATTTAATACTCATATCTGCTAGTCACAAAACTTCAGAATAAGCAGCCATATACAACATAATGAGTCCATGTGCTTTCCAAAAAAAAATAGTATTATCTTGGTGTATCTGCAATTGTGCAGGGAAAGTGGATTGAGAGGAGATTCTCCCAGGAACCCTAGGAAGTAGATAATATGTCTACTTCACTTAACATGAGAGAAAAAGTGGGGAAATTTGTGGGAGATGCTGACAGTGCTTTGACTGGGAAAGGAGGGGAGGTCTTTGGCAGCTGCCCTGTATGTGGTTCTTAAGAACCTTTTGTTAAGGTGTCCTCACTGGTTACAGTTCACTGATTCAGAGGACTAGGACCCAGGACCCATGTTTATCACTCTGACCCTCTGGCCACAGTGGACTGGCTATTACCTGATTCAGTGGAAATATTTCCAAAATCAGCTAATTTTATATTCTTGCAAATCACTATGTCCGTAGGTGCTGGTATTATGCCTTGCACTTATAAAACACTGTTTCCTAATCACCACTAGTCTTAAGATCTTAATCCCACTCCTCAATGAAGAACATTCTTCAAACCTCAACGAGTTCAGGTAGGATTACACAGCATCTGGGTTGAGGGCTAACACCTGTTATGATATTCCCCTTCTAGACCAACAGGTCATCACGGCAATCTTTCCTGCCAGAGTCAAGAGGGGCATGTGATGGTCATTTGCTCTTTTCCTCCATAGTCCCAACTTCTCTTCCTTAATTTTCTTTCTTCCACAATCCATTCTACTTGTTGATTATGCCCCTGTTTCCTGAGCATTATGAATAACCCATGTAATAGCCACAGAGTGAGAGTTGCTATTTCCATTTCACAGGTGGTTGAATTAAAGCTCATAAAAGAAAATGTAATGGGCCAAATGTCAAACAGCTGTTAAGTAACAGAAATGGAATCTTAACCTAGGATCATCAGACCCCATAGCCCAAAGCTCTTTCCAGTGCACCATATGGTAGTTCCTACATCCTGCTACACACACACGTTCATACTGTGTCCTTGGCAGTTTCTCCTGGGATAGAACATAGTCCCATTACCACAACAGATGGGCACGGGCACAGCAGCAGCAGATGAGCCTGGAGACGCAAGGAGCAGAAAGTAGTAAGCAGATGTAATTGTGCAGAACCCAGGAGCTCATAAAGGGTTTTAAGCAGGAGAATAGCATAACCAGATGTGTTTTTGAGAAGCTAACTCTTGAGGGAGGTGGACTAGTCAGACAAGAGAGATGACAGCTATAAGAAAGCAAAAGAACACAAGAACCAAATCTGAAGCAGGGCAGTGCCCATAGAAAGAAGTCCTGTATTTAAGAGATAGTTTAAAGTAAAATCAATTGAATTCGTGATTTATCAGGGGATAGGGAGTAAAGGAGTGGCATTAGGAACAACTCCAAAGTTTCTGATGATGAATGCCATGGAACATGACAGAAAATAATAAAGAATTAATTGTGTATACAATGAGATTGATAGGGAGAGCACAAGATCTGTTGTGGATATACTAGGTTTGAAATATCTGTTTACGTGTATTTATTTCCTAACAGTGTTTGCATTTTCTAGGGAAAAGAGAATCTCAATAACTGCTATTAAGTATCTGAAAGAAAATTAAAATCTCAACCTCAGGAAAATATTATGTACCCATCAGAACGTCTAAAATTTAAAGGGAAAAGAACCCTCAAAATACAGAGTTGGCAAATATGTAGAACAATGGCCACCTTTCCACACTGTTAATGTGTAAATTTGTACAATGGTATCAGAAAACTACTTGCAAGCACTCACTTACACTGAACATATACACACCTCAAGCCCCAGAAATTCCATGATAACATTTACACACAACAGAAATGTATGCATATGCTCACCAAAACACAACAATGCTGTTGGAAGTCATGGTAGCAGGCACCATTTGTGTATGGAAGATCACCTAGAAAATGGAAACCTTAGCCAAACCCACTAACTAAATTGATTATGAAGATACAAAGTGTTATGTAAGTGGGGAAAAGCACCAAGCAGATGTTATTTGTTTTGAAGACAAGGTCCTTGGTCTTCTTGGAGGTTATACTTTAATTAAGGAGATATTCACTTATGTACCCCAAAAGAACACTTTGAAGAAAAAACTGTAAAATAAAGCAGCATTTGGAAATAATTTTGATCATAAAAGCAGGTTAATGGATTTCTCTTGTCATAATTCAATGAAACTACCATAAAGCAAACTTTGTTTCTCAAAGTAAGTATGTTTGGGAACAACACTTTGTTCTTCAAAGACAAGGCCACGTGGACCAGCTCTTTGGTTCAGAAAAGAAATTATTTCTTCTCAGCACCTAATAGCCTAGCAAGTCCCAGCTGCTGCTGAAGCCAGATGCAGAAGGCAGCGCCTTGTGGAGAGGTCTGCTCCAATGATCCACCATGGCTTCACACCTCTCTATTGCTCCTTCCTTAAACCAACCCAATTTTGGCAGGAGAAATAAAATCAACATTAGGGGCACCTGGGTGGCTCAGTCAGTTAAGCATTTGACTTCAGCTCAGGTCATGATCTCATGGTTTGTGGGTTCAAGTCCCATGTTGGGCTCTGTGGTAACAACCCAGAGCCTGGACCCTGCTTCAGATTCTGTGTCTCCTTCTCTCTGCCCCTCCCCTGGTTGTGCTTTGTCCCTTTCTCTCTCTCTCTCTCTCTCTCCCTCTCAAAAAATATAATTGTTAAAAAAATTTTTTAATCAACATTAATTTCACTTACATGTGAAATCTAAAAAAACCAAAAATGTTGATTTCACAGAAATGGAACAAAATAGTGATTACCAGAGGCTGAAGAGTGAGGGGAAGGAATGAGGAGATATTGGTCAAATAGTACAAATTTTCAGTTAGAAGAAGAATAAGTTCTGATGATCTATTATACAGTGTGGTGACTCCTCACCACACACAGAAAAAGTTAACAAGTTAACTAAGGTGACATGATGAATGTGTTAACTATCTTGATCTTGGTAATCATGTCACAATGTTTGTATGTAGCAAATCATATCCTATACTTTATATATATAATTGTATTCATCAACTCTCAATAAATTTTTAAAAAGAATCAATAAATCAATCTATTGAAGAATAATAAAGATAATTTACTAACACATTTGAACATTCAATTTTAGCAAGAAGTTATAGTAAGGACTTTCTATGTACAGTGGTTGCTTTTCTCTCTTTTTTTTAAAATGTTTTTATTTATTTTGAGACAGAGAGAGACAGAGCATGTGCAGGGGAGGGGCAGAGAGAGAGAGGGAGACACAGAATCAGAAGCAGGCTCCAGGCTCTGAGCTGTCAGCACAGAGCCCAATGCAGGGCTCGAACCCACAAACGTGGGATCATGACCTGAGCCAATGTTGGAAGCTTAGCCAAATGAGCCACCCAGGCGCCCCCAGTGGTTGCTTCTCAAACCAGAACCTATCAATTTATTCCCCCATCCTCATTCCCCTCCCCCTTACTATCTACCTCACATGCTTTTTTTTCTTTCCATTTCTTTTTCTTTCTTACCACAGGAATTTTGCATGAACTGTTTCTTATGCCTTGAGTCCCTTTTCTCAGACCAATCCTTGGGGAATTAGCAAATTCATACGCATTCTTTAGTTGAAATAATATCCATCTTATGCAAATCCATAGAAATTCAAGTCATCGGTCTGTTGCTCACATTATATAACTATCATAGTTATTTAGGACTGTCTGTGTCTTCCATGGATTCCAGGACTACATCGGTCTCATTCTGTTTCCCCTTAGACAAAGCCAGCTTTAGTTGGCCGAAGTTCATTAAAAAAAAAACACCTTTTCTCTCATATTAACACATTCTTCCAAAATGTTCATGTCAGTATACCTTAGATATATATAGAACTGTCTACTTCTAAAATCAGCATTTTGACTCGAGTCACCTGTAGGACATCTACACTTTTAGCAAACCTGGAACCTCTTGTGTATTAGACTGTTTCATCCTCCTATCATAAAAACTAAATGTCAAGTTTAAGAGTTCAGAACTTGTAAAAATATAGGAACACAGTTAAAAACTTCATTTAATTTCCTTCTGTCAGGCCAGAAGGGCTGTAACATATCTCCTCTTATCATACCCTTTGAGTCTTCTTGGTTTTTATTTTGCTCTCTGTATGTTGTATAATGTACTGCTCCTAATGCTTTAAGACAGCTTTCTACAAATAACTAAGTTATTTTTAGATAGATAAAAAATTAATGAACATGGAAACATATACAAGAATAAGAATGTACACATCACATGATTGCACCATGTGTTCATTCATTTTTGTGTCTTCCACATCTCCCAGTATGGTGTATTCCACGTGGTGGGTGCTCAGTCACTGCTCATGGAAATGAGACCTGAACCTGCTGAGTCACTTAAATGGAAGGTGATAGGAGGCATAGTAAGAGAAAACTACATTCCTATGTTGTTCAGAAACAACACTCTTTTCTTACTGGATTCTCTACCAGTCTTACAGGTAACAAGCTGGCATTTGCAGCTGAAGAAAATAGTGACTGATTGATTGATTCAATCTGTGTCTACCACCATCCCTACTAATGGAGATGCTATTAGAATTTACCAGAGCAGGGGCGCCTATGTGGCTCAGCCAGCTTAAGCATCTGACTTCAGCTCAGGTCATGATTTCATAGCTCCTGAGTTTGACCCGCCATTGGGCTCTGTGTTGTCAGCACAGTTTCGCCTCTCTGCCCCCCACCCGCTCTGCGCCTGGCTCGGTGCTCGCCCGCTTGCGCGCTCTCTCTGCCTCTTGCTCTCTCTCTCCGCAGCTGGTGCTTTCTCTGTGTCTCAAACATAAATAAAAACACTAAAAAAATGTTTTAAAGAATTTACCAGACCAGATGCTTGCTTAAGAATAAAAGCCACTAGGGGCGCCTAGGTGGCTCAGTCTCTTAAGTGTCTGGCTTCGGCTCAGGTCATGATCTCACGGTTCATGGGTTCGAGCCCCGCGTCGGGCTCTGAGCGAACAGCTAGCTCAGAGCCTGGAGCCTGCTTCAGATTCTGTGTCTCCCTCTCTCTCTGATCCTCCCCTGCTCGCACTGTCTCTGTCTCTCAAAAATAAATAAAAACCATAAAAAAAAAAAAAAGAATAAAGGCCACCCTTCCTAATCCAAAGGCTGCAGCTTTTAAAACCGAAATTATAGCACCAGAGGCTGGCTCAGGCCCCTCCTCCTCAGGCTCCCTAGCACTAGGCACTGTGAAGAGTGTCTAACGTGGGATGCAATAAGCTTATTACCCGCCTGCAATCTGGATAGTAGTTCATTAAATTTCTTTAATGATTCTTTCTTTTTGAAAGAGAGTCAGAGCGTGAGTGGGGGAGGGGCAGAGAGAGAGGGAGACGCAGAATCCAAAGCAGGCTCCGGGCTCTGGCTGTCAGCACAGAGCCCGACAGGGTACTTGAACCCACGAACTGTGAGATCATGACCTGAGCCGAAGCCGGCACTTAATCAACTGAGCCACCCAGGCACCCCTAGTTGGTAGTTTATTAAAAGGACTTCAGGGGTGCCTGGGTGGCTCAGTCGGTTAAGCATCCGACTTCAACTCGGGTCATGAGCTCGCAGTTCGTGGGTTCCAGCCCCGCGTAGGGCTCTGTGCTGACAGCTAGCTAGGAGCCTGGAGCCTGCTTCAGATTCTCTCTCTCTCTCTCTCTCTCTCTCTCTCTCTCTCTGACCCTCCCCTGCTTACACTGTCTCTCTCTCTCTCTCTCTCTCAAAAATAAATAAAAGACATTAAAAAAAAGAAGGACTTCAGGAAATAAATAAACAAACAAACAAACAAACCTTTGCAACCATGCCAGCCTGCATAGAAGGCAACATGTCGCTTTTTGCTGTAACCGCCTCATGATACCTACAGCTTCTACCCCCACAAGGTCTATCCTTCAACTTCATCCTATTTGGTACATCTTCTTGAGATTCCATTTGGGGCATACATGTTGTGGGTGGATGTGAGTAACTTATGTTGCTGTGTTTATAAAACTGCTGTCCTAATGAGATAATATATTTACTTATTAAAATAATAAACACAGCTACAAATGAACCATAAAAAAACAGATGAGACAACAGATTTTTCTACTCAAAGTGTCAGTTTTAATTGAGAAATTAATTAAATAATCCATCTTTCTCCCACCATCTATTCCTCTATCTTGTGTACCTAGAGCATTCAAGCAGTCAGCATTTCTTGCATTAATTACAGAATAACAAATCTCCATGTAAAAATTGATTTGCCTTGTAATACAATTTTGACAATACAACATATGGTAGCCTTTCCAATACACATGAATCTAATGATTATACAGAACTCTGCCTACTTAATAACAGCTTTTGCTTTATTGTGAAAATACTATTGAGATTTTTCTTTAGGGTTCTTTAGAGTTCCATAGGCAATGATGGAAATAATACATCATATAATAAGGGAAAATACTCTATGTTTCAAGTAGTGATTCTCAGGGATCTGAGCAGAGAAGGAGGGACTATTAATGTGTAAATTATACCAGAAGCCTAATTTTTCCCATTAATATTTTTCAGAGGTGAAGGCTGAAATAACAGACATTGGGACCAGTTCAACATAAATGTACCAATTTATTTTTCCCCAACACAGTTATAATAATCCTAAAATGATATAGCGTATGCCACTGTGGGGGAAAGGCACAATACTTTTCATTTATGTTTTTCAAATATTTTAACTTTACTCTTTCCCTTCTCTGAAGCTTTTGTTCTTTTTTTACAACATCCTGGCCCATCCATGTATCAGGTCAAAAATGTTTAAAAATATTTGAGAAAAAAATATTTGGGGGGTGACAAAGAATATGTCTCAATTTAAATGTATTAACTGGCAAAAAAAAAAATTAACACCTCTCTTGCTACTGCTGCCTATGCCTTTGTTGCACCAAAGATTCTGATCCTCAGGATTATAGGAATAAACACCTGGGCGCCTGGTGGCTCAGTTTGTTAAGCGTCTGACTTCAGCTCAGGTCAGATCTCACGTTCATGGGTTCGAGTCCCGCATAAGGCTCTGTGCTGACAGCTAGCTCAGAGCCTGGAGCCTGTTTCCGGTACTGGGTCTCCTTCTCTCTCTGTCCCTCCCCTGCTCACCCTGTCTCTCTTTCTCTCAAAAATAAATAAAACATTAAAAAAATGTAAAAAAAAAAAAAAGAATAAATACCCATGGCATGCCTCAGGGGTGAATTAAACACACTACATAAGTTGGGAGTCTTTTTAAACACTATAAATCAACTACCTTCATAAAGGAGTTCTCTAACCCAGATGATACTGATTTGAGGTTCTCTGGGGGAAGAAATGTATGAATATGAATTCAGAACCCCTCCAACACCATTGAAGTCTATTCGGGGGATGGGGAAGGAAAAAACAAAGAAGAAACCTGGACACAAAGGTAGGAAACAATAACAACGACAACAACAAAAAAACAGAAACAAAGGTCCACAATTTGATCCCATTTGAAATCTGAACTTTACTAAAAGAATACAACAAAAGACAAAGAGCGCCATTGGCTCCATGCCTCTACAACATAGATTCAGGATTAACTCCAACGGCCGATGAAACGCACCAACTGGCAAACATTCATGGCCTTAATCAATACTGGGGCTCAAATTACACTTAGACTTCAGCATCCCACTAAATTTGATCAAAGTATCTGCTACAATCTTAGGGGCCTTCCTAAACATAAAACAGATAGGGTGCAATGCCACCCGTAACCATCAGAACTATTTCTTGGCCTAAATTTCCCATAGTCACATCACCTATTACCGTATTATATCCCATAGTCCACATGGACACTCTGACTCAATGAGTAATAAATTTAAATTAAATTAAGTCTTAGGCACTTACAAATTGGCTTGATACAATGAGACCCTATGGACCATCTCTCCCCGTGAAAATAATTAGTATAGCACAATCTAAATTAAAACAGGGCCTTCAAGGATTGGAATCTATTATGCAAGACCCATTCGGAGAAGAAATGATAATGCCCACTGCTTCTCCATTTAGCAGTCCAATTTTGTCCATTGTTAAACTTCAAAAGAATAAATGACACCACATAGTAGATTACCACTTTAATACCTTAGTCCCACTCAATAATACCTCCATACTCAATATTACTGAAACTACTAATTCCATCTAATCAGCAATTATTTCCTATTATAGATTTTGCTAAAGTCTATCAGTGCCTATTTCAACAGCCACCTAGCCATGGTTTGCCTTAATCTCTGAAGAAACAAAAAGCATCTTTTCCTGGCTATCCAGGACACGTCTTAGCAGCCTTATCATCACTCACAGCTTTTGCACACCAGTCTTAATCCACTTGTTTCCAGGAGCACAGATATGATATTATATTGATGGCATTCTCCCCTGAGGCAATTCATTCAGGAAAAATACACACAAAAAAGCATGGGCATTGCCCTATACGTAACACAAGGCCCTGCTACCTTGGTAAAATTCCTGAAAATTACTTGGTAAAACAAGGGCCTTTCCATCCTTGAATTGTCAAGAGACAGTTAATGATCCATTCCGTACTCTCATTGTTAAAATAATACCCAAGTCTTTTAGGCCTTTGTTTTGGATTCTGGAGTCAACATATTCCTTCTTTATAAATTCTACCTGAGCCAATTTCTTGTTGTTACTTGTAAACTGACCCATCTTGAGTGGGACCCCTGCAAAAAGAAGGCACTAACATCTGTCTAAAATGAATACAATAAGCATATGTTTAGTGCCCTCCAAAGACTTTTTCACTGTAAAGTTTTTAGCTCTGTCTTCTTCTGCCTTCTGGAGTCTTTGGACCACCTACAATGGCCATAAATTGGTCACGGGCCTTTCATAATGCAAGAAAATGACCACCTTAGCCTCCTACTATATGCCATTAGAGCAGCAATTGCTAGCTACATATTGGGTTTCCTTGGAAAAAGAGGCCCTACATCTGTTATCTTCTGTAGCCAATTACCTATTATGCTTTGGATCAGGGAAGCAGTGTCCTGCATCCTTGCTACAGGATGGAGCCAAATCTGGGCCTCCTCTCTCTTAGGTCCCTTGCCATATGACGTGGTTCTGGATGAGATCTCTCTTCTCCCAGACTTCTTATTTACCTTGGAAACCCCTTAGAGTAAACTGAGTAAAATAATTAAGGTTCATACACTTTATAGACAACATTATCACCATCAACATCATGGAGTTCAGTGGAATGTTGCTGATCTTTATCCTTTATAAATGACATCCCTGATAAAGGAAAGGATAAGCAAGAATAAGCAAAATTGGCCAAACTTTACACAATTATCTCAGCACTGAATGCAATGGCCAACAACTAACCCATTCTATATATTTTTGCAAACTTAAAAAAAAATTTTTTTTAATGTTTTTATTTTATTTTTGTGTGAGAGACAGAGCATGAGCAGGGGAGGAGCAGAGAGAGAGGGAGACACAGAATCTGAAGCAGGCTACAGGCTCTGAGCTGTCAGCACAGAGTCTGAAGCAGGGCTTGAACTCACAAACCATGAGATCATGACCTGAGCTGAAGTCAGATGCTTAATTGACTGAGTCACCCAGATGCCCCCATTTTTGCAAACTCTTGAGTCATTGCTAATGGTCTGGATGTCTGGTCTTGCTGATGGTCAAGGTTTTACCCTTGAGGATAAAACAAAACAAAACTTCTGAGAATCTCCTGCTTCATACACACAGATACCAAAATATAAACCAAGATCACACGTGTCTGTATATTTATTAAGGCACCAATTAATACATGAGTTCCAAAGATGACATATAGTGACCAAAGCATTCATTTTACTTCTCAGGATACACAATGCTAGGTTCTTGAATAAGACATTTAGTGAAATTTTCCTATTTCTTACAGGCTTCAGATTGCAGGACTCGTAGTATACCATACTGGCTTACTTAAGTTCAAATTCAGTTAAATGAAATGTATGTTTCAGCCATCAGTCAAACATCAAGGGGGAATTTTAATAAGAATCTGACTTTATATTCTTGGTATTTTACTTTTAGCCCTCCCACCACCCCAGCTCTCTTCTGCTCCACATCTGGGCAAGCTGATACAAAAGCCTGGGGCTCCCTCCTTCGGCACTCTTGGGAGATCAAACCACACAAGCCCCTGCCTCTATATGGGAATCCTCCCCCTTGCTCCATCCCTTTCTTAAAAAGGTTTGTACATAAATGCTTACAGCAGCCTTGTTTGTAGCAACCAAAAAACCTTCATCAAGAAGTGAATGGCTAAATGAATTATGGTCTCTTTATACAATGGAACACTAGAACTTCCTACTCCTACAGAAGGCAAAGAGCTGTTCACTGAATCAATTCATTTAAGTTTTTTAAAGTAGCTATTTTCCTTGTGACATTCTGAGGTCCCTTCTCCTCAGCTGAACTTGGTCATAGTAGGAAGATGTAGGTTTGGAAACAGAAGTGCTGTATGTCGTTCCCATCTCTGCTATTCATAAACTCCACAACTGGGGTAATATCTTCAGATGGCTCCACACAAAAAATAAGTCCTACCTCCCGGGACTGTCATAAAGGCTGAGATACCACCCTTGAATGCCCCTAGCATATGGCCTGCCACATGGTAGATGCTCAGTAGATACTAGCCTAAGAGGATGAAGCAATGCCTTGTATGTCATTTCCTACTGAAGCGTTAGCACCTGGGGCATCTTTCTAATGTTCACCACTCCCCATCTTCTTTATGAGATTTAAAATCCTCTTAAATGATTTTTTAATTTATTAGCCATGTTTGTGCTTCTTCCCCTTCCCTATAATTAGTTGGGTGATTAGCGAAAGTGCAGATATTGCTGAGAAGTTGGTTTTTACAACCCAATCCATCTACAGCGGATAAGTTGAGAGACAAGTATCTCCAGTAACAAAACACACGCTTCCTTGCAGGGCAGGACACCTTTGTTTGGCACCGGGAAGACTCATAGATGCTGGAGGAGGGTTGGGGGCAATTCTGTGCTGCTGGCTGGACTCTTGGAGGAGACAAACTGAGTCGGACAAAGAAGACAATGAGCTCCAGATGATTATTTCCCAAATCTATCTATCCCAGCATGCCCCACAGAATATTCTATGAAAATCACATCCCATGAAAAGAATCTCAAAAAAGGTGATGGGGAGGCCGTGATGAAATAACTTTAGGAAAGTGTAAATAGACTCACTCTGTATACCTTAGATAGCACAATGCACTTTAACTAATGAAGATTCCAAAAACTCCTGCTATGAACTGTATATATTTAAACTTAGGAGAATACAGGCTCAGTGCCCTTATTTAAAACTGATGCTATCTTTCAAATAGCATCCATTAATATATAAATAAATTATATGTAGCAGAAAATATTTTAGAAATTCCAATCTGTATGAAAACTATGATTAAAAGCTTCAGATAGAACAAAACACCTCTCTACTTGGTGCATGACTTGATTTAAATGGGAGAAGCCACATGCTGAAGGAAAAGAGAAAATTTCTTGGCTTTTCTATCCCACCCCGTAAACATATGGAATTCTCTTCTCTCTCTCCTTGGTGAACAAGTTCAGCCACTATAAAATGAATGTTGACTAGAAGAGCTCAAAGTAAACCTTAGGATCGCACTCTTAACCTGTTTACATTTGCTTCCTTCAGTATTCAATGATGAGTTTTGATTTTCAGATTTTTATTCTCTAGTCACTGACCTGAAGCTCTTATTACTGAATGCTAACAGGGAGGGGCTTATGAATAGGGTTTTTGCAAATTTCAATGACACTCTGAAATTTGTCATTTTTGTACAAAAAGAACAATACTCTTTACAAATGTATTACTAGAAGGTATGCCCTCTTTCCACATATTAAATAGGTAAAGTAACTGTTTTCTATTTCCTGTCCTCTATCTGTATCTTATCCACCTATCCCTATATGTCAGCAGTAGGAATATAAACTCACCAGCTGTGGGCTCTGATTAATAAATTCTGTGGTTGAGAAATACCATTTCATTGGTTTGGGATGAAGATCTAGGTAGTAGCTTTTCTCCCTCATGCTTTTAGTCGTTCTTTATTTGTTTGAACATTGTCTTTGGCCCTTTAAATCAGTTTGAGTCAGGTAAGAATAGGCAATAGACACAAAATCCATTAGTCTGAAGAACTCATAGATGTGGGTCCTATGCGATGCACTCGCTTACATGCTCTGCTCTTCAACTCTGAAGACACCTGCTACTCATCACACTTGTTTGGTTAATAGTGTTTGGATACTGTCTGTTGCTTCACAGAATGTCTTAAGACATAAATGTATTTTACTTCATGACAATAAAAGAAATATAACTTCCACACACCCAAAACACTTATCAAAAAGCAGTTTAGTCCTTGAAGTGGGCATGATATTATTCTTTTTCATAAACACAGCTATTTTAAAACACAACCAATAGCTTTGCCTCCCATCTCGCCATTATATATTCATCCAAAGTAAAGCTCTTCTATCCACTTGAATAAAGACAAATATGTTTTAATATTTAGTTGGCAGCTACCTGACTTTAAAAATCAATTGTAACCAGTTACCTGTGTCTGGTGAGTTATCGGGGTAGGTCACCCTTAAAGCTGAATTTCTACTGAGAGAAGAGTGGGGAGAGTGACTAAATGGAACTGTTCTTTGTACTGTGTTGCATCCAGGCTATAGGGAAGGTTCCAACTGCATCCACCCAGTGATGGCTTTCATATTGGCTTTAGCAGAGACCAGACCCTAATCTAGCAGGTCCCTTGGGGACACTTAATGCCAAGGGAGGTGAAAGAGCCTACATGATTAACACAAATCCATGCTATGGGCATTTGGCACTTAACTCGATTAATTTTACAATCATTTATTCATCAAATTTGGATATCTACTCTATCCCTTGCACTGCTCTAAATGTTGGGCATGAAACAGCAAGCAAAACAGACTAGACTGTTCTTTTCATAAAACTAGCATCCTAGTAGGGTAGAAAAAAATTAACACCAGGTAAACAAAATCTGAAGTCAAATGCAACTGAAATTACCTGTCCCTGAAGACTCTTCTAGGCAAAGAGGCTATTTCTTGAGAAGGAGGTGGCAGGAGGTTAAGGGGTACGAGATTTGAGGTGTCAGAACGAATTTTTCCTTCTTGCCATGTTTCTCCTTTTTTTTCCTTTTATTATTTTTGTATGCTAAAACAATTATTCTTAGATATTTAGATTTGGGAGACTGACCTAGGATTTCCAAATAACTTTGCCATTAAAGAATACTTACATATCTTTTTATGATGTACAAATTTATACATATATAATCAACCAACATAATTATCAGCTAGCTGTTACTGAAGACTTAACATGTTACAGATGCTTTCTAAGCCTTTTATTTTATTTTTTTTAATTTTTTTAAATAAACAACAGAAATTTATTTCTCACAGTTACAGGAAATCCAGGATTGTGATGTTGGAAAGTTGGGTGTTTGGTGAGGCCTTCCTGGTTCATAGATGTCCATATTTTCACAGGGTCCTCATATGGTGGAGAGGGCACAGGCACTGTCTGGGTCTTCTTTTTTTTTTTTTTAATATTTTATTGTCAAATTGATTTCCATACAACACCCAGTGCTCTTCCCCACAAGTGCCCTCCTCCATCACCACCAGCTCTTTACCCACTTCCCCCTTCCCCTTCAACCCTCAGTTCATTTTCAGCATTCAATAGTCTCTCAAGTTTTGCATCCCTCTCTCTCCCCAACTCTGTTTCCCTCTTCTCCTCCCCCTGGTCCTCTATTAGGATTCTCCTGTTTTCCTGTTAGACCTATGAGTGCAAACATATGGGTTCTGTCCTTCTCTGCCTGGCTTATTTCGCTTAGCATGACACTCTCGAGGTCCATCCACTTTCCTACAAATGGCCATATGTCATTCTTTCTCATTGCCATGTAGTATTCCATTGTGTATATATACCACATTTTCTTGATCCACTCATCAGGTGATAGACATTTAGGCTCTTTCCATGTTTTGGCTATTGTTGACATTGCTGCTATGAACATTGGGGTACATGTGCTCCTATGCATCAGCATTCCTGTATCTCTTGGGTAAATCCCTAGCAATGCTACTGCTGGGTCATAAGGGAGTTCTATGGATAGTTTTTTGAGGAACCTCCACACTGTTTTCCAGAGCGGCTGCACCAGTTTACATTCCCACCAGCAGTGTAGGAGGGTGCCCATCTCTCCACACCCTCATCAGCATCTATAGTCTCTTGATTTATTCATTTTAGCCACTCAGACTGGTGTGAGGTGGTATCTCAGTGTGGTTTTGATTTGTGTTTCCCTGATGATGAGTGATGTTGACCATCATTTAATGTGCCTGTAGGCCATCTGGATATCCTCTTTGGAGAAGTGTCTGTTCATGTCTTCTGCCCATTTCTTCACTGGGTTATTTGTTTTGTGGGTGTGAAGTTTGGTGAGTTCCTTGTATATTTTGAATACTAGCCCTTTATCTGATATGTCATTTGCAACTATCTTTTCCCATTCTCTCAGTTGCCTATTAGTTTTCTTGATTGTTTCCTTTGCCTTGCAGA
>NC_043701.1:166549632-166643761 GCF_006229205.1 Suricata suricatta
ACCTATATGATGAAAACTATAGAAAATGTATGAAAGAGATTGAAGAAAACACCAAGAAATGGAAAAATATTCCCTGTTCATGGATCGGAAGAATAAACATAGTGAAAATGTCATTACTACCCAAAGCAATCTACACATTCAATGCCATCCCCATCAAAATTGCACCAACATTCTTCTCAAAGCTAGAACAAACTATTCTCAAATTCATATGGAACCACAAAAGACCCTGAATAGCCAGTTATATTGAAGAAGAAAACCAAAACGGGAGGCATCACAATCCCAGACTTTAGCCTCTATGACAAAGCTGTCATCATCAAGACAGTATGGTATTGGCACAAAAACAGACACATAGACCAGTGGAATAGAATAGAGAATCCAGAACTGGGCCCACCAATGTATGGCCAAATAATTTTTGACAAAGCAAGAAAGAGCATCCAATGGAAAAAAGACTGCCTCTTTAGCAGGTGGTGCTGGGAGAACTGAATAGCAACTTGCAGAAGAATGAAACTAGACCACTTTCTTAAACCATACACAAAAATTAACTCAAAATGGCTCAAGGACCTGAATGTGAGACAGGAAACCATCAAAACCATCGAGGAGAAAGTAGGAAAAAACCTCCGAGACCTCAACTGCAGCAATTTCCTACTCGACACATCCCCAAAGGCAAGGGAAATGAAAGCAAAACTAAGCCTTTTAAATATACTAACTTATTTTATCAACACAATAGCCTTTAAAGTGGGTACCACTCTCATTTCTATTTCCCATATAAGAAACCTTTCATTCAAAGATGTTAATACTTTGTCCTATGTGACCATTTAGTAAGTGGTGGAACCAGACTATGAATCTGGCACCAGAGTTTGCATTCCTGCCTCTGCCTTGGTTTGTAATATGACCATGTAATTCATTCATTCATTACCAGAAAATTTAAAAACGCAAGGATATAACTTTAGAGTACAGTTATTTTTATGAAGAATTCACTTGTCTTTACTTTTTTCCAATTCACTGTAGACTGGTAAACACTTCGTCAAAAACTACTGCTGGACTACCACCCTATATTCGGAAACCCCAACACCAACACATCACAACACGGAGGTTTACTCTTCTTATCCCAGACTTATACTCCAAACATTGTAGATTAAGGATTTACCCATGTTAGTCATTGCTAGCATGCTGATCCTAATTCATTTTGCAAATGACCTTCATACACAGACACACAATACCTGAATTTAATCCCTCTCCTTCTTTTACTTTCAATGGCGCTTCTCTGTGTTCTGAAACTATCACCTCCTAAAGCTTGACAAGGAGTCAAGAGTTTAAAACATGACCATCAGATGAGGAAAGCTCCTTAATACAGATTCCAAAGGCTTTAGAGGTCTGAGAATTCCCTGCACTGCAGAATTTTGCCAATTTATGCAAAATTATCCCCCACCCTACAGGAAAAAGATCTATAGCTTTGAAATAATATTCAAAGGTTCTATATCCTAAAAGAGCTTAAGAACCAGAGTTTATGGCTTATCTCTAAGTTACTAACATTCACTTGACCAGTCCACACCAGTTATCCCAAATATCAAATTAGAGTAACATTATTCCTGTCTGGCATTTTTACAAAAGGATGCAAATTAAATGAGGGCATATCATCATGAGCTGCTATTATTTTTCTGTTCTCATTTCTCTCTGTGGAGCTTGTGAAAGTTAGTCTGCAGTTCTGTGAATATACTTCTGGGTATGCTCCATTTGCTCCATCTTTTAGCGGCTCTGTCTCAGTATTTTCCATACATACATCTCTGTAGCTATTCTAGTATTCTGTACTTACTATTTTCTGAAAATTGTTAACATCCATTTGCTCCCAAAAGCCAATAAAAATTTTAAACTGAGATTAAGTGTAAACAGCAATGTGGATGGGATTTAGAATGAACAGGCAAATTCTCAAACATCAAATGATAAATAATAACTTCAAAGCACAATAAAATACCCCAACAGGTGTTATCTTGATCCAGAGCAGCTCTTCTGTGGGAACATGCAATAATACTGTGTGGCTGTTGAGGGGTGTCTTCTAATACTATAATAATAATTATTATTATTATCCTACCCAGAAAATTAATTTGAAATAATGTGCTCTTTTTTCCTCCCTCCCACTCTACCTTAAAAAAAGTAATAAAAATTTAAGTCTTCTGGAACCCCGGCAGCACTGAGCACATAGTGTCATCATCATTCATTTCCAACTCTACTGTGTCCATACATATAGCATTGTTAAAATTTACTTTAGGGGTTTTCAGAAGCACTATTAAAATTGCATTATTCCAAGGCCAATTGAAATGGTCTTGTTGGTTTAAATCTAAAGGCTGCCCTACAGAGCTTAACTTCAGGAGAAACTCCAGCCCTGTCTTTCCATCACTGTCTGCACAAGAATAACGAAAAATTCAGATAGCCAGATTTTGCTAATGAGAACACATGATGACCAGTTACATTTAAATTTCAAATAAACAGCAAATAAGTTTTTGGTATGATTCACCTATTGCATGAGACACAGTTGTACCTAAAATAAAAAGTTACATGTAGTTAATCTGAAATCATATTTAATTGGGACCCTGTATTTCACCAGCAATCCTATCAATAACAAGTGAGGACACCATGAAATGGTCAACATTAGAGGGTTGTGTCGTGACACATTTCCTGAGAAAAGGCCAGAAACATGGCAATTATATAATGTTAAACCATTAAGGCCAGAGACAGAATTGTACCCTTAAATTTATGCATATCTAGGAGAACACAGATATTAAAGAAAGTTGTTTTCCTGCTGACTTTTTAAAACATGAAACAAAATTATATTCTCACAGCAAAGTGGTAGAAGTCACTTTTTGCATAAATATCTCACCTTACAAAATCTGTCTGGGAAAGTCAATTCTCTGTACCATGCTTCCCCTCCACCATTTAGACATTAGCAATACTGGTCATAACCTTGAACTGATTTAATAAGAAACACAAAATGAACAAAGAAACCAAACAAATGAAATGGATCCATTCTTTCACTACACAATGGATTTTAGTTTTGCCCCAAGGAGGTATTATATTTCATTATTACTAAATATGTCAGCAATATTTCCCTGAGAAGAACACAAATTTCTCCTCCTATTTTTCCATCTTACTCAAAACCCCTTATTGCATATTTTATGAGTCACAGGAGATCTTAATTGCTCCTTTTCAGTATTAGAAACTCTGAAACCCAAGGTAGCATTTTGCTAAATGGATTTTGTACATGTAGAGTTGTTAAGCATAAAAGAAAAAAACACACAATGAGAAAAACATTCCTGGGATGTTCTCTTGTGTGTAACCTTCACAAACGGAAAGAATAGGTCTTTATCAAGGGAGCAAGCCAAGCTCCTGTTCCTATCAAATTCATGTTCTTCTCTTTTACCTTCAGTGACGTAGTCTACGAGCTACTTTATCATTCTCTCTCCCGCTCTCTCTCACACACTCTTCAGTACTGAGAAACATATTAATAAGTGTAATGCAGAGAAAAATAATGAGATGAAATTTGGGCCGCATGTCTTGAGGCTCCTGCTTCTTCCTTTGCCTTACTCACTGGGGTACTTGGGTCTTAATCAATTTTCATTGTATCATTAGTGTGCTAAGGCTGTCAGAGAAAAAATAAAGATTCCTTCTGAATTTGGAAAGAATCAAGAGGCTGCCTTAGGAAAATGGAACAAAATAATTGCAGGGAGTAGTTGCATTTGGGAATCTGGGATTTTGGAAATTACTTCTAAAAGCTAAGTTTTATGTAATTAATTTTCAGGATGATTATTGAGATGATTGAGAGAAGGAGTATAGGAATTAAATGTGATAAGCCATGTGAAGGACTACATATGGGGCCTGGCACCTGGAAAATGCTCAATTGCCCAATAAATGCTAGGCATTATTAAGGGCAGAGGACACTGTGCAGTAAAAAGGAATGTGAACTTGATGAGGATTGTACTACTTTCTGTCTGGTGTATCCTGAGAGCTCTGCTCAAAACAGTGCTTTGTCTCAAATGGGGCCAAGAATCCTACAGGCCTCTTCAAAAACAGTATTGGATTTGAACTTCCCTGACCAAGTCACCTTAGGGAATTGGTGGCTACTCTGTGAGCGTCAGTGTCATTGACCTGCAGGGTAAAGAGCAATGAGAGACTCAATTCAGTCCTTCGAGTTTCTTAATCTTCTCTTTCCGACATCCCTCAGGACCACATCCCAGTTATGCGATAGCCCAAGAAAGAAGGCCATTCTCTTGGCGGAGAGAAGAGGTTGCATTTATGCAGTGGTTCCAGCCACCTTCTTCTTCATAGTTTCAGACCTTAGCAAAACTGAAATGCAATATACTTTCCTTTCCCTGTTTACCCTCACTCCTAACACCAACTTTGTTTCTCCCAAAATTCCTGAATCTGGTACCTTTCTGTAGCCTGGAAGCCAGCACTGGGAAGCACCATTTGGCCCATTCCACTGCCTCCCTACAATGATAGGCAGTGACTTTTCTCTTCTAGTCACAATCCAACCATCATGTATATTTTTCCTTTGGAGTCTCCATCAAGACAGTTTTGCCTCAAATTCTGAAATAGTAGATGAAGTGGAGTGGTACAAGGGTATAGTAATAACAAAAAGCAAATGTTCATTTGTAGGTGTCATATATAATTTGAGTGCTTTATAATTCAATCAACAACTCTATGAGGTGGATACTGATCTTCTCCCCATTTCATATGTGATAAAAAGCTGAGGCTGGGAGAGATCAAACAACTTCCCCAAGATCGATAGTTTAAAATTTTGTGGAGCAAGGATTCAAACCCAGGGTGCTTGAGTCTAGAGTCTGAGCTGTTAAACCACTAGCCAGCTAGCACAATTTCATTTTGAAAGAAAAAAAAAAACCCTTGGGCTCAACAACCAGGAACAACTAAATCCATCCAGGTTACTACCATCACAAGTTGGCAAGTCAATACCATTAAAAGAAACTAAATGTAGCCCTAATTTAAATGCACTAATGGTATGAGGAAATAAGACCCTAGCAGAATGGTCCTCCTACTCATAACTATAAACTATGGGGGAAATATATCAGGCAACTACTTGAGAGCTCTAGAGAGTGAATAAAGTCAGGCAGACTTTGGAAAGGAATCAAAATCTGGGAGAAATGGTAGCTCCTGGATGAATTTCCAATGTATGGGACTTTGCTCTTGAGGATAACTGTAGTTGTGGTAAAGAGGGAGCAGCCCTCTTTAGGAAGGTCAGCCAAGATTCTGGCCTGAGAAAACTGAGTGAGCTGTCTGAAGCAGCCAACATCACCAGCAAGAGGTAAATCCTAGACAGGAGAACACTAAAGAGTGCAAAAGCCAAATACAATGTATAAACTCTGCTAAAATCTTTGTCTCTTAAATTGTTTATGTGCAGTATAGGCCAAAAGTAATCTGAATTAGAATCTGGGCTATTCATCATTACCTGCTCTATCCAGAAGAGTGTCCAGTTTGAGACTAATCAAGCTAACTGCCACTCAAATAAAAACAGTAGCATTCTTCACAGAAAATTAACAGAATCCAGAGTCTCAAAAACATATTATTTATAGTATTCGAGAACCAGACTAAAATTACTCAACATACAAAGAGAAAGGAAAAGGTCAACCACTTTCAAGGAAAAAGATAGTTAAAAATCCAATTCAAGGTACCCCAGTAGTTGAAATAAGTCTCAAGCACTTTTAGAATAACTCTTATAACCACAGTCAGTGGGTAAAACAAAATATTCTCATAATGAGTGAAAGACAAGGAAGTCTCAACATGGAAACAAAATATAAAAAGAAATAAATGTAGTATTGGAAGTGAAAAGTACAATATTTGAAAAAAGTTACCTTGAAGAACTGTAGGAATAGTCAGTGAACTTGAAAATACATGAAGAGAAAATATCCAATATGAAGAAAAAAATGTTTAAAAAAAATCAACAGAGACTCAGAAAAATGTTAGGTAATATCAAAAGTTCTTATCATACCTTTTGCTGAAACTGCTGATGGAGAAGTAGAAATAGAAAGAATATTTTAAAAAATAATGGCTGCAAACTATCCACATTTGATGAAATATATAAATTTACAGATTCAGAGCCTGGAGCCTGCTTCAGATTCTGTGTCTTCCTCTTTCTCTGCCCCTCTCCTGCTCATGCTCTGTCTCTCAAAAATAAATAAACATTAAAAAAATTTTAAAGAATTTTTTCAAACTAAAGAAAATTGATACTAGAGTGACAATCATAAGGAATGAATAACATTTAAAATGATAAATATTTAGCAATAGCTAAATTAAAATGGAATTCTAAGATATATCCAAAGAATTCAAAGGTATATGCGACTTCAAAGAAAAAATACTATAGGTCTGACACCAAAAACACAACCCACAAAAGGAAAAATTGACAAACTGGAAGTCACCACAACTAAATACTTCTGCAAGGTGAAAGATCCTGTTAAAAGGATGAAAAGATAATCTACAGGCAGGGAGAAAACATTTGCAAACCCAACTTCCAACAAGAAACTAGTATCTAGCATATATTAAAATCTCTCAAAACTCTACAGTAATAAAATAATCCAATTAGAAAGCAAGCAAAAGACATAAGACATTTTACTGAATAAGATATACAGATGGAAAATAAGCACGTGGAAAGAAGCTTAACATTGTGAACCATGAGGAAAATAAAGACTCAAACCACAATGATATATTACATCCATCAGAATGGCTCAGATTAAAAAAAAAATAGTAACAGCACCTAATGCTGGTGAAGATGCAGAAAAACTGGATTACTCATACATTGCTGATGGAAATGTAAAATGGTACAGCCACTGTGGAAAACAGTGTGGCAATTTCTTCACATAACACAGCAACTACAATTCCTAGTTGTTTATCAAGAGAAACGAATAATTTATATTCAAAAAAAAAAAAAGCCTATACACAAATGTTCATAGAACCTTTACATATAAAAGCCAAAATTATCAAACGACTCAGAAGTCTTTTAGTAGGTGACTGGTTAAACATTCTAAGTTATATCATTACCATGAAATACTGCTCCCCAAAGGGAAGAAAAAACTCTTGGCATACACAACAACCTCAGTCAATTTCCAGAGAATTTTAGCAAGCAAATAAAGCAATCCCAAAGGATTACTTACTGTCTGATTCCATTTATAGAACATTCTTAAAATAACAAGTTGTGGAAATGGAGAACAGATTAGTAGTTGCCAGGGGAAAAGGAAAGAGTACAGTGTGAGAAGTGAGTATGAAAAACGCCTTTCCAAATGTGAGGAAAGATAAAGACGTTCTCAGACAAGCTAACACTGTGAGAATTTATTGCCAGTAGATCTACTCTTTAAGAATCTTCTAAAGAACTTCTTCCAGCATAGGTACATGGACAGAGCTCCCTCCAGTCAAATCTGTAATAATTTGTGCAAGAAAATAATGTTAGCATGGGATTATAATCCAAAGAAAAAATAAATTTCCATACGGATATACTGATGTAACTAAATCATGGAATAAGTAAATAAATAGGAAAGAAGTAATATCTCCTCCTTACAGAAGAATTTTAATTAATAACTGTAGAATTCATAAGGGAAATAGAAAATCGCTATTAGAATAACAGTAATAATTACTGTAGGTGAGATCCACAGATGAATGCTAAAATTAGTGACCAAAAGTTCCAGAAGAATGAATATTTGCATATCCTCAAACTACCTCTCTCTGAAATATTTATTAGTTTCAAAGGGAAAAACAGTAATTTTTCAATAAAAAAATCTGGCAAACACCATCTTAATCAAATAATCAAGGCTTAATATCACCAGTTAAGTTATACAGACTATAAGTCTATAATTATTTCAAAATTACAAGTTTTTTAGAAGAGGATAAGGCAAAAGCTATAAACAGGTAATTTACAGGATCCACTTGCAAAATACATGTGAACATATGGCTAGCACCCCTAATAATCAGAGAAATGCAAAATTTTAAAATGTATAAGGTACCATTTTTGATCTACAAGACTAGCAAAAAGTTAAAGACAGTGAAAGCAGCTACAATTGAGAGAATGTTGAAATGAGGCTCTCCAGAATTGCTCTCTTTCATTATAAGTAGAAATGTGAAAAGTAATCTTCCACAGATCAACTTCACTCTATATTTTATATGTAAAGATCCAGATACTCTTTCACACATCAATACCTCTCTTTGAAATTTATCTAATAGAAATTGAAGCAATAGGGGCGCTTAGTTAAGCGTCCGACTTTGGCTCAGGTCATGATCTCACGGTTCATGGGTTCGAGCCCTACATCGGGCTCTGTGCTGACAGCTCAGGACCTGGAGCCTGCTTCAGAGTCTGTGTCTCCCTCTCTCTTTGCCCCTCCTCTACTCATGCTCTGTTTCTCTCTGTCTCAATAATAAATAAACATAAAAAATGTTTTAAAGAAATTGAAGCAATAGTTTATGGAATGTAATGGTCACTTATCCAATGATAATCAAAGCAGAATCGGTCCAAATGGCCAATTGAAATCATAAAGTCTAAACAAATAAACAAAAACCAACAAATTCCATAGAGATAAATTTTTTAAAGGAATTGGGTATATATCAGAAAACTAGGAGAAATTTCCAGAATATTTTTTCATGAAAAATGACTTCATTCATTCATTCATTCATGCATCCATTCATGCCTGCCTGTCCTCTAGCAGGGCCTTGTCCACAAGGTGATTATCATGGGTTTTCTGGAATAGAAAGAAGGGTTGATGCAGATGAAAGGAAATGCAGAAGAGAAGCAAGAAAGTAAAATAACCATAGAATGAATTTTTTTCAGATATTCCCAAATCCCAAATATATCATGCCTGAAATAATCTCATCTCCGTCAAACAAAACGTATGCATGGATGTGTATTCAAAGAGGACCAAAAATGTCAACAAACGCCTACTGGAATCATTTTAGGATGGACGTCTTTAGTGAGTCTTTAGGATCTTCTGTATACCTATGGGCATAATTCAGATTATTCCAAAAAGCATAAACTAATTATACAAATAAAAACAATAATAAAAGTGCCTTCACAATGGGGGGGGGGGATGTACTAGTAGAAGAGAGTGAATTTCAGAGATTGTTGATTCTTAGCTGTACAGTTATACTTCCATTCTTTCAAATGTAGAAACAGGGCACACTTTTCTGATAGGACAGTGATACATGATGCTGTGATTTCCAAGGGGAAAACACTGAAACCAGTGTTAGACTAATTTTTTTATCTGTAAGGATGTACTTGGTTTGTAGTGTCCATTGTGCCTCAGAGGGGAAAGCGATCCCATTTTTTTCTAAACTTTTAAGTGATAAAAGTCATCCAATTCCTGGAGAAATTAGCTGCTCAATAAACATGTAAATATAAGAAATAAAAACAAGAAATCTTTGATAAATTGGTCATTCAGTCAAAAGTAGTTTTCTTCATTTTACTCATTAATTCACTTATTCATTCACTCGATACACATATTTTAGCACCAACTATGTACCAAGCACTGAACACTAGTTCAGTCCCCCCAAAAAAATAAGAGGGAGAGAATGATGATCTCAGAGTCCTGCAGAAATATTAAAAAAAAAATTCAGATTACAGAATACTATAATATGTATGTATGTAAAAAGTAATGCATAAAGGAGATATAGTTAACTCATCTTCAATAGACAGAGTGAGGGAAAAAGGAAGACAGTATAGTCAGGGAGAAACAGTCCCAAAAAGAGGTGGTGTTTGACCCCGATCTTGAAGTCTCTATATGAGTTTGCTGGATAAGGAAATGAGAAAGAAGCATTCCAGGCAAAGGGAATAACACATGCAAAGGCACAGAGTTTGGTGAAACATGATATTTTTGGAAAATATGAGTGGTACACTATGGCGAAAGCAAAGATGAAAAAAGTGACATGATACAAAGCCGGAAAACACACCCATGTACTCCAGCCTGGGGAGTCTGAATGTTATCCTGTGATAGTCAAAGACCTACTAAAGGATTGGTTTTTTTGGTGGAGAAGCATGTAGGAAACCACACTAAAATTGTGCAAGGTGGACTTGAAATTGGCAAAGCTAGAGAAAGAGAGACCAGCTAGCAAGTTACTACATTAATCCTGACAAGAAAAATAAAGGTGGGGTGGATTCAACAGTGGATAGAAAACACAGTTGTCTGACAAGAGGAGAGAGGTTATGAGAATTTAAAATTGATATGGTTTCATAAACAATAGCTGGAGGAGTTGAAAAAGAGAGTGAAAATGGAAAGAAAGTCTCTCCCAGAGATGACCAAGGAGAAAGAGATGACCAATATGGAAGAAGCAGTTTTGAGGAAGTTCAGTGGGACATCACGTGGCAGAGGAACCTGCCACACCTCCACCTGGACATGCAGCAGCAGTCCCGAGTAGAGTTTCTAAGTAGAGTCTCCTTGTAAAACCCAAGTCAGCCTTTGCTTCCTAGAAAGCACCTGCATGTAATTCAAATAAAAAAGAAATATGAGGAGGGGAAATGAGGGAGGGTCCTGGAAAGACAATTTAGGAGAAGTTTGGAGACAGAGAGGAGGGAAAGTCCAGGTACATGAGTGACAAATGAAGCAATTCATCTTTTCCCTAGCCTCTCTCCCAACCATCAGTAGTTAAGTGGTCACAGTACTCTGTTCTTTGGAGGCAGAATCAGTTCTTTTTCTTCTTTAATTGAAATCTGATTTTCTCTTGAATTCTGTATTTCAAATTAATGCCATTTTTCAGGACGGTGTAATAAATCTGGGATGATCATGCTACAGAAGTCACTTCTTTTTTTTTATTTTTCAATTTAGTTTATTTATTTTTGAGAGAGAAAGAGACAGAGCACGAGTAGGGTAGGGGCAGAGAGAGAGACACACACAGAATCTGAAACAGGCTCCAGGCTCTGACCTGTCAGGACAGAACCTGACGCGAGGCTCAAACCCACGAACCATGAGATCATGACCTGAGCCGAAGTCAGACACTTAACCAACTGAGCCACCAGGTGCCCCGCGTGAGTCACTTTTTTAAAAATCCAAATCCCCCTCCTGCTCCTCCTATCTCCACCATACCTAAAGACACCTAGTCCCAGAGCACAGCCTAGCCTTTAAGTCCTTGCTCATAAAGGCCTCCTGAGCAAACCGTGGTGTTATAAACTGAATAGTAATGTCCTCCCAAAATTCGTATGTCAAAGCCCTGATCTAGATTGTGATCATATTTAGAGATGAAGTTTTTGGGAATTAATTAGATATGGTCATAAAGGTAGGGTTCATGCTAGGATTGGTGTCCTTATAAGGAGAGAAACAAGAGCTTACTTTCCCTCTCCTCACATGTGCACAAAACAAAGTCATAGGGAGCACACGGTGACATGGCAGCCACCTACAAGCGAAGAGAACAGGCCCCAGAAGGAAACTTATCTTGTTGGCACTTTGATCTTGGAGTTCCCAGCCTCCAGAACTATGAGAAATAAATTCCCATTTTTCAAGCCATAAGTCTATGGTATTTTGTTAAGCAGCCCAAACAGATCAAGAAAAAAGGGCACTACAGATGTCAAGAAAACGACACAGAGGACCTGTGTCCCATCTGATGCGTGTCCATGATCAGCATCACATCCAATATGAAAATTCAGTTGCCTCAATCAGGTGTCTTAACCTGGTCTCCTGCCTGCATTGAACCTTTTCTGTCTTCCTGGCAGGGAGACCAGGAGATATGCCAGTACAAAAAGATCTTATTGGGAACCAAATATATAGTCATGGGAGACCAGCCTTCCAAAGGGAAAAATGGAACAACACTCATAACACAAACTTTGTGGGAACAGAGGAAAAAGAGAGCCAGATTCTCAGTCCTTGGCCATCTCTGGGCACGTCAACTACCTTCTAAAGATTCCCCAAAAGCCTATACAGCATCCACAGCACTTCGGTATGTGGGTGATAAAATTTCAACTTTAAGGTAGAAGATTTCTCCAAATTAGACAAGCCCTTCCTGTTAGATCCATATGTGTCTTATAGACTTGTGGTGTGGCCGTGGTGATGTGGGGAATGCTGTGCCACCAACGAGCTAACCCAAAAGGGATAAAGGGCGTGAAGATATAGTCCATGAGACCATGAAATGTATTCTTAATACTCAGCTTCATTCCATAAAGTATTGTCTTCCATGTAACACATGCTCTTTAAAGGTGGGCTGCAATCTGATATTTGCTTTCTTCCAGGCAATGAAAGGAAAATGTTTGTTGGGTAAAGTAAGTCACCATGGGATGGACCATGTTTTTCTTGTCATATTTTATTCAAATACAAACAGCTGCATATAGACAGCAAATTACTGGCATGGAGGCATGAGGGAAGGTAGGTGTGGCAGTGCACAGCAGTAAGTTGGTCATAATTATATATAAATAAGATGCTTGAAGTATTGAGTGTAAACAGTCGTATGTGCCAATCAAGAATCCAAGCACAATGTCAGTTATAACCATAGTCCCTAAAAAAAACCCTCTGACCACAGAAAACTTTCATCATATGGCATCAATGTGGAAAGAACCCACCTTCATACTCACACACCCGCAACAGTATCATCCTCAAACACAAAGACTAGTGACAAATGCATCAAAAACATGTCACAGGATTTAGAAGAAATCCCATGACTCTCTCAAGTCTGGAGTAAACTATGACCTGAAGTATTAGTCATAGTATAATCTGTCAATGCCTACCATCCGATATCAGTGACATGTTCTGCATTAAATCTTTAATGAACAGCATTAAATCTAAAATGCTGATTTCCCCCATTTCAAACATTTTATCATTTTATAGCAGTCTACATAGCTTATGTTTCTATAATTAAACAAAAACAAAGATAAATTAATTACCTTTTATTTATAAGTTAAAGCAGAGTCCAATTCATTAATAATTTTTATCTTCCTCAATTCATTAATTTACTGAATGCTGTTTCCTCTTACAGACAGTTTCATCTTGAGCTACATTTTTGCAAGCACCACACTAACATTAAATAGGATAATGTACTATTGAATCAAACTTTTCTAAAAGTAATTCAAACTGTTTAGCAACTAGAATACATTTTTTAAAAGTGAATTTGGTGGAGAAGCTTGAATCTATTCTGTATCTTTGTTAAGTAGCATTTTTGCACTTCAGGCAACGTACACACCCAAATACAGCAGGAGCCTCTCTTTATTTTCAAAAGCAAAGTGTCCTGTCATAGTGGTGACTGGCTGTCTTTTGAAGTGTAGTGAGTACATTCACCATCTATTATATATTTACTGTCACCTCCACTCTTTCAGGAGATGTATTTCTTTTTAGGGACAAGAGAAAAGTAAATCTCCCTAGTTGAGTTAAACTGCTTTGAAAGAGAGAGGAGACTCTTGCAAAATAAAAGTCTTCCAGGCTACTTTTAAGACTTCAGTTTCTCTTAGCAACTGCTGTATTTTTACTGCAAGTTTCCAGGTTAAAAAGAAATATGTCCAGCTAAAATATAAATCCCGCATGGACCACAAACAACTTACCTGAAATCCCAGTCTGTAGGCACTGGAGCAAAAGTTAATGAAATACACTGTCAGCAATCTAAGCTAAATGAAAGAAAATTATTCATTACACAGCCTGCCAACTCTCAGGTCTTGGTAGCCAAAGTGAATAATGGAAATAAATATCAATGGTGATGTAAGAAAAAGCAAAGATTCCTGGAAGAAAGGCCTGCAGAATGGTGACAGGGTATCAACAGTGAGAAAATAGTAGTTAGCCTTAACAAATACTTAATAGATGCTAGGCACTTGCTACATAGTTTACATCTATTATTTGATTCTTATAACAAATACATGAGATGTTCTCTAATACTATTTCTTTTTGATATATGAGTAAACTAGGACTTAGAGGTTAAGTAGCTTGATATGGGGGCAAATAAATCAGAGTCTAAATTCAAATACAATCCACAGGCCCTGCCATTTCCTGTCTCTTGCTTATTGGACATTTGGCCACTCTAGCATACAGGAGGCATTTCTCTCACTGTTTGAATAGTTGTCCAGGTCTTTCCTTTTTCCCCCCACCCTCCTCTCTTTCTCTCTCTTTCACCACATCCAAATTCCTCAAATGAGTATGGTTTGAAAATGATGATCAAGTTAACTTATATGTAGAATAGTTAGCAGTACTGTAATGCCCAAAATGCAGTATCCTCAACGGCCAGAGACCACCAGAGAGACCAAGGCAGGCATGCAAAGGCAAAGGGCTTTATTGCGGGCTTATAAGCTCGGGCTCACAGACTTCACCAGCGCAGGGGATCCTTGCTGAGAGCCCCGAACAAGGGCTGAGTAGGGTTTATATGGGGTTTGGGAAGGGGGAGTTACAAGAAATTGTAACATAGATACAGTGATCCAATCATAATGGTACAACAGTATTGGCAGCAACTTTAGCCATACACATTGTTTGGAGCGTTCATTACTTTTGGCGGGACCCAATCACAATATTTAGAGTAGTTTTGGAATTAACCAATTACAGAGTGAGCCCAGGGTCTTGTTCAGCGACTAATGGGTTAACTTTAACATTAGGTAACAGGGTCCTATCTAAAGTTCCTGTCTGCAGGCCTCACCTTAAGAAATGTGGGGAGAGGGGCGCCTGGGTGGCTCAGTCAGTTAAGCGTCCGGTTTCAGCTCAGGTCAGATCTCATGGTTCGTGGGTTCGAGCCCCAGGTCGGGCTCTGGGCTGACAGCTAGCTCAGAGCCTGGAGCCTGTTTCGGATTCTGTATCTCCCTCTCTCTCTGCCCCTCCCCTGCTCGCACTCTCTCTCTCTGTCTCTCAAAAATAAATTTAAAAAAGCATTAAAAAAATAAAAAAGAAAATAAAAAAGAAATGTGGGGAGAGGTAGCTGGCCTTTCCTGATTGGATACCGCAAGGTGGTCTCTCCTGCTCTAGGCAATGTGTAACGGCCTGGTAGTTTTGGGGAAACTGAAACTTAGGCCTTCTAGTTCAGAGGGGAAACTTAAAGCCTGTCATGGCGTCTGTTTGGTTCAGACTCGTGTTCTTACAGTACCACTATTGGTCTTTTTTATAATTTCCAATGTGTCTGTTAATTATGTTTTCCTTTACATCCTTGAAACTATGTGCTTTATTTATTTATTCGGCATGATGCACACAGTGGTGGCAGAAGCAGAGAAAGAGGAGAGAGAGGATCCCAAACGGGCTCCTGTCATCAGCACAGGCACAAAGTGGGACTGATCTCATGGTTCATGAGAACATGATCTGACCTGAAATCAAGAGCCAGATGCTAACCAACTGGGCCACCCAGGGATTGCCACACACACCCACACACCCACCCCCATTTGCTATTTTATAATAAATACTTTGAGTTCCTTGTCTGCTAATTCTATATCTGTAACTTCTGGGTATATTTTTATTGACTTAGATATCTTGATTTTGAATCATATTTTCCCATTTCTTTGCTAAAGTGCTAATGTCTTCTTGGATATCAGAGACTGAATTTTACTTTATTGAGTGCTGTAATTTTTTTATTTCTTTAAAATATGTTGGACTTTGTTCTAGCATCAGCTAAGTTATTTGAGAATGATTTTGACAGTTTTACGGCTTGCTTTTAAGATCTGCATTGCAGATCCAAACTTTTACCCACCATGCAATATATATTGCCTCTTACATTAAATGACTTAGAAAAATAACTCCAGCTTATAAAATTCAGGGAAGCAAAAGGAACAAGAGGAAGCGTCCAAGATCTTGTGTAACACCCACAATAAGAGATAATGACGACTTAGAATGCTTGATCGGCAGGGGAGATACCTTGATCAAGAATGGTGGTGGGGAGGCAGAGACGCTGTATACACACTGAGGGGAGGAGAGGTGACCCACTGATTTCATCAATTACAAGCCACCTACATCTCTTTGAGATTCTTTTCCTTACCTTTACATTTGTAAATTCAAACTTTAGAAAAATCTGAAGCGAGAGAATTTCAGTGCTCGACATAAGCCCACTGGCCCCACCTTAGCTTTCTAGGACGCTTGCCTACCGGGTTGCTTGCTCCCCCAGATAAAATGAGCTCTTCCTTTCTTGCATCAAGAACCTAAATTGTATTTTTCTTCATGGAAAAGTTTATAGGGAAAATTAGCTGTACTACAAATTCTCTCCGTTGTGACATATGTGACCTCTTCTTGAGTCCCAAAGAAAAATACATCCTTGCTTTGGTAGGATTTTCTGGCGACCTGTGGTGTCTGCAAAGACTCTAGCTGACCTTGAGGAGGGGACAGCATCACCCGTTTGAAGAGCAGCCCATGTACAACGGCTCGGTTCGTGATCGGATAAGTCCAGGCATAACTTCCTTTGTACATTCTGTTTGCATTAGGGATTATTTTTCTTCTACTCTATAAGGTGTAGATACCAATTTGCAATAGCACCAGGAACAATATTTGATGTCCATATTTAGTGTAACTATAAAAATTATTTATGTTTGATTCATCAACTTTTCTTCCTGCTCAAATCACAAGTAGAAGGTAGTCCAACCACTTGCCTTTCTTGCCTCATATTATTTTGTCCTTATAAACAAAGTTCACCACCGTCCATTGACCTTTGTATTTAAGACCAGCATGAATAGATGTGATCCTTTGAGAGGATCAAAATCTTGATTTAAAAGTAGGTTATCTCAAAAAAAAAAAAAAAAGTAAGTTATCTCAATAGCTACACTTTATACCTGGGTCTCTGAAAGGGTCCCACAGATATGAAGTCATAGCTGAGGGAGCAATAGGGCCTGAAAGCTAGCTCTACTCTCCTCCACAGTTTCTGAACCCAGGGGGTTAAGTTAGCCTGGAGTTAGAGCCTTCTCCTAATTTGCAAAATGGCACCAGGAGGCTCAGGATCTAATTTCCAAGCAAATTTTAAATTTGTTGAAGTAAAAGAAGGGCTTTTTGATTGAAAGACAAAAAAGAAAACACTTTAAATTCCTTAAACAGAAAGGGAACTACTGAAGAATGCTGGGATATCTCATGAAAACTGAGGGCAGAGTAAGGGTTGGATTTCAGGAAATCAGATTCAGCAAGATGCTCCTTACTGTCTTTCTTAAGCTTATTTCTAAGTGTCAGCCTGATTCTTCTCTCTCACTGCAGAGCACCTTGCTCGACATGACCAGTCATGACTGCCAAGAACTCCCCAGGTTTATATCTTACACTTTCAGTATCAGAAGAAGACTGGCTTAGTGTTCTTTCTATTTCCAAAACCAAATTCCTGGGCAAAAGGCTTTTGGTCCAGCTGGGGCCAGATAGCCATGGTGCCTACTCTCTAACCAATCAAACATGACCAAAATGGTAGGATCCTTTTTGTTTTCTAATTTTTAATTTATTTTTGAGAGAGAGAGAGAGAGAGAGAACATGAAGAAGTGGGGGCAAAGAAGATCTGACAGAGGGACTGAGTGGACAGCAGACAGCCTGATGTAGGGCTTGAACGCACAAACAGCAAGATCATGACCTGAGCCTAAGGTAGCCACTTAACCAACTGAGCCACTCAGGTGCCCCAAAATAGCAGGATCTTATAGAAAAAAATAAATACTTAGAAGGCATAAATATGAAATGAACAGCTGTAGGTATATAGCAAGAACCTTTCAGAAAAAAAGGAATATCTTTTCTCCCAAAAAGGTAAACTGACAGCAATAAGTGCCTGTTAAAATTATATATAAGGGAAGGTCTCATATCACTCACATTGAATTGAATATCTCTTGAAAAATCAAAGTCCCCTGAAAAAAATATCATCCTATAAACACTCAAAGAAAAAGATCTACAATTTTGTCCCTGTAGGCCTATATCTCAAACCCAATTAAACTCTCTTTTTACAATTAAACTTGCTTAATCTCTACTCACTCCATAAGGCTTACTCCCAGAAGCCTTCCACAAGGATCATATACCTCAGTGATCTATTTCCAGCCTCTACTGATATCTTGATTCATGTGTCTTATCCCTTGATCCCATCCTGGTTTTTTTTTTAATGTTTATTTATTTATTTTGAGAAAGAGAGTAAGAAAGAGAAAGAAAGAGAGAGTGTGCAAGTGGGGGAGGTACAGAGAGAGGGAGGAAGAGAGACCCAAGCAGGCCCTATGTGCTCATCACAGAGCCCCACTCAGGGCTTGATCTCACAACTGTGGGATCATGACCTGAGCTGAAATCGAGAGTCGGACACTTAACCTGCTGAGCTACCCAGGCAACCCCAGATCCTCCTCTTATTAGTTAATTATTACATGCATATAATCATCTTCTCTTCTGGATTTTAAGCCCCTTAAATACCTTTATAACATTAATGTTTCACAAAGCTAATAATCAAAGATGACTTTTATTCTATCTCATGCAACTTGATGCACAATGTTAGGTGTAGCCTTAGTATAATCATGTTTGGATTGAGACCTTGGGAAAATGGAATTTAGCATTATTTGCACAGAGCATACCAACAGCACCACAGTAAGCAGATCAGATGAGTGACAGGGTTACTGAATCTTGCCTAAGACATGCACTGAATAATATGTCAAGAAAGAAAATCACAAGCCACCAAAGACTATGCAAAGTAAAGACCTCAAGCAATTGTAAAATATGTGACAGAACCTGGTGCCCCAGAAAAGAGTTGTGCTGATAATGAGCCAGGAATGAGGACACACTTACCCCTGCCTTTGTTTTGTTTTTTCCTGTTTTCAGAAATCTCAAAGAAAAAAAGAAGTTCAAAAGATTTACAGAAAGGAACATTCTTTCCACAAAGCAATGGAAGCTTGTAATTCAACCCAGATTTCCAAAGCTGAGACTTGTCAACTAAGGTATAGAAAGCAATAAACACAGATCATGAATTTGCATTTACTGAATGGCCATCATTTTGACTCTCTGAAAAGTGAAAATTATGTGGCATATTTAAAAGGAACAAAAACTAGAATCTGATTAAATGGCAAAGAAAAAATATTCCACAGAGAGCATCTTGTTTAGTGAACTCATCTCATTATGAAAATTTTATATTAGCATATTTATTGTTAGGTTGTAAACAATGCTCCCAGACTGGCTGAAACAGACTTCTTAAAAAAAAAGAAAGAAAGAAAGAAAGAAAGAGCAAATTATTCCTTTCATATTTGCCTAAATTATTGTGTCTTGAATATAATTCTCGGGAGTACCTCAAATTTGTGCAGTACTTTGAAATTTAGCTGAACATTATCATGTAACTTTTATATAATGTTTTACCCCTTTCACAGGTTAATAAAATGAAAATAAGTTTTCCTGACTTGCCAAAGGTAGATGAGGTAAGTAATCTGAACAAATTCTAAGTCAAACAAGGCTAAATATAATTTCACTTTTGTTTTGTTTTTCTTAAAAGACATGTATGCCCATACAGCAAACATAACAAAGGAGACAAGGGAAAAAAAGAAAGAAAAACACTTTTCAGCCCTGAATTCCCTAAACTCTTTTATTTTACTTAATTCCAGTATAGTTAACATACAATGTATATTAGATTAGGGTGTAGAATATTGTGATTCAACAGTTCTATGCTTTGCACAGTGCATATCGTATGAAGGGCACTCTTAATCCCTTTTACCTATTTTACCCATCTCCCCACCCACCTCCCTCTGGTAGCCATAGTTTGTTCTCGATAGCTAAGCGTCTGTTTCTTGATTTGTCTCTTTTTTCTTTGCTTGTCCTATTTCTGAACTCCACATTAAGTGAAATCATATGGTATTTGTTTCTAACTAATTTACTTCACTTAGGATTATACTCTCTAGATTTATCCATAGCATTGCAAATGGTAAGATTTCATTCTTTTTTTACGGCTGAATAATATTCCATTGTCTTTTTCCCATTATACGTTCTTGCTTCCTTTGTTGAAGATTGACTTACTAATTGTGGGTAATTGTGGGTTTATTTCTGGGCTCTCTTTTCTGTCCTATTCATCTGTGTGTCTACTTTTGGGTCACTACCATACTGTTTTGATTGCTACAGCTTTATGGTACATCTTAAAATCTAGAATTGTGATACTTCCAGGTTTGTTCTCCTTTTTCAACATTGGTTTGGCTATTCAGGGTCTTTTGTGGTTCCATAAAAATTTTAAGATTATTTGTTCTAGTTCTGTGAAAAATGCTGTTGGTACTTTACAGAAATTGTATTAAATCTGTAGATTGCTTTGAGTAGCATGGGCATTTTAACAATATTTTTTCTTCCAATCTATGAGCATGAAATACCCTTGCATTTGTTTGTATCATCTTTGATTTCTTTCATCACTTATATTTTCAGAGTCCAGGCCTTTGAGCTTCTTGGTTAAGTTTACCCCTGGGTATTTTATTATTCTTGTTATAATTGTAAATGGGACTGTTTTCTTAATGTCTCCTTTTGCTGCTTCATTATTACTGTTTAGAAATGGAACATATTTCTTTACATTGATTTTTTTATTCTGTGACTTTACTGAATTTATTTATTATTTCTAGTAGGTGTTTGGTGGAATCCTTAGTATTTTCTATATATGATAAGAATGTCATCTGCAAATAATGAAAGTTTTACTCCTTCCTTAACAATTTGGATTCTTTTTATTTTTGTTTTCTGATTGCTGTGGCTATGACTTCCAGTACTATATTGAATAAAAGTGGTAAAAGTGGACAGCCTGGTCTTGATCCTGGTCTTAAGGGAAAAGCCCTCAGGTTTTTACCACTGAATATGATGTTAGCTGTGGGATTGTCATATATGACCTTTATTATGTTGAGGTATATTCCCTCTAAACCTACTTTGTTGAGGGTTTTTATCATGAACTGATGCTGAACTTTTTCGAGTGCTTTTCCTATATCTATTGAAATGATCATATGGTTTTTATCCTTTCTCTTGTTGATGTGATGCATCACGTTGACTGATTTGCAAATATTGAATCATACTTGCATCCCAGGAATAAATCCCACTTGATTGTGGTGAATGATTTTCTTAATGCATCGTTGGATTCAGTTTACTAATACATTGTTAAAAATGTTTGCATCTATGTTTATCTGAGATATCGGCCTGTGTTCTAGCTTTTTGCCGTATTTTTATCCAGTGTTAGTATCAGGCTTATCCTGGCCTCACAGAATGAATTAGGAAGCTTTCTTCCTCTTCTGTTCTTTGGAATAGTTTGAGAAAAATGGATATTTACTCTTCTCTTAATGTTTGGTAGAATTTTATCTGTGAAACCATCTGGTCCTGGAATTTGGTTTGTTAGAATTTTTTTTTCTTTTTTTTTTTTTATTGCTGATTCAATTTCATTGCTGGTAATCAGTCTGTTCAAATTTTCTCTTTTTCCTGATTCCGATTTGGGAGGTTATATGTTTCTAGAAATTTATCCATTTCTTCTAGGTTGTCCAAAGTGTTGGCATATTTTTCATAATATTTCCTTATTATAATCCTTTTTATTTCTGTGATTTTTCTCCCTTTCACTTCTCATTTTGAGCCTTCTCTCTTTTTTGTTTTTATGAGACTGCCTGAAGATTTATCAATTTTGGTGATCTTTTTAACTACCTCCTGGTTTCATTAATCTATTCTATTGCTTTTTTAGTTTCTGTGTCTTTAATTCTGCTCTAATCTTTATTATTTCCTTCCTTCTACTGGTTGGTGTTTTGTTTGTTCTTCTTTCTCTAGCTCCTTTAGGTGTAAGTTTAGGTTGTTTATTTGATATTTTTCTTACTTCTTGAGGTAGGCCCATATTAGTATAAACGTCCTTATAACACCTTTTGCTACATCTCATTTTGGACTGTTGTGTTTTCATTTTCATTTGTCTCCTTGTGGTTTTATTTCTTCTTTTGATTTCTCCATTGACCTATTCATTATTTAGTAGCATATTGTTTAACCCACATCTTTGTGTTCTTTCCAGATTTTTTCTTATAGTTGATTTCTAGTTTTATAGTATTGCACTGGGAAAAGATTCATATTATGATTTTGATATTTCCAAATTTGTTGAGACTTGTTTCATGGCCTAATATGTGATCTATTCTGGAGAATGTTTTGTGTACACTTGAAAAGAATGTGTATTCTGCTGTTTTAGGATGGACTGTTTTGAATATATCTGTTAGATCCATCTAGTCCAATGCGTCATTCAAAGCCACATTTGTTGATTTTCTATTTCAATGATCTATCATTGATGCAAGTGGCATGTTAAAGTCCCCTACTCTTATTGTATTGCATTGATTATCTCTTTTGTTTATTATTAGCTGCTTTACAGTTACAGATCCCACATTTGGGCGCATAAATACTTACAATTGTTCTATCTTCTTGTGAATTGCTCCCTTTATGATTATATAGTATCCTTCTTGGTCTCTTGTTACAGCATTTGTTTTAAGTCTACTTTATCCAATATAAGTATTGGTACCCCAGCTTTCTTTTTATTTTCCACTCTTTTCTCCAGTCCAGTATCTTTATGACCATTACTTTAATTTCTCTATCAGACATATTACTTATATCCATTTAATTTAGCTCTCTTGCTGTAGTCTTGTCCTATTTTTTTCACTTAGGACATAT
This sequence comes from Suricata suricatta, assembly GCF_006229205.1. Classification (NCBI taxonomy): domain Eukaryota; kingdom Metazoa; phylum Chordata; class Mammalia; order Carnivora; family Herpestidae; genus Suricata; species Suricata suricatta. Next base: position 166,572,102 of record NC_043701.1, read on the forward strand.
TTCTGCCTCCTTTTCTCTCTGCTTCTACATGTTAGGAAAGTCAGGTACATCCTCTGCTCTTAAAAGTTGTGGCCTTATGAAGAAGAGGTTCAGTAGTTTGGTCCCCGGGGTGTTGCTGGACAAGGCTGGTACTGCTTTGAGCTTGTGTTAAGCAGAGATGCAGTAGCAGCGAACCGTATGGGGCTTTCCCTCTGTTGTCCCCTGAGAAGCCTTCATGGGCGGGCACGGCCTGTAGTCAGACCAGGGGCTGTGGTCAGACTGGTGTATGTTGTTATCTTCCTCTCTCCTTAAGATAAGAGTCACTTTGAGGAGTCCTGGCCACCTTCGGGGCTGCTTGCACACAGGCAGTCTTGTGACACTCTCTCCAAGGGTGTCCTGGTGGCAGGCTCACTGGAGAACTTGGGGGCAGAGTTAGCAAGGTCTGCAGCACAGGTCTGCTGCAGGAGGGGACCTAGAACTACTTTAGAAAACTCTTGTGGAAAGGCCAAGTCCACAGGAGAGTGTGGGTTCAGGGTGCACACTGCCGACAAGATCTTCCCTGGCCCAGTACAGGAGGGAATCTATAGGACCCTCAACAGGCCTGGCTGAAGGGGGAGATCCACAGAAGAGTACAAGGGCCGGGTGTGCAGCATTAAGGTTTGCTCAGGTCTGCTGTAGGAAGGGACCTGGGGCTCAGGTCTGCTGTGGATGGGCCAAGTCTGCAGGAGATCAAGAGGGTGGGAGAGGCTGTTAGCAAGCAAGTTAGTGAAGAGGATTGGCACTGTGCTGGCTCACATATTTATCTATGAAGATAGGCTGCAGCAGGGGAGGTAAACGGCACCGGCCAGCTCCTTTGCTCCTAGAGAAGTCTCCGGAAGATCCCTGCCCCTCCAGCACACTCTGATATTAGCAAGTAAGTCTCCCTGCCACATGCCCCAGGCATTTTTGAAACTGGTGCTTCTGTGCTGTATCTTTATGGTTCCGTTTGTCATGCAGTCTCCTCAAGAGAGAGAATTGTTTCCTATCAACCTCCATCTTCCCCACTGATTTTTAAAGTGCCACGTGTGAAGCCCCAGATTTTAAGAACAGGCGAAATTAAGCTCCTCTGGTTTTCAAAGTCAAACGTTATGGGGATTCATTTTCCTCGTGCAAGCTCCACATGCTTGGGAGGCTTGGGGTGAAGGTCTGACTCTCCCCTCTCCGTACTGGCCAGGCCCCTCCCTCCCACGGACAGTGCAGCAGGACCAGCAGGACCACTTAGGTCCCAAACATGTTTCCACCCTTTCTACCCTCTTTGATATGTCTTCTCTACATTTAGTTGTGGAAAGTCTGTTCTGCCAGTCTTCAGACTGTTTTCTGGGTTATTCACAGTGATGTGAGTGAAATCTAGTTGTGTCCATGGAGCAAGGTAAGTTTAGGATATTCCTATTCGGTCATCTTCACTGGAAGTCTAATAGTAAACTTTTTTTCTTCATTTAAGAGAGAAGGGGACAGAGAGAGAGCAAGCATGAGCAGGGCAGAGGGAGGGAAGGAAAGAGAATGTTAAGCAGTCTCCACACTCGGTGTGGAGCCTGACACAGGGCTCAATCCCATGACCCTGGGATCATGACCTGAGCCGAAATCAGGAGTCAGATGCTCAACCGACTGAGCCACCCAGGCTTTTAAAGGCACTATTTGTGAACGACTTGGGGAGAATAGGTCAGGAAAAAGGTTAAGTCCATCCCTGTTGGTTTGGGCTGAGCTCAGTTGCAGTGTAAAATTTATTATTTCCTTGTTTGGTTTGCCCTTCCATTTTAAAGGAATTATGTATGTGTGCATAAATACATTTTTTTCACTTAAGTCATATAACAGGTTTTTTTCCCCCAGTCTATCTAGTAAGAGCAGATAATTGACAGCAAATTGATTTTTTGAAGTTCCACCCAAAATCTCTCCTTCCTATCTCCTTCAACCGCTCCTGTTTTTAGAGGAAATTAGATTCACTGTTTGCATAAACCAATGTATTTAGCTGATGGCTCTACAGGTCCAATTAACTCCTCTAACAATATGGGTGAAATTAGGTTATGTTTATGTTGGTAGCCAATTAGAATTGTTTTGATTGAACACTCCCTGTTGTATCTTATTTATAGTTAAGAAAATACAGCACTGAAATGTATTTCAGAAGATGGAAGAGGATGCCTGGGGGGTGGAGGGGAAGGAAGAAGAATATCTAGGTCATATTATGAAATATATGACCTCTCGTTTATGCAAAAGCATAAAGACAGAGCTTCTTTGCACAAATTAAAAAACACTAGACATAACACATTTTGAAGACATCTATGTTACGACTATCAATATTATTACTGCATTATGAGAGGAACAATATTGATTTCAGACAAAATAGTAAAAGTTGAAAGAACACATTTCTGGGAGTAGACCCCCATCCTAATGTCAGCTCTAACACTCGTGAGTCATGATCTCTCTGAACTGACTGTTCCTTGTCTGCGAAATGGAAACAATAGTTGTTTAGTTTCTGCCTCTGAAAATACAAAGGAATGTAAGGTACAATTGTTGCTCTCAAGCAATTTATAACACGTTTCATAACAAAGTAATTCACATAAAAAATAAAATAAACCATTCACCAGGTACTTTTCTAAAAACAGTGTCATCAACTCAGTGATCTTCACAAAAACCCAAAGAGGTATGCATTATTTTTTTTAACTTTTTTTAAATGTTTATTTATTTTTGAGAGAGAGAGAGCACGCGCACACATGAGCCAGCACAAGCAGGGGAGAGGCAGAGAGAGGGAAACACAGAATCCAAAGCAGGCTCCAGGCTCTGAGCTGTCGGAACAGAGCCCGACACAGGACTCAAACTCACAAACTGTGAGATCATGACCTGAGCTGAAGTTGGACACTTAACCAGCTGAGCCACCCGGGGGCCCCTATTATTATTATTATTTCTATCTTACACACAGTAAAACTGTTGGTTAAGTAACAGAGCCAGATGCAAATCAGCTAGCTTCAGAGCATGCACTTTTAACGACCATATGATATAATGACAAAAAAAATCGTGTGTATTTAAGGGAAAGAGAGGTAGGATAATTAGCTGGAATAATTATACACCAGGAATAGTTAAGAATTGGGGTGACAAAAAAAGGTTCCACATGATATGAGGATGGTGTGCCAGGTCCTCTAGGATCAGTAGTATTTGGACAGATAGAGGAATACAGAGGATAGCACAATGAGGAAATTCACCATGAAGGCAGCAGTAGGAATGGGCACAGGAGGGAAGAACCCAAATGAACTGCAATGAGAGATAAGGCTGGATAGGTCAATCATGGCAAACTTTTTCCAAGTTCTGTTCACCTGGCCCTCTTGTGTTAGTCTCCACAGCCGCACTTTACTGCTTCTAGGAAGTCGCATATGAACAGCAAGCAAAGACTCAGATGGTAACCATTCTGAAGACCCCCTCCCCATCAACACTCCAGCTGGCCTTTAGGAAGCCTTTGAACTAATTAGACAAAAGTGCCCTCACCAGGGAAGCACCTGGTTTGGTGGATGGGGCGTGCTTTCGCATCATGTAGACAAGGTGAGTCTTGGGTCTGGGTCGGATGCAGCCTCATGACAGACTTGGCTAATTCAACACTGGCTGAATTCAGTCCCAAGCACATTCTCATAGGCAGGAACATGCAAACTGCTCAGAACTGTACATATCAGCCCCAGTCCAATACACAGCCACATTCTCTGGAATCATCCTTTAAATTTGCAAAGGTTTATATAATTTAACATAATGACAAAGACTATTCTCAAAGGTGGCAAGAATCACTTTTGTATGCTCTTTGGGGGGAAAGAAAGTTGTAAATTTTGGAAAAACAATCACATGATATATGATATGTCAAAATCCAGTGATTCTACCTATGGTAATCAATATACACATACATTTTTTTTACCTTAGGAAATTATACACAAATATGTTTAATCCATTATAGTTTACACTGGAATAAAATTAGAATCAATATGGTAATTTGAGGCACATTATTAGTGGATTATAAAGCAAAAATTCAAATATTTACATTTTTTAAATGTTTATTTATTTATTTTTGAGTTGGGAAAACACAGAGAAGGAGAGAGACAGAGAATCCCAAGCAGGTTCTGAGCAGAGAGCAGGGTTCAAACTTACAAACCATGAGATGATAACTTGAGCCAAAATCAAGAGTTGGAAGCTTAACTGACTGAGCCACCCAGGCACCCTTCAAACATTCACACATTATGTTCCTAATTCCATAGGGGAAATATTTATATTAGCAATTTTTAAGTACAAAATTCCATATAAAATTAATTCCACATAGAATTATAAATAGCCAGCTGTGTATCTTAAATGTATTTATTACAATTTAAGTTAAACGAGTACAAGGGAAAATTACTGAATGGTAGAGGTGTCCTGAAACTGAATTATGGTGATTGCTATGAAATCATATAAATTTAAAATTCACTGAACTCTACACATACTTTGTATGGTATGTAAGTCATACACTAGTAAGCTATGTTTTAAAAAAGACTAAAACTAGTGACTTTTAGATTTATTACAGATTATTTTCATTTATTTCTTATACTTTCCAAGACTGCCCCATTTTTTTTTACTACTACATAATGAAAACATAATTTCAGTGCAATTCAGTTTAATGTGTACATTTACCTAGCACACATAATGTGTTTAGCATTGCGATGGAATCTGGAGTTGTAAGAAATAAAAATAACACTTTCTCCCTTTCTTAAGCTTACAATTGAGTTAAGAATATAAAAAATGTAAATGATTACTTATTTATGACAGAATGAAATATCTTTCCATCAAGCTGCAAATAACAGGTATGGGTAAGTTGAATAAAAGAAATAATAAGTGACTGGCCAAAGGGAAGGGGCAAAGAAGGGAATGGTCGTTAGGAGAGTTTCAGTGGGGTGCCTGGAGAGTCAATACACATGACTGCATCCTTAGCTGGAATGAATTAATTAACATTTGTTTGGAAGTAAGGTTTCCTCACACTTAACACATATATTTATATTTGCTAGAATAAATAACTTTGAGGGGACAGTAAGATTTTATAGAGAATGGTAGAAAGGGGAGAGTTAATAGAAAAGAGAATTTCCCGTCCTGCAGGAAAATTAAAACCATGTCAGTTTGTACTTCAACACTGAAAAAGAAAGGGGAACCTGGGTGGCTCAGTTGGTTAAGCGTCCAACTCTGGCTCAGGTCATGATCTCATGGTTTGTGATTTCAAGCCCTGCACCGGGCTCTGTGCTGACAGTACAGACTGGAGCCTCTATCAGAGCCTGTGTCGGATTCTGTGTCTGTGTCTCCGTCTCTGTCTCCCTATCCCTCTCTCTCTCTGCCCTCCCTCTCTTTGGTCTCTCTCAAAAATAAACATTAAAAAAAAAAAGAAAAAGAAAATAAAAACCAAAACAGAAGAGTCTGTTTCAAAGTTCAATTGCTTCTCTAACCAGAGCAAATGGGGCTGGAGTAGTCATTTCCCCACATTGCAGGAGGATTCCAATTAAAGACCCTCCTTTCTGAAGGCAGTTCCCATTCTAGAGAAAAGATTATGGAGCTAAACCCAGCATGCCCAGCTGACTCCTTACAAATTTACCAAGCAAACATATTATCCCACCTCTCTTGGGCGGAAGTCAGTTAAGAGGTAGAGAAAAGTCAGGAGCTAAATGGGCTCTTCCCAGAGAAGAGATCATCAGCAAGTCTTTATCATTACAAGTGATGCATAGAATTATCTATAAAGTATGTTAAAAATGTGGATTCCCAATCCAAATACATGAATATTGTGCCTCAGCAGATTCTGATTAGGATCTGTATTTAAAACATGAATGCACCACCCTCCAACCCCAATCTGTAGAACTTATTACAGTAGGTCTATTGATCACACTATTAAAATACCACATCTACTTTGAGGTTTGATGTGGAGAACAAAAAAATGAATGTAGATGCATCAAACCTTAGTATTATTTGCTGTTACCAGTATTATTACTGTCAAGAACTAAATTAAGATTCTAATTGAATATCACTTTTAAGAGTAACATTACATTTATAGAAGAAATGTTCCTCTTTTGATTTGATCCAAAGAAAAACCTAAGGAAGATATTGAGTACATGAGGTACTTAAGAACTTCTAATGGTTTCTCAGTGACCTAAATACCTTTTTTTTAAATGATTCCCAAAATTGTATTGTATTGTCAAGAGAACTGGCCGACAAGAAAACTCAATCCCATCAGGGATGACATATAAAAGCCTTATCGATAAAGCCTTACAATCCTTGGTCTTATTCCAAGTTTCTTAAACAAATACCATTTTGCTGCTCTCCAGGTCTATGAGCTGCAGGCAAACAAACTTTGCCCTTCCCAATTCATATTTACCCAGACATTCAGTCTAATGAAGGTGGAAGGATGTGTTACCCAACAAGGAGCCACAAGCTTTGATAGCTGCCTATATTTCTTTTTGCAGAGGCTTCTATATGAATCTTTCCTTAGTGGTTTCATGCTTAAAATGTCATCATCTGACTGCTGTGATTAATTGTGGTATCATATTTTGGATGAAGCAGTTAGGGAAGGACTTTTGTCTCATTTAAGAGTGGGGAAATTAGCTTGCCCCAAATGGAAGGCCTTGACATCATTAGCCAGTTCAGGAATCACATGTTATTTTATTAAATTAAAGTGGTAAACTATGGAGGCATTCTTTAATTTTATCATTTATGATAAGCAATTGTTTGAAAAAGGGGGGAAGGTCGTCTCTTGGCAGAGCTCAGTCAGGCTCTGCTGAGCAGGCTTTCTGAGTTTTCCTGGGTAGATTCACCCTTGTTCACCCAGGTTTCCATGTGGTGCAATCACAATGGTCTGTGCTCATCCTGACTCACTGTGAGGGAAGCACCTCCTTAGCATCTTGACTAGACTTTGATAACTGCATTTATTCTTAGAGAAACTGAAGCAGAGAAGGATCACAAGGTGCTGCCTGAAAGATGAGAGTTACTTGGCTGTCCTGCACACACTTTTTTGTAACAATTTTAGTTCAAACGTTTTAATAGAGCAGGCTTTGTCATTGGCAAATGGAAGATGCCATTTTTTTCTCACTATCTAGTGCTGCTTAGGCCAAGGGGACAGGAGGTGTGAATACAGGAATGCAGAGACATGAGCCAAGTCAATTATATTTTTATTCTTATCAAATTTTCTCAAGCAAATTGATTCCCAGAAAAGACCAGGGGTCATATAGTTCTATTTCCCTCTTCTAACAGGGCCAATTGCTTCAGAAGTTATGTTAGACATATGATTTTGCCCATTATCCTTTGTAAAAAATGTAGGAGTCTAGAGTTAAGAAAAAACCCACTAAACCTTCTTCTCCTTGGAAACCAATCTGGAGCTAAATGGGGAAAAAAAACCAAAACATCCTGTGATGTGACTGACAACTGAATACAATGAAGGTCCTGAGAGAGAACAATATTTGAGAACTAAGCTTTAGTCTGAACAACTCAAGAGATGAATTTCCTGGAGCCCTCAGGTGAGACCAATCTTAGACATACATCACAACTGGACAGTCACCATACACAGAAAGCGCCGGGTCTTTGCTGCTGACAAGCATTCTGCAAGGCAGAAATTTATACGCTCATGTATTCAGACATAAAGGTTTGAATTCTGTCTTGGACCTTTAATAGTTGTGCTAGCTTTGGCAAGTTATTTAACTTTCTTAAACTTTATTTTTTCATCTGTAAAGTAGGGCTAATGCCACATGAGTGGGAGTAAACATAAAAGTTAATGCAGAAAGGAAGCTTAGCACAATGTCTGACATATAACACATCTTCAATAAATATTAGCTATTAAATATTAACAGTTAAAAATAGGGGAAAAATATCAAGACTGTGTACAATCCGGTGGGACTCAAGGATGGATACAGAAATTAGCAACCTAAGAGAGTCATTGGCCAAGATGAGCATCTGAGATCTGATTACAAACCAAGCAGGGTTAGTGCAGGGATTTTTAGCCACAGAAAATAGATGAGAAATCAGGTCTGAACCAGGAAGTAGGTACTAGATTTTGGAGCAATTTCAAAGCTGACCCATGGGTGTGGGGCTCCTTTCTGTCTGGGTCCTCTGGTCACTCTCAATGGTGGGCATAAATTCTTAAAGGAGAACTAATCAAGTACACACCAATAGTCAAACAAATGTTCTTTCGTTTTCTCAAAATCATTATAGCCAAGCTATAGTGTCTTCCTCCTCTTCCTCACCAAGCTATAGTCACTTCCTCCTCGACTTGTCAGTTGATCGGTGCAATGGGATAGTGGTTACAAAACTCTTGCTGTGTTTTGAGTCTCCTGGGGCCCATCTGTTCCCAGGATGGGAACACCCTAACCACAATCCCTACAGAGTATGTGATTTAACATGTGATCCAATTCAATCCCTCCCCCTCTCCAACCAGTTTCAGCTGATTGGACCATGAGCAACACCTGCATAGCAGTGGGACAGCAATGGACTAACCAGTGCCTGGCTTTAAAAAAAGGAATAAAGTTAATAAGACTCTTGCACTTGGGGATTTCAACCAAGAAACACAATGGGAAATTCCAGGTGGCACAGTTAAAAGTCCTGAAAGTGAATTATTGGCTCATGTGCACAACACTCTTAGGAAGGGTGGAGTCACAAAGAAAATTGATAAGGTGACATAGAATGGAGCAGAGAGGCTCAGAGACACCACAAGAAGGAAGATGACAGAGCCACCACATTATGGAACCATCTTTTGGGAGATTTGCTTCTTGATCTTTTTGGGGCCTGGTGTTCAGCATTTTCTGGAAACTTTTTTAGTTTTGCCCAACACTTCCCTCCATTTTATTTGAGGTTTTCTTTTCTTGCCATAATCACAATCCTAAAAACGCAGAATCCCTATATTGCTTCTAAAAGAAGAAGCAGAAAAGAACCAACTGAATAACATGTTCCTTTTCTGAAGATCTCTGCACACTAGCTGATCCTTTGAAAATGACCCAGGAAAAGTATACGCAGAATATCAACAACTGGCTGGTGTAGTCATGGGGAAGCCCATGACTTGAATCCTGTTCCACTAAGCGAAGACGTCTCACTCTTCCCCACCAATGCATCTTTGTGTTGCTGTAGAGAGTCCCGGTGACTCGGGGAGAATAAATATAAGATCTGAAATTGCACAGACCATGGTTTGAAATCCAACCACATGGACTTGGGTCAGTTACTGTTTTGTTCCAGTAAGGAAGATCTTTATATTATGCTCTATTTATGTATGTGTTTGTTTCTATCATTACAGACTCATGGTTTCTTATTTTATTCAATGGGTATGATCAATTTTATCATTATTTATTCTCATGCTGTGCTAGCCCCCAATTTGGCCAGTGGGGCCCTTCAAGCTGGCTTCTATGTCCTCTGGGCATGTCCCCATCATTCCTTCAGCACCCCTTGACAAGTACTCATCTTGTATTTTCATCGCCCTAGCCTAAAAAGAGCCATTTCCCCAAGAAGATCTGCTTTGTACTAGTGAAGGATAATACTTAGAAACAGAGATCTTGATGCTAAATATATTCATTGTTTGTGGCACATCATCATTCTTAGCCTACATTTATTTCTGTATCTATTTAAAAACCAAAAACAAAAACATGAGTCCATACTAATGTCCCCATTTCTAATTCAGCACCATCTGGATCGCCCCCTATCAAGCCCCATCCCCCTTCTCCAATACCATAAAACTAAAGGCAGTGACTGTAGCTTTCGGAGCCAATTGCTCCCTCTATAAAGTGAGGATGATAATAAATTCCTTGTCCAGCTTTTGTGCAGGTTAAATGTAACCGTGTTTATAAACATCGTCCCACAGGGCCGCACTGTAGCAGGCCTACTGCATGCCCACACAGTTCCTTGTGTGAATGAGACAAAATATGCTTCCTCAAGGTGGACAGCTTGGCAGATGCACTGTAAGTTGGCTTCTTGCCCCAACTCTCTCCCTGGGCTGGGGCTTTTGTGGAGTTTGCAACGTGAATAATAACCCATGCCTGCATCACAGGCACTGAGTAAAAAGTTATTGTTAGGATAGATACATATGCATATTTTTCACACAAATGTTTCATAAATAGGAGATCAGACAAACCTGTCGCCAAGGTTTCAGTCTGATATAAAACTCAGTGCAACTCAGCGCACCATCAGTAGAACCAAGCACACTTCCAAGGTCATAATGGAAATCTGTGTGCATTCACCTAATACAGGTCATTCTTTACCCTGCTGCCTCACTATATCTCACCTTAAACCCTGAATCAGAAGCAGGTTGAAGTGAAAATAAATCCCATTCCTGTCATCCAACGCCTCAACTACCAGCCAAGAAGTGGTTGATCTTACTTATAATACAGGGCACATAAATCGAGAAAATACTAAAGGGGGAAAAGTTCACTTAATATGTTTGTGGAGCATCAGATTTGCTGGCAGACGTGTGGGTTATAACTGCCAGAGTCCCCACTACTGGAGTGTTCCACCCGCTCCCTTTGAAGACAGGAAAATCTGTTCACCCCCAGTTCCCTCAGATGCTCTTTTGCAGGGCTTAGTGGCTTTTAGATGTTGGCAAGAAACCTAATAAATCCAACTCAATGTTACAATTAGCAGTAGCTCTGAATTGTAGAGCATTAAAAGTAACAGACTTCTAAGGTGGCATTTTTTTCTGTGGAAGATGGCAAGGCTGTTAGAATAACATCTGCATTAGTGAATGGGGTAGAGACAATATAGACTGTCCCCTTTGAAAGAGGTCCACCCTGTACAATGTGACCGTGATACAAGACTCCTGGCACTGTGGCTACCACCCAGCCAGGCTGTTCTCGTGAACCTTTCAGCAGGGAGGGAGTAGAAGTGGAAGAATTCAGAACCCTGGTGTCTCTCACTTCCTGAGCCCGGTGACAGAGACACCCAAGAATGCCTTGGGGGATTAAAGAATAACATCCAAGAGGCCAAGCAGAGGCAACATTATTGCTCCCAGAGTCCCCAGCTCCCATCATGTGCTTTCAAGAGTTTCAAAATCCTCAGACTCATGAAGCCCTCAATCTAATGGCTTACCTTCCGTGAGGAAGACCACGCAGAAGCCAAGCGGATGAGCTCTCCCAGGTTTGTTTTCAGGAAGCTGTTCCCCCACTGTGTAGGCACCTGAGCCCTACCAAGGAAGAGAGGAATGAGCTTTTTAAAAAGGGAAATCTGAGAGAACCTAGCACAGAGTATGCATCTAGGCAGGGTTTAATAAACAGGCCCCCTCCTCTTTCTTGAACAGGACCCTCTCCTCTCCTGCTGAGCACAGGAGACAGGAATGAGTTTGCTCTTTCCAAAGGAGAGCTGGGTCTGAGGATTCTCTGGGTCACTGAAAAAAACTTGCTCCTGCTTCAATAGCCAGGATCAGGATTAGCTCTCATCCTTGGCCCACTTCAAGCCCCCGGGTAAGTTACCACCCCACATGGGAGGGAACCTCACCCTGGCGCGAGGGAAGAGTCCCAGCTAACTGTGTGAAGACCAGCTCTCTGTGGCAGCTGGGGCCTCTAGCTGACCATTATAGTCACCGGGGTCACTGGCCTGCCACACCTATCCCCTCCCCCACCCCAGTTCCTCGCAGAGCCTGAGGGTCAGAGGTGGACAGAGCAGGGACACCTGGGTGGCTGATTCCGTTGGGCGTCAGACTTCAGCTCAGATCATGATCTCGCAGTTTGTGGGCTCAAGCCCTGTGTCGGGCTCGACGCTAACAGCTCAGAGCCTGGAGCCTCCTTCAGATTCTGGGTCTCCCCTTCTCTCTGCCCCCCCCCCCCCGGCTCCTGCTCAGTCTCTGTTTCTCAATAATAAATAAATGTTAAAAAAAAAAAGAAAGAAGTGGACAGAGGGGAACTCGAGCCCATTCCCTCACCTACCAGCTGTCACAGGGGCAAGTCATTTACAATTTCTTCATTAGTAAAATGAGAGTCGGGTATGTGTTTGCTAAGGCTGCGGTGTGGCTCAAGTGTGACAAAACGGGAAGTACACATATTAAATGTTAACCCTTACCGCTCGGACCTGGAGTTCGACCACTTGAGGGGCACTCGGCTCAATTACTCTCGCCCTCCTCCCGCGCTCAAACCGTTCGCTGCCTCCTGACAGAGGTACGATGTTCAGGTACCAACACCTCAGCATCACTTTCCTGCAGGGACACTGGAGCGGCAGCGAGTCAGAAAACAGGCACGTGAACACAAGACCGGAATTTCTGAAGACACTGTTGCAGAATTCCCGAAGCCGCTGGTCAGCCGGCCGCGGGCCCGGGGCCCTCCGCCGTCAAGGTGCTGCTCTCACCGACACCAAGCGAGTAGCATGGCTCCGAGACACGACATTCGGGGAGGACACCTGATGAACCGGCTGCGGCGGCACCTCTGCGCGGACGGTGCACCGCGTCCCGCGCTATCAGTTCGCGCATCAGGGGAACGCCAAGAAGGCCCAGAAGGCCGAGATCCCGAAACCCACAAAGCCGCAGCACCTGGAGCCCGACTTCGGGCTCTGAGAATCACCTGTGGAGCTGCGCGCAGGTGCACCTGCCGCTCAGCAGCCCGCGGGAGGCTCCGCCCACACCACGTGGGCAGGTCACGGGCCTCGGGCTGACCCCCAGTTCATCCCTGGTCTCTGGTGTGCGGCAACGAGATTGCCTGGATCTTGGGGAAGTTTCTGGAGGCCCCGACGGCGTGCGTGTGCGCTGGTAGAGCCGTTGCTTTTCCACCTCGTACATGCAGCCGACGCCATCGTCTCGCCATCCAGCACCGGGGCCCTACTCCTACTCCTGCTACTTGGCGGTCACAGAGCTGCCCTCGTGTAGGAGTTTGCTTTAACTCTGCATGGAGGAACTCCTGACATCCAGGAAAATCCCCTGACGTGGGTGCTGGTCCTATCCAACCCAGCCCTGCCCCCCGGACCATAGCTCCTCACTAATAAAGTGCCAGGTGTCAGCACGAAGTCGAGAAAAAGGAGGAAAACTGGGGCCACTGCCAGGTAACCTCATTAACACGAGTGGTAAAGAAGCAATACCCCAAAGCCCACTCTAATGTGAGGAACTGACTGCAAAATGAAGAAAACTAAACCAAGCAAGGAAGTACAAACTGGGGCTCAGACCATCATTTTGGAAGGAAAAAAAATAGAGAAAAAGCAAAAACTATGACAAAGCATCCAGTGCTGAGAACATTCTGTGGATTTTAACCCCGTGCATGTAGGCAATTAGAGTGCACAGAAGGTCCCTGAAGAACCCATAAGTTGAACTAAACTATAAGCAGTTATTTTCAAAATCCAGCACAGAATTCTTTCTAGACTGTGAGACTCAGTAGATGTGAGGTGCAGCCGGGCTGTAATAGTGGGTTGAGTGCCTGGCTGAGCGAAGTCATTTAAGACTCAGCTCCATCCTCCATGAGAGGGGAATAACAGGCTCTGTTTCACAACACTATTGTGACGGGTAAATGAGAGAATGAATTTAAGATACTTAGCAAAGCGTTCAGCATTTAAGTACCTGATAAATGTCTTGGTGTTATTATCATGGTCTTCCAACTTGTTACCAGGAAGCAGCAGTCTTGGAAGTGATATTACAGTGTAGAGTGGCAGGAAGCATCAATGATGGCAAACCAGCATCTGATTGTTACTCCAAATAAACTCCGCGACTATAGTCAATTAAAGAGAGAATACCTCCAAAGAGGAAAGTCTAAGCCTATTATAGTGCACTAAAAAAAACTAAAGAAATAAAGCAGAGTCAAACTTTGTAACTAGAAATAAGGGCCACCACTACCCCAAAAGCTCCACGCACCACTGCCCAGCAAAGGGGAAGCTACCCCACACAGAAGGCCCCTTAGTGAGCCAGAAAAGCATCATTTAAACTTACCACCAGCAGAATACAACTGATTCTAGGGTTCCTAAACCCATACATCCCTGCAGAAGCCTTTATAGGTGGGTGGAGAGTCCGTTAAGATCTTCAGCAGGAGAAAGGAGCATTCTATGAACGATTCAGGACAGGCAACTGCAGGATTCTGTGGACATTAGTTATCCTTAGTACTACAAAATTTTTAATGTTGAAAATATATACAAGCATGACAAATGACAAATGGGGGAGCACCAAATGACCATTAGGATTATAGCATGTGTGTGAATAAGCCATCAAAATAGTCTCTACAAATAAAGAGCCATAAAAATGCTAATATTCCCACCTTTTACTAGTAATAATAATGCATCATCAGGCTGAAACGGTTCCTTAGGTACCTTATGTTCTCTGCTAGAATCAAGTCATTAATCCCATTTATATAGCTAATGGGGAAGCCCTAAGTCCAAATTAAGGTCTTGAAGAAAAGGACTGAAATTAATGACAAAGGGGAATCATTTTTCTCTACAGATATCAGGTTGCTTTGCTAAAAAAGGGCTAAATAGCACTTTTTTGCCCCTGAACTTTACTTTGAATAGTGAATAATCTACTCAGAAAAGAAACAGTTAATAAACCCACATCAGTAGTTTCTGAGCTGGTCAATTCAGACATTGCCTGGCCCCTTAATATGTCTCCTTCCCTAAAGTATCCATGTTCCAGTCAGCTCTTGGAGTGTGCCAGAACAGCGATCCGCATGCCATACCGCACTCCCCCAAACTCTGCAAGGTGATACAGTTCTAGTCTGCATGTGCTTTAGTGAATTCCAGGGTCAGACAGACACACAGATGTGGGTTACATCCAAGCTCTACCAGCATCTGAAGTTCTGCATCAGTCAACATCTGTTAGGGGAGTTTTCCTTGTCTTTGAAGTGGATGGGGAAATAAAAGCACTCTTGGTATTATCTGGACAATTGTTTATGTTAGTACTAAGTGACTTTAAAGAAGGGAAGGAGGGGGCTGCCTGGGTGGCTCTGTCGGTTAAGCGTCCAACTTTAGCTCAGGTCATGATCTCACAGTTCATGGGTTCGAGCCCTGTATCAAGCTCTGTATCAGGCTCTGTGCTGACAGCTCAGAGCCAGGAGCCTGCTTTGGATTCTGTCTCCCTCTCTCCTTCTACCCCTCCCCAACTCACGCTCTCTCTCTGTCTCTTGAAAATAAATAAAAAATGTTAAAAAGAAAACTTTAAAAAAATAAATAAATAAAGGAGGGTGGGAGGAAAACAAGGCTGGCAGAGAGGGAGGACTCACTGAAGAGCCACAGCTTTACCCAACAGACCTGAGAGAGGACAGGGTAGAGGGCCCTCCCCGGAGCCTAAGGTCTCTCCTCCCAGAGTTTGGCCTGGTTCTCAGTCACTGAAAGGTCCAGGAGTGAGAAAGCTGGGAAGCCAAATAGAGCAGTGGCCTCCTTGGAGCCACACCAGGTGGCCCTCTGAGCTGTGACAGATTTTGCTCTTTGCTGGGGGGGGTGGGGGGGGGAGTCTGTGCTGTAAGAGCACAGAGAGAGGGAAGTGCTAGTCTGTCTTGTTGCTATGCTCCCAGCTGAGCAGATCTCTGCTGAACCACTGCGTCCTTGCTCTGCAGTTACAGTCCTAATTAGAGGGGGAGGTCACTGCAAAGGTTCTTAATGCACCTGAGTGACTATCGTCAGCCATTCTGCCCACACATAACCTCTGAGGGGAGCACTATGAATTCCTTCTCAGTATCAATAGGCAGCTACTTTTCCCAAGTAGTTTCCCTCCCTATTTTGTGCCCAGAATGTGGTGGCACCTTATCCCCAGACGCATCTCAGGCCCCAGGCTCCAGGTGACCACAAAAATGAAATAGGAGGCCCAAACTTCTGCATTGGGGTCACATGCTTTGGTATAAGTAGAGTGACCATGCAATTTACTATCCAAAACACTGGTGAAGAGAAAGCACTGTAATAATGACACCAAGATAACAGGCATAAACTGGGACTTCCCTCAGCGAACAGGGGCACAGGGTCATCCTAAGTGTAAGACATGGTGCTAAAGCAAGGAGTGATGTTAGCTAGGCCTCACACTTTGGGAATTCCCATGGGAAGCAGGAAATGGCCTACATGCTGGTTAGCCTTTTCTCTCTGATAATTATCTTAACTGTTTCTCTCCCTTTAAAAAAGGGAAAGGGGTGCCTGGTGGCTCAGTTGGTTGAGTGTCCAACTTTTGATTTCAGCTCAGGTTGTGATCCCAGGGTCATGAGCTTGGAGCCTGCTTAAGATTTTCTCTCTCTCTCTCTCTCTCTGTCTCTCTCTCTCTCTCTCTGTCTCTCTTTCTCCCCCTACCCATCCCAACTCCACTCCCCCCCCACCCCCCACTCATGTGTTCTCTCTCTCTCTCTCTCTCAAAAAAATAAATAGGGGCACCTGGGTGACTCGGTTAGTTAAGCATCCAACTCAGCTCAGGTCATGATCTCACTGTTTGTGAGCTCGAGACCCACATAGGGCTCTGTGCTAACAGCTCAGAGCTTGCTTGGGATTCTCTCTCTCTCTTTCTGTCCCTTCCCCATTCACACACATTCTCACTCTCTCAAAATGAACACTTTAAAAAATAAAATAAATAAAAAAGAAATACTGAATAATACTAAATGAAAGAAAAAGAAATGATAACATTTTAAAATAAAGTATATTAACATTGTTAATAATAAAGTAAGCAAATACAGAAAAGCACAAATAAAAAAGAACAAAAAATATTTTTTTAAATGTTTTTTATTTATTTTTGAGAAACAGAGAGAGAGAGGCAGTGCAAGCAGGGGAGGGTCAGAGACACAGGGGGACACAGAATCTGAAGCAGGCTTCAGGCTCGGAGCTAGCCATTAGCATAGAGCCTGATGTGGGGCTCAAACCCACAAACCATGAGATCATGACCTGAGCTGAAGCCGGATGCTTAACTGACTGAGCCACCCAGATGCCCCACAAAAAAAAATTTAAAAATCACCAGTGTGTGATGGAGGGATGGAGAGATAGTATCATTTGGTGCTAATAATTTTTTCCACTTCTCCATACCTGAAGAATAGATAAATAGAAGGACAGATAGAAAGACAAAATAATCAAACTACACTAGAAGTCATACATACTAGATATTTTTAATAAAAGGAGCTGAATTTAATTTTACATGGTTAAAGAAAAGGAAAGTGAAATGAAAGCAAGGGAAATGTGAACCTCACATAAATGCTTTTTTATTATAAGAAAGATGAGTTCCTATATCCCAACTCCCCAGGTCCCCACAATACGGCACACCCCAACCGTCTTCTGACATGACTCCAGTCCTTATAGGAATAACTTGGATTAAAGGGAAATCAGTTTCTAGCTATAAATGGCAGGCAGGCCTGGCAGGAAGTCTGGGGAACACAAAGATAGTCCCTCTGCCCCAAAGAATCCCTTATGATCTTAGAAACGGAGTCTTCCATTTCCCCTTTCACTCACATGGTTGGGGAAAGAGAAAATACATTGCCTATAGAGGTTGGTCTGTGGCCTTAAGAGAGAGCTTAACTAGAAGTCAGGAGATAAAGTCCCTTCTTGCAGGCCTGCATCAGAAAGTCATCATTGGAGCTTTCTGAGCATTAGGGTCTGCCCTAGAATCACTGTTAGGAGGAATGCCTATGTGGCTCAGTCAGTTAAGCATCTGACTTTGGCACAGGTCATGACTTCACAGTTCATGAGTTCAAGCTCTGCGTCTAACTCTGTACGGACACCTCAGAGCCTGGAACCTGCTTCAGATTCCTTGTCTCCTCCTCTTTCTGCTCCTCCCCCTATTCACACTGTCTCTCTTTCTCTCTCAAAAATGAATACACATTAAAAGGTTTTTTTTTAATTTTTTAAATGTTTCATTTATTTTTGTGAGAGAGAGAGACAGCATGAACAGGGGAGGGTCAGAGAGAGAGGGATACATAGAATCCAAAGACGGGCTCTAGGCTCTGAGCTAGCTGTCAGCACAGAGTTGATATGGGGCTCGAATGCACAAACAATGAGATCATGACCAGAGCGGAAGTTGGATGCTTAACCAACTGAGCCACCATGGCACCCCTAAAAAATTGTTTTAATAAAAAAACCCACTGTTAGGATTATGAGACAGCTTATAAAAAGAGCTAAGTATGCCATTTGGCTCATCAAAAGGATTCAAAAATGCCAACTAACAAAATTATCTAAAACAAATAAGTTTTCATCGTGATGTCTTGGGAAATCCAGAGATGAGCCACTTCCTCAGATAGACAAACCGGAATAGGATTTGGCAGTGGGGAGCCAAGCCAGCCTCCAAATAGGTCTGTGGATACTTGAAATGGAAATGGGAAAGAACAAAATTCCTCCACGTTGGGCCTTTACCTAAGCCAGCTTTGCCAAGCATGACTCCTGTCTAATATTTATAATGCATTTAACTCTGCAGACCACTACATGTGCTAGAGAAGATTAATCAGTGTGCCTTAGAAGTTATTAACCTATGCTTTGGACTTAAACATTCATACATATGAATTCATGGGCTGTGTGACCACAGGCAAGTTACTTAAGCTCTCTGATCCTGATTCTTAATCTGCCAAATGGCAATAATCAATTTCATAGAGCTGTGGGGATAAGTGAACGAGACTGTGTGTGGGGTATGTCCCCTACAGGGCCTGTTACCAGGAGTAGGAACTCAATAAATAGGTACTCCCATTATTAATAATTTTATCTGGGGATACCTGGGTAGCTCAGTCGGTTTAGCGTCTGACTTTTGATTTCAGCTCAGGACATGATCTCATAATTTGTGACACTGATCCCTATGTCAGGCTCTGTGCTGACAGTGAGAAGCCTGCTTGGGATTTTCTCTCACCCTCTCTCTCTCTGCCCCTACCCCACTAATGTGTGTATGAGCGTGCACGCATGCACACATGTTCTCTCTCTCAAAATAAATAATTATTAAGAAATAATAATTTTATCTGTTCTCCCCCATCCCATTAGCACCTGGAGCCAATTACACCAAGCCCCACCCCCCTTTCCCTGCAGGTGCATCTCCACTAGGGCAAGTCCATCCAAGAATCAGTGCAAGCAAGCCCCTTCCCAAGAAGACCAGCACAAACCACTGATCATAAAGTGCTGAAAATCTTCAGAAGAGAAATATGAGAAATAAGAGAAATATGACCTACATTCTTTTGACCAGTAGACCAAAACACACCTTGTTAAAACGTGCCACATAGTAAACAAGGTCCAAACACTACCCACTACAGGCAAGGAGAAACTCTAGAGAGACTGACCTGAAGGAAGGAGCAAACAAAAACACAACAGCAAAGTGTAAAACACCTTCTGAAGCATGAGCCTCAAGAGTGTAATAGTATAAGTACCTCTCCTTAATATGGCCATTGCTCTAAGGAGCAAGAGTATAACAGGCTTTCCTAACAATCAAACAACAACAAAAAAAGTGACCTATTGAAAATGACAAGACAGAGAAATTCACGCCAAAAGAAAGACCAGAAAGAAGTAATGGCCAGGGATTTAATCAAAACATATATAAGTGACATGCCTGAACCAGAGTATAAAATAGCAATCATAAAAATATGAGTTGTGCTTAAGAAAAGCATAGAATACACTCAAGAGTCCCTTATTACAGAGATAAAAGAACTAAAAACTAGTCAAGCCAAAATAAAAAAATGCTATAATTGATAGCCAAAAATCAAATGAATGCAATGACAATGAGGATCAACAAAAACAGAGGAATATATCAATGATACAGAGGATAAAATTAGAAGAGGGAAAGAAAAGTATTAGATCAAAAATGTAGATTTAGGGAACTCAGTAACTCCCTAAAGTGTAATAACATTCATGTCATAAAAGTCCTAAAAGAAGCAGAAGCAGAAGCAGAAGCAGAAGCAGAAGCAGAAGAAGAAGAAGAAGAAGAAGAAGAAGAAGAAGAAGAAGAAGAAAATGACAATGAAGAAGAAAAGAGGAAAAGGGGCAGAGAGTTTATTTGAGCAAATTATAGCTGAAAACTTCCCTAATCTGTGGAAGGAAACAGACATCAAAATCCAAGAAACACAGAGAACTCCCATCAAATTAAACAAAAGTGAGTCCACACCAAGACATATTATAGTCAAATTCACAAAACACACAGACAAGGAAAGAATCCTGAAAGCAGCAAGGGGAAATAAAGGCCTCAACCTTCAAGGGAAGACAGATGAAGTTCACAGCAGACCTATCCATGGAAACTTGGCAGACCAAGAGGGAGTGGCATGACACATTCAATGTGCTGAATGGGAAAAATATGCAACCAAAAATACTTTATCTAGCAAAGCTATCATTCAGAACAGGAGAGACAGAGTTTTCCTAGACAAATAAAAATTAAAGGAGTTCATGACCAGTAAACTAGCCCTGTAAGAAATATTAAAGGAGACTCTTTGATTGGGAAAGAAAGACCAAAAGCAACAAAGACTATTAAGGAACAGAGAATATCACCAGAAACGCCAACCTCACAGGTAACACAATAGCACTAAATTCATATCTATCAATAATAACTCTGAATGTATATGGACTAAATGCTCCAATAGGGTAACAGAATGAATAAAAAAAACCAAGACCCATCTATATGCTGCCTACAAGAGACCCATTTTATACCTAAAGACACCTGTAGATTGAAAGTGAGGGGATGCGGAATCATCTATCATGCTAATGGATGTCAAAAGAAAGACAGAAAAGCCATACTTTTATTAGACAAACTAGATTTTTAAACAAAGTGTAACAAGTGATGAGAAAGGTCATTACATCATAATTAAAAGTTCTATCCATCAAGAAGATCTAACAATTGTAAATAGTCATACCCCAAACTTAGATGCACCCAAATATATAAATCAATTTATAACAGACATAAAGAAACTTATTGATAATAATACAATAATAGTAGGGGACTTTAACACCCCACTTACATCAATGAACAGATCACCTAAGCAAAAGATCAACAAGGAAACAATGGCTTTCATGACACACTGGTCTGGATGTACTTAACAGATATATTCAGAACACTTCATCCTAAAGCAGCAAAATACACATTCTTTTCGAGTGCACATGGAACTTTCTCCATAATAGATCACATACTTGGTTACAAATCAGTCCTTAACAAGTACAAAAGACTGAGAACATACCATGCATATTTTCAGACCACAACACTATGAAACTTGAAGCCAACCAAAAGAAAACTTTGGAAAGACCACAAATACATGGAGATTAAAGAACATCCTACTAGAGAATTAATGGATTAACCAGGAAACTAAAGAAGAAATTTAAAAATACATGAGAGCAAATGAAAATGAAAACACAACAGTCCAAAAACTTTGGAATGCAGCAAAGGGAGTTATAGGAGGGAAGTATATTATAATACAGGCCTACATCAAAAAGCAAGAAAAGTCTCAAATATACAGCCTAACCTTATACCTAAAGAAGCTAAAAAAAGAACAGCAAATAAAGCTTAAAGCCAAAAAAAGGAAAGGAAATAATAAAGATTAGAGCAGAAATGACAATATAGGGAAAAAATCAGTAGAACAGATAAACAAAACTAAGAACTGGTTCTTTGAAAGAATTATTAAAATTGATAAGCCCCTAGTCAAACTTATCAAAAAGAAAAAAGAAAGGACCCAAATATATAAAATTGTGAATGAAAGAGGAGAGATCTCAACCAACCCCACTGAAATACAATCATAAAAGAATATTATGAAAAATTACATGCCAACAAACTGGGAAATCTGGAAGAAACATACAAGGCTACCAAGACTGAAAGAGGAAGAAATAGAAAATTTGAGCAGACCCATAACAAGCAGATAAGTTGAATCAGTAATCAAAAATCTCCTAATGCAAGTCCAGGACCCAGATGGTTTCCCTGGGGAATTCTACCAGGCATTTAAAGAAGCGTTAATACCTATTCTTCTCAAACTGTTCCAAAAATTAGAAATAGAAAACTTCCAAACTCATTCTTTGAGGCCAACATTATGTTGATTCCAGAACCATATAAAAACCCACTAAAAAGGAAAATTACAGGCCAATATCCCTGATGAACATGGATGCACAAATTCTCAACAAGATACTAGCAAACCAAACCCAACAGTACATTTAGGGAATTATCACCACAGTCATCATTATCAAGTGGGATTTATTCCTGGGCTGCAAAGGTGATTCAATATTTGCAAATAAACCAATATGATACTCCACATTAATAAAGGAAAGGATAAGAGTCATAGAATCATATGATCCTCTCAACAGATGCAGAAAAAGCATGACAAAATATAGCATTCATTCTTGATAAAAATCCTCAACAAAGTAGGGATAGATAGAATATACCTCACATAATAAAAGCCATATACAAAAGATCCACAGCTGATTTCATCTTCAATGGTGAAAAACTAAGAGGATTTTCCTCTACATTCAGCAACAAGACAGGTATGTACACTCTCACCATTACTCTTTAACATAGCACTGGAAGGCTAGCCTTAGCAATCAGACAACAAAAAGAAATAAAAGGCATCTGGATCAGGAAGGAAGAAGTCAGACTTTCACTATTTGCAGAAAACATTATACTCTATGTAGAAAACCCAAAAGACTCTACCAAAAAAAAACTTCTAGAACTAATACATGAATTCAGCAAAATCAAAGGATATAAAATCAACATGCAGAAATCTGTTGCATTTCTACACAATAATAAAGCTGCAAAAAAAGAAATCGACTTATGATTGCATCAAAAACCACAAGATACCTAGGAATAAACCTAACTAACAAAGTAAATGATCTATAGTCTGAAAACTACAGAACATTTATAAAGGAAATTGAAGAAGACACAAAGAAATGAAAAAACATTCCATGTTCATGGATTTGAAGAACAAACACTGTTAAAATGTCTATTGCCCAAAGCAATCTACACATTTAATGCAATCCCAAACAAAATACCACCAGCATTTTTCCACAGAGCTAGAACAAACAATCCTAAAATCTGTATGGAACCACAAAAGACCCTGAATAGTCAAAGCAATGCTGAAAAACAAAAGCAAAGCTGGAGGAATCAGGATTCCAGATTTCAAGCAATATATTATACAGTTGTAGTGATCAAGATACTATGGTACTAGCCAAAACATAGACAATGGGTCAATGGGAACAGGCTGAAAAACCCAGAAATGGACCCACAACTACATGGTCAACTAATCTTTGACAAAGCAGGAAAGAATATCCAAAAGATAAAAGACAGTCTCTTCAACAAACAATGTTGGAAAAGAAAACTGGACAGGAACATGCAGAGGAATGAAAATGGACCACTTTCTTACACCATACACAAAAATAAATTCAAAATGGATTAAAAACCTAAAAATGAGACAGGAAGCCATCAAAATACTAGAGGAAAACACAAGTAGCAACCTCTTTGACCTTGGCATTAGCAAGGTCTTACTAGACACTTGTTTCACTTGCCTTACCACAAGCAAAAATGAACTAGGGGGACTTCATCAAGATAAAAACCTTCTGCACAACGAAGGAAACAATCAACAAAACTGAAAGGCAACCTACAGAATGGCAGAAGATATTTGCAAATAACATACTGGATAAAGGGGTAGTATCCAAAATCTATAAAGAACTTACCAAATTCAACACCCAGAAAAACAAATAATATCTTTAAGAAATGGGAAGAAGACATGAATAGATATTTTTCCAAAGAAGACAACCAGATGGCTAACAGATGCATGAAAAGATGCTCAAAACCACTCATTATCAGGGGAATAGAAATCAAAATCACAATGAGATACCACTTCATACCTATTAAAATGGCTAAAATTAACAACACAAGAAACATGTTGGTGAGGCTGCAGAGTTAGTGGGAATGCAAACTGGTGCATCCACTTTGTATGAAGGTTCATCCAAAAGTTAAAAATAGAACTACCCTACAATCCAGTAATTGCACTACTAGGTATTTACCCAAAGGATACAGAAATACAGTTTTGAAGTGATATATACACTCGATGTTTATAGCAGCATTATCAACAATAGCCAAACTATGGACAGAGCTGAAATGTCCATCAACTGATGAATTGATAATAAAGATATGGTGTGTGTGTGTGTGTGTGTGTGTGTGTGTGTGTATCAAAAAGAATGAAATCTTGCCATTTGCAATGACATGAATGGAGCTAGGATGTATTATGCTCAGCATAATAAGTCAGAGAAAGGCAAATACTATACGATTTTATTCATGTGTGGAACTTAAGAAACAAAACAGATGGACAAATGGGAAGGAAGAAGAGAGAAAGAGAGGGAAGCAAAGCATAAGAAACTCTTAATAAAGAACAAACCAAAGCTTGGTGGAGTGTGGGGGGTCAAGGATGGGCTAAATGGGTGATGGGTATTAAGGAAGGCATTTGTTCTGGTAAGCACTGGTGTGCTATATCTAAATGATGAATCACTAAATTCTACTCCTGAAGCCAAAATTATACTATATGTTAACTAACTACAATTCACACAAAAATTTGAAAAATACAAAATATAGAAAATAAAATTAAATAGTGTTATACATGGAAATTTAAAATAATATAATAATAATAATAAATATTAATTTATTGGACATAAATCAAAATAATATCTTATTATTACTGTAAGAGTTGCCATGGGAGGGTCACTCAGCAGCCACTTTGCTGTGGAGAGCTGCATGTACTGACAACTCCCACCTGCAAACCTGGAATGACCCAAGCCATTTGAAAAGCACCAGCGGCCATTTTATTGTGGGTCAGATAGTAGTTCCAGGCACTGCCAGGGACCGACGACCCCCACTCTCCGATCTGGAATGTCTCAAACAGGAAAGTCTCACCACTGGAATTCCAGCATCCCCCACCAAAGCAAACAGTCAATCCTATCCTGCCACAGTCCAAAGATGCCCTTACTTGGCTATCTGCCCACCTAAGGTCAAACCCGGAACTCCTGCACCCATAAAACACCTTGCTCTCCCATACCAGGCGCGACTTCCCTGACTCCCCACTCCAGAGTCACGGAACCTCGCCTGGGAATTGCAGACTCCAATAAAGGCTTTCTTGGCTCCATAATCTGGTCTCTCTCTCTCCTCTCGCCTCTGCCTCCATCTATTAAACCTTACAATTACTATTATTATTTAATCTGTCCCTGCCTTTAAAAGTTTACAGTCCAATTGCAGGGACAAATCTAATACACTGAAAGATGAGCCTACAGTAAATGACAGAAAGTCATTATGTGCTAGAATTAGGGAAAAAGCTATTCATTATATTTTTACTGAGTTTGTAGTATGTGCCAAACGCTGTGGTGGTAGCTGGAGATACAGTAATGAATAAAAGAGCCACACTTCAGCTATGACCATCCAAGTGTTCTGGTGACTCACCTAGAGTCTAAACCATGGGGCACCCAGCTCCCTTCTACTACTGAAGCCCTGTACTACCTCAGACCAAACAGACTCAATGTGGACTCTTCTTTCTAAGAATCATCCATCTCTCTAAAAGGCACGGAGAAAGGGATAGGTAGCTCACTGTTTGCCATCTTCCTCTTAGCTAATATAATCTGTAGAAACTTGCAGGAAGCTCAGATAATTCCCAGATCTAAAATCCTAGAGTCAAGAGCTGTAGTCCTGGGGCCTGATTTGCATTCATGAATATGCAGCAGCATGGGTCTCTTGCTTGGGATTTCTGCCCTATGATGCATGTCAGGGCTATGTTTGTGGCTGTAAGTTGTCCCTTCCTAAACTGAGTGCGCATCAGGAAATGCAGATCTCAGAGCTGCCGGGGCAGGGCGATATGAGCAAACCTCATCTCCAGCCCCCGTCATTTCTTTTCTGCAACTGAATCTCACAACTAGCCTTCACTGTCTTTGAATTTTCAGTTCTGTTTCAAAACACAGAAAAGTAATATAATATTTTATTTTCCTCTAGACCTATTTTTGAGTGATAGGAAGCAAATGATTTAACTGTAAAGTGCTTCCTAATAACCTTCTAGACTCAAAAAGTCCCAGAAAAGGCAAACAGCCACAGAAATACTGTATTCTATGCTGATCTTAAAAGCAAGACCACTCTCAAAAATAAATAAAAAGAGTAAAAAAAAATTTTTTTTAATGGGGCGGCTGGGTGGCTCAGTCAGTTAAGTGTCCAACTTCAGCTCAGGTCATGATCTCATGATTCATGGGTTCAAGCCCCGCGTCAGGCTCTGTGCTGACAGCTAGCTGAAAGCTAGAGCCTGTCTTCGGATTCTGTGTGTGTGTGTGTCTCTCTCTCTGACCTTCCCCATCTCACGCTGTCTCTCTCTCTCTCAAAAATAAATAAAAATAGTTAAAAATTTTTCTTTTTTTAAAGCAAGACCTAATAGCTTTTATTTCAGAGATTCAATAAAGACGTAGTTTAACCTAGACATTAGCAGCCAATTCTATTTTCATTGTAGGGACATTTGTGCCCAGAAGAAGCTTTCTGCAAAAAACTAAAAGAATAGTTGCCTCTCTTCTTTTATCTTGGCAGAAAGGCATTCCCTCAAGAAAAAGCTCAGCAGCCCAAGCCAGCCTTGTAGAGTTGGCATCAACACCATCATCTCCGAAGCCAACTGAGAAGCTCCCTTAGCTGCAGAACCAGAATCCTCTCGGATATCATTAATGGGGACAGGAAGTTGCCTGTATTTTCAGAGGGAACTTCTTGAAGGGGGAAGCCAGTCTCTAAGGTCGAGACTGAACTTGGCGTTGGGTGAGTGCAAAACCTAGATGGTGCAGAATCTCCTTCCAGAGGTTGGGCTTCTGAGAGCTAAGGCTAGGACCAGCAGTGGCAGCATGAAAGATCACTAAAGGTCATGGCTAGACATGATATCACTATCACTGTTCTTCGGTTGCCCAGAAAGGAGTCCCGAAAACCTCCCACTGGCATTACAGATGTCCTTAAAATGAAAATAGAATGCCAGCTAATGTCCAAGATTCAGCAACAGGTTTCTACTTTACAACCATTACCATCTCTAAAGAGATATTTTATTATAGTGCTTATAGAAAAGGCCCTTTTTTGGGGTGAATGGGTGGCTCAGTCAATTAAGTGTCCGACTCTTGATTTTGACTCCAGTCATGATCTCACAGTTCATGAAATTGGGAGCCCAGCATCAGAGTCTACAGTGACAGCATGAACCCTGCTTAGGATTCTCTCCCCAACCTCTCTGTGGTCCTTCCCTGCTCATATATGTATGTGCTCTCTCAAAATAAATAAATAAACAGTAAAAAAAAAAAAAAAAAAAAAAGAGGGAAGAGCCATGCCCCAAACTAGAAGAACAGGGAGGTGAAGGAACCAGGCTTCCCTGAACACCCACCCTGATTAGCCAAGCCAGATGCTGCTTCACAACAGATACCGTTGGTATGAATAACTTCCCCATGAGTTATGCATTATCCTTATTATGTATTTTTCCTTATTTGAGGAAACAAAGCTCAGAGAGGTTAAGCCACCTGTCAGAGGTCATAAAGCCAGATACAGAATGCAAAGTGAGGTCTCTGGACTCCACAGGATACCTCAAGAGATCTATATTTACCGGCTCTAGCCCTATCTCTCATTGGCCACAAGTATGACCTTGTGCCCAGCAGACAGATGGAAATCAAGGCCAGTCTGCATAAGAGATAGAGCAGTTGATTACGTCCACAGTGAGAAATTCAGTTGTTCTAGAAGAACCTCAGAGAAGTCCATTCCAAATCTGCGCTGCCTCAGATTTGGCTTCGAGATGTCATAGAACATTTGGTGGTCATTTGCAAATGAATGTCTCCAGAGACCACCTGACTATAAGGCCTTTTCCCAAGAAGCCTAAGAGGCGACACCCTCCTTTGGCTGTCCTGTTTTAGATGCTCTGGGAGAAGGAGAAGGTTCCAGGTGGCTTCTGAAGGTCTCTGTTTACCACAGACAAACATGACCAAGCATTAAGGCAGACAGTGTCTCAAATCAGGTGTCAGAAGTATCTCTGGAATCAGAACTGAGGTCAATAGCTTTGACCCTAAATCACTTAGGCAAGTCACCTAATGTCTCTGTGCCTCAGTATCCTCAACTAAAACACTGGCCATGAATAAGCTTTGAAAAGATCAACAGTCTCAACAAACATCATACATAAAATGACAAGGAGCAAAAAATGTACAAAGGATAAGATGAAAACTAGAAGGTAAAAAATGATTTTTAAACAGGGGTGCCAGACTTCAGCTCAGGTCATGATCTCGCAGTTCATGAGTTTGAGACCACGTCAGGCTCCATGCTGTCAGCACAGAGCCTGCTTCAGATCTTCTCACCCCCCCTCTCAGAGCTCCTCCCCCACTCAGGCACTCTCTCTCTCAAAAATAAAGCATTTTAAAATAAATAAAGGATAAACAGAACAAAATAGTTAAAAGTTAAAAGTTTTATAATTTACTTAATGCAGTAACACTTGATGAATTTTTTTAAGACAAACATGTAGGAAATGGTCAGAGACCATCGTTTATGTTGAGTCTATCTATAAGCACCATGTTTCCAAAAATGCAGTATCAAAATACCTGAGTCAGAATCCCGAGGGCACTAATTTTAAAGAGATGCCTGGACCTCACCCCAGGCTTGCTGAATCAAAATCTTTTCAGGTAAAGCCTAGGACTCTGCACTTAAATAAATTCCCCTAATGGCACATATGCAGGTAGTCGACAGGCCCCACTCTGAGAGCCCCACAGGAACATCTTCCAATCACATTGTTATCTCGGGAAGAAGCAGGGCTGGCACAGCTAATGAATAAATGGGGGGAAAAGGAGTCAGACTGAGGTTAAGTAGGCAGCGCTGGTGTTTCAGGTTAACTGAGGCCCCCAGAAAAGCTTCCCATGTCACAATGGAGCATGCTGAAGTTTGTAATGGGCTACAAGCTTATCACACCCAATTTATAGGACTCTGGGCAGAGGCTTGGGAGGTAAGAAATGAATCCAGACTTTACACAAGTTCACACAATTGGCTCTGACTAAGCCCCAAACTATTCTGCCTGAGGATGAAAGGACCCACTATAAACTTAAAATAACAACTAGATTTAGATGCCTGTGTTTATATGTACGAATTTATAGCTATGTATTTTATGCATTTTACAAGCCTCCTCTTTTCTCCATCCCCCTCCTCTATCACTACATCAGCTTCTAGTGAATGAAAAGGTAAAATGTTCCCTTTATCTCCTGCCACTGCTGGGATTCCTAATATGGAAAGTAACCTGAATGCCTTCGATATAAAGGTTGAAAATGGATACCTAATATATATTTCTGACCTTAACCAACCAACTATGGGCATGTAGAGTGATGTCCTTATGTGAGGCTTTCAAGCATTTCAACTGAGAAGAGTCCAGCTTAATATATTAAGCAGAGAGCCCAACACTTGGCCTGGCCAAAGCATCCAGGTAACTGAGAGTCTGAGGACCAGGTCCAGGAGTAAGAATCAGGTCTCTGGTCCAGAATCTGTGACCAGAGAGTCTGAAAACTCTCATACTTACCACAAAGGCCCATAAAGGCCTGAATCCTAAGTCTAAGCTCTCTCAATTATCAGCTGTGTGAATACGAACAATTAGCTAACCTCTCTGACTCTCAATTCCCTCATCTGTAAAACAGTGGCAATAATCGTGCACACCTCCCAGCATTTTTATGCATAAACAAGGGAGATGATCCAGTAAACTTGCCTAACGTGCTACCTGGCACTGAGTGAGTTCTCCGTTAATGTGTGTTTAATGTAAGAACATTCAACTTAGGGGTGCCTGGGTGGCTCAGTTGGTTAAGCGTCTGACTTCAGCTCAGGTCATGATCTCAGTCCATGGGTTTGAGCCCCACATCGGGCTCTGTACTGACAGCTCAGAGCCTGGAGCCTGCTTCCGATTCTGTGTCTCCCTCTCTGTCTGCCCCTCCCCTGCTCATGCTGTCTCTCTCTGTCTCTCAAAAAAAAAAAAAAAAAAAAAAAAAAAAAAAAAAAACATTAAAAATTTTTAAAAAAAAAAAGAAACTTTAATTTAGTCATGTATTTGGTCCTACATGCAAAACTTGTCCAGTGAGTAATTTCAATTTTATTGAAAAAATATATAGAACACTTACTCAAATTTGGAATGTATCTGGAAATGCAAAAGAGACATCATTTTCAAATAGTTATTGGGTCCCTCCAAAGCTGTGTGGTTCTATGAGATCCCAATAGTATTCAGTATTATGTCAGAATGGCCTTTCAATGCTCAGGTTCTAAGCCCCTGATGTCTGTTCCTCATTTCCTTTCTCCTGTGCCCCAAAAAGAACAGAGAATTTTGTCTTTACTTAGGTTTAGTTGAGTTCTCAGGACAAAAAACAAAATGAAACAAAACAAAACAAAACAAAAACAACAAAAAAAAACCCTATTCTTATTCTCTTGAGATTGCAGAGCATTCCCCACATATTATTCTGTTTCCAAACTCCAATGACAGTAAGAGTCCTAAATTGCTCATCATGAGTCCCTACGTGAAGGCAAGTGGCAGCTCTGCAAGTCACCTAGAAGGAGCCACTCTGTTGAGCCTAGAATTTTCTTAGGCCAGTTAATTTCTAATGGTAACTCTGAGGTTACGGAGGAAGAGGAGGATCAAAATCGGATGGTTTTATTTCAGTGTCTTCAAAATGCAGCACCAAGACCACCCCATCAGAAAAACCTGGAGGATTTGGGGACTCGGTGATCTAATTATTAGAGGTGACTGATGTTTGGAATCTTAGAATAGGAAAATAAAATAGAAGCTGTGATCCATAGAGCCTTCCCCTACCACCCCAAGATTTACACATGATCATCTTTAAAGAAGAGATCTCTGTAACTCAATTAAGTGGGTGCTGGATAAACCTGGCCCCCCAACTCCCCACGTTAGAGAGGGTCTTCCCTTTAGAACTATCTCTTCCCTCATGCCCTTCCAAGATGGATTCATGGGGCTGCATTTACTTTCCTACAAGATTCCTCACTCTCAACTCTAAGTCAGTGGTCTCACTTCCAAATTGACTTGGATGATGTAACATGCATGAAAAAAAAAAAGAAAAACCTCCAGAGTTTAAATGTTATCTCACTTTTTTAAAAACTCATTTTTATATCTACAGATATCTTATCTCTCAATAGCTTACCCATTTATTTAGGACCATTAAAAGAAAAATGATCAAGTATGAAATCCCCCAGCATAAATATGACAAAAGAAGGAAATCGATGAGTGCCGGCAGTCACCTGTAATATTCTAGTATTCTGGCAGGCTCTGGGTTTTTCAATCTTAAGCAAGAGACATCTTGATGACTTAACAGAGCTCTCTTTATGAACCCTATTCTCCCTTTCTCTTTCCGACTGCTGCTGATTTCTTTTTCATCCCTGGCTCTCTCATTATTGCATACATCTCTACGTTGCAAAGCCAGGGTCTGCCTGAGGATGCTCTGTTCACGGGCTGGGCACTTGCAACTACGGCAAGCAGAGACTTTCAAAGCCAGAAACGCTCCCCTGCAGAGTGTCTGCATCTTGGAAACACAGGAGGCACATACTTGGCTTCAACTCTCTGAGAATTTAGCTTGATAATAATAATAATAATAATCTCTTAAATATACAACATAAGAATTAAGATATTACTAGTCACGCCTGTCTGGGCACCAGATCCTACCCCTGTCATTTTGCAGATGTGAAATTTGGAGACACTTACATAATGTCTCTACACTTCAGTTTCTTCCTCTGTGGGGTGTAAGTGACAGACAACAGTACCACCTCAGAAGGGTGTGGTAAATATTAAATATCTTTAGTTTATAAGGGTTAGCAGGATCTGGCACATACCACATGCTCTGTATATGGGGAGTTAGAGGTACATGGATGTCTGTGTTCTTGCTCTCCTCACCCTGGCTTCTTGTCACTGCATAAGCAAAGAAATACCTTTGATTCTAGGGGTAAACCAAACAGGCAAGGGGAATCCTGCTGTATGCCAGATGTGGTGTCCCCCCTGGAACCTGCCTCTGGTCCATACCCAGCCTCCTGGTATGTCTGGGGCCGCTGCACCACACACCTTCACGCCATGGACAGCTGCACTTCCTTTCTTTATTTCTATTAGTTGGTAATGCCCCATGATGAAGCCGCATTCAGAAAGTCAGTGGGTTTTTTTAAATTTTTTAAATTTTTTATTTATTTTTGAGAGACAGCGTGAGTAGGGGAGAGTCAGAGAGAGAGGGGAGACACAGAATCTGAAGCAGGCTCCAGGCTCTGCACTAGCCATTAGCACAGAGCCTGACACAGGGCTCGAATCCACGAACCATGAGATCATAACCTCAGCCGAAGCCAGACACCTAACCGCATGAGCCACCCAGGTGCCCCAAAAATCACAGTGTTTAAAAATTCCTTACCACACCAAAGTATAAGACTGTACTATACAAAGAAACTTTAAGAACACTGACTTGTTTGATAACACTGGAGAAAAATTAAACCATCTTTTCAAATGGCCAAAGGAACAAAACTCCTAACATCAAGGGGAAAATGTGAGAAATTTGTTTGAGGGATAAAGAAATGCGAAGGGATTATGAATTTTAAAAAATGATGGCAGCATATCGATCAATGCTTCTATAAAAATGTAAACATTTACTGCCTATATGATGGTGTTCCTTACAGGATCTATTAAAGTGTCTCTGCATAAAACCTCCTCTGATTTCATTTAGAGAGGGCTATATTTATTAATTACAATATTGAGTAAATATCAAACTTTTAAAATATAGTGTCACTTTAGTACCTAATTATAAAAATCATTGAGAAGGGCTTTCAGTTACAAGCCCTGTGAGTTAAGCCAGCTCCCTCCCTCCCCACAAGCCCACAAACTATTCCAAAAATCATGTCCCTTATGAATATGTCCATGTGGCCTGGGGTAAGTTGTATCTTGAAAGGCAAAGTAAAACAACTCTCCAGACTTGAATCAACAGCATCTGGATAGGATGTTCCATGGTTACTAGACTGTGTGCTTCTGTGACCGGATTCTGAGATCAAGTTTTCTCCATCTGCTAATCAACAGTCCACAGGAAAAGTCTTCCTCTTGTGCATGAAAATGTGCCCAGCATCACTTATCCTCATTTTTCCCCTCTGTTTCTTCCCTAGACATTCTTTATCACTTCTTTTGTCCACTCTGGGATTTTCATGACACTGAAAGGAGGTTGGAAATTTACTATTGTGCATCTCAAAGAGTTTGAAGCATAAAACTACTCACATATTCATTGGTCTCTTCTCTTAAATCCATAAATTTCCAGCCTTAGTGTGATTTTGTGATTTTTCAATGTCAGCTCCCTTTTAAATCACTTGCTTTCCCTCTAGGGTTTCCTTATTCCAAAAGATGTAGCCCTCTATTTCCATTTTACATCTTGCTATGTCTCAGATCATGGCAAAAATCCAAGTGTGGCTCCCTCTTCCATCAAATGGAAAAGAGGTTAGAGCTTCAGCTGCATTGCTCTGAAGGTAGCCCAATGCCATCTGTCACTGTAAGGGTCCTGTCACTGCATGTGTTAGTGCAGTTAGTGCTATTTTGGCTAAAATAAATAAAAGGAAATGAATATGAGTGTCTATGCTGATCTTTAGAAGTCAAAGTGTCCAAAGATATTGTCCTGGGTGCTAGCTGCAGTTCTCAGTTCCTCAAGGGCAAAGAAGGAATATTTACAAATCAGTGCTTAGTGAAGGAAAGAGAGGAAGGCATTATTGATAATGTCACACAGTCCGCCAACCTCTCTTCTGGCCACAGTTACTTAAGTAAGCCACTTTACCTCAAAAAAGTACTCCTCCCAATCCTGCCTGATAGAGTAGTAGAATCCCATGCCTTTAATGGTGGCATTGCCTTGTTATAGGAGGTATGAATCAAAAGAGCCAAGGCCACCATTTGGTGATTCCTTTTTTTTTTTTTTAAGGTTTATTTATTTTTGAGAGAGACAGACAAACAGAGTGTGAGTAGGAGAGGGACAGAGAGAGACGGAGACACAGAATCTGAGGCAAGATTCAGGCTCTGAGCTGTCAGCATAGAACATGATGCGGGGCTTGAACCCACAAACTGTGAGATCATGACCTGAGCCAAAGTTGGATCTGAGCCAAAGTTAAGCTTAACTGGCTGAGCTACCCAGGCACACTTTGATAATTCTTTTAATACTGTAACACTATTTGAGTCCAGTTCTTTCCAGGCTCTGGTGTGAAGATGCCAGTATCATTTTCATTATATAGACTGTTCACCCTAAACACATAGATAGCACAGGCATACGTCTGGGTTCTAAAGGTCCAAGGTGTCAGGGAACTCTTCAACAATGAGTACTATGGCCTCCCAGTTCATCCAACATCTAGAGTAAACTTTGAAACATAGATCACATCACTCCAGCTTCCCTGACTTAGAATAGGATCAAAACTTCATGCTGTTTCCCATTCACGTCTTATGATCTGTCTGGTAGCTCTCTAAACAACGAAGTAAATTTGGTCTGCCTACATGGCCTCATCAGTTTGTCCTGGAAAGTGATCAGCAAGCCTTTAAGCATTAAACTCCCCATTAAGCTCTCTGCTCTTGGTGCCCATTTGTGCTGCTTATCCATATCTAGAATAAATTTAATTCTTTTTCCCGCCTTGAATTGTCATTGACATCTGGAAAATGAGCAACAGTTCTAGGAATGTTCACAACCAAAAGGAGCATTTTTTTTTTTTGGTCCCAAAGAAACATAATTTTTACTCTGATAATCCTTGCCTTTGATTCTTTTGCATCTTTTATCCCAGTATCCAAATTGTTGAAGCAGCCTGGCCCGGAAAGATACATGACATGAAAGCAAACTAAGCTTGTTATGGATCTAAGCAATTGACATGCTGTGGGTAGGGCAGTGGTGGCCCTGAGCCCCTCAGTGCTAATTTGGCTGTGCTCTTCATGCCCTAGTTTATTTGTGCCTTGTCCCACAAGCTCTCCGCTATTTAGTTTCTCCTTTTGTAAGTATCTTGGTCTGCTAATGAAAACCACAGCTTTTTTTGTAGGTCTTGTGAAAAGATGGCTTAGAAAAGAGAACTCCTGATAAAGAGCTCACAGATGATGCCTCACAGGCCATCCACAAAGCTCTGAGGATCCAGGCCGTGAGGGCTAATGCTAAATGGGAGACTTTGAGCAGTGGAGCAGAACTGGATCCCTTCAAGGAAGCCATAGTGGTAATTGCTGGAGCAGCAGGGCTCAGGGAACATTACATGGCATCTGCCAGACTTGCTCATGAGCATGTATAAGACTCCACTTAGGGAATTTTGTGCAAGTCTGTTAAAATATTTTTTAAATATTTTTATAATATTTTAATACACTTGCAGCAAAATTAGTTCTTATAGAGAAGCAGGGATGTGAAAGTGATAAATGTGTAGTGTAATTATGACCCAATTCAACCTGTAGGCTGGTGTAGGTTGTAGAGAGCTGGAGCTGTGTGCAAGATAAAGCCATCGGACTAGTAACATGATTCTAACTCAGTCTGAGCTACAGACTCTCCTGAGCAGTGTTTGTAAAACTGCAAATATCCCATACCCAACTCAAGATACTGACATCATAGGTCCAGAATAAATCCAGAAATCTATATTTTTATCACGTTCCACAGGTGATTCAAGCCAGGACTTGGATTCATTAAACGAGGTGGTCTCAAAAGACCAACCTTGAAATAGATTTTTTAAAAAGTATTAACATATATTCTACAAAATAATTTCTTTACTCTTTATTTGCTGTTTGCATATTTATTTATTTTATATCCTTTTTTGTGACCTATTATCTACATTCAGGACTCACTATTGTTCTTCCATTCTTTAACTTCACACACATTTTTGGAAAATACCTTAGAAGACTAAAAGCCCACTGTGAAAGTCATTGACCTATAATACCCTTAAATGTAGAAAACCTTTTGAAGAAAAATACAAATTCTTTCTTTCTATTTTGCCTATTGTGATTTCCTCCCCTTCTCGACAGTTTGTGGCTGCCCAGGATTTAGCCATTAGTATAAACTCTGTCTCATATCTGTTCAGAGAATGACCTAGTTTTGAAGCTGATGGCAGCAAGAGATAAGAGAGCAACCCTGATATCTTCCATTTCTGGGGATTCACCTGTCCCTTCACAACACAGGTCCTCCTCATCACAACAGAGCTCTCAGTTCCCATGTGGGAATGCCCAAAGGAGCCTAGATTCTAATTTTGCTCTGAAACTTAGAAATTTCCAGTCTAGAGGCTCCTGGGTGGCTCAGTCAATTAAGCATCAGACTTTGGCTCATGACATGATTTCATGGTCCATAAAATCAAGACCCAAGTCAAGCTCTGTGCTAACAGATTAGAGCCTGGAGCCTGCTTTGGCTTCCATGTTCCCCTCTCTCTGCCTCTCCACCTCCCTCAAAAATAAAAATAAAACATTAAAAATAAAGAAAGATTTTTTTCAGTCCAGCCTAAATCTAAGAGCTTTCCACTGGCACTTATTTACATCATTTTCTGCCCTTACAGGAATGATATGGAAATGAAGGAGAGTGGGGGAACAAAATAGAGCCATTACCCCTTACCCCTGTCTTAGGGTGCCTACCAATGTAAAAGTGTAAA
This sequence comes from Suricata suricatta, assembly GCF_006229205.1. Classification (NCBI taxonomy): domain Eukaryota; kingdom Metazoa; phylum Chordata; class Mammalia; order Carnivora; family Herpestidae; genus Suricata; species Suricata suricatta. The sequence continues at coordinate 166,608,505 of NC_043701.1, forward strand.
TTCTCTTCAAAAGTATCTAAAGATAGCTGGGAAGATAGTCTTCTAAATCAGTAATTGGTCTAGGCAGGTACATTATCAAGGCCAATAAAATTCCCTTAGTTGTAGTTACATAGATTCTAAAGGCAAAGGGACTACATTCTTCCACTGAAATAATGAATTTGTAAACCTATATATTCTGGACATAACCTGGGGATCATCTCACTACCTAATGTGGAAACTTCTCAAAAAGGGAACCATCTCAGAATGAAGAAAATTCAAGAGATGAAACAAATAAGAACCTAAAGACATAAAACCACCCATTGGACTTTAAACTTACAGCTAAAAATGGCAGCCTTCAAAATGTCTCTTGACTCTGTCACATTTTTCTCCATTCTAACTTCCACAGCCTTAACTCAGGTTTGTGTCACTCCTTGCCTGGATTTTTTCAACAACTCATTCCCCTCTCCCAGTTCTTTCTTCCTTCTCCCCACTCCATCCTGTAACCTCTGTTACCCAAATTAAGTCATTTGTCTCCCTCAGAAATACTTAAGGTTCTTTGTTGCTGAAGGATTTTTCTCTTTCTTTCTCCAGCAGGGGTCTTTTTAATTTTTTCAAAACAAATATCATGAGGAATTTCAGTGTATAAAACTGAAATATTATGCAAATCTCAAGGCATCAAAATTGAGTATAGAAACGGAGAGGGAACAAGAAGCAATAGAGAAGAGGACCATGAGACTGCCCCCCCCCGCCCCAAACCAACTACCCCATTCCCCTGCAATACCTTTAAAGATCTCTGGTTCTCTAAAGATGATGATTTGAAAACCTAAAAACAAACACGATAAGCTTTACAGAAAAATCCATTATAGTCTTTCCTCCAGTTCCTTCCAAATACACACACCTACCTTCTCAGCCTCATTGACCATCTTTAAAGTTGCTTCTCATTGACCTGTCCTTTAAGATGGAAGGCTTATACACTGGGCTCTAAGCTCAGGCCCTAAATAATTATTATGCACCTGAGAAATTTCCACAACAGAAGGAGAGAAGATGAAAGCAAAACAGGAAATCAACACCAAAATTAAACCTGGGAAGGAAGGGGGAAGAAATAGGCCTCCTAGCTGAAAGAGCAAATCAGATAACAAGGTGAATAAATTTAATGAAGAGCATATCTGGAGAGCAACAATGAGATCTCTGTACCAGGAAATTGAACTCCAGTTTGAGAACTCACTTCTTGATCACAACCATCTATATGATTTTTCTGTTTATGATGCCTTCTTAAGATAGCCAAGTCATAACAAACCATAACTTTTTTCCATAAAGTACTCCAAGTTCTCAAATGATGAAAGTTCATTGTGCCCCTGTGGAGATGTTATTGCCTCTGCCTGAAATGTCATATCTCTTTCTCAGAAAATTCCTAGTCACTCCTCAAGATCTATTCACAATGTAAAAGCTTTCTGAATATCCAGATGTCTACAGGGTTTTTGTTTCCGCATATTGTACATAACTTCTTTAACATCTATCCATTATTATTGTGATTATTGTGATGTGTCCCTTCTCTTCCCTACTGGATCTAAAGGCCCTAGAGGTCAGAAAGCATTCAACCTTAGTTTTCTTCCTACCTCCTTTAGCACCAACTCTGTGTGACACTTTATCAAACTCTCAACAAGCATACATTGAATGAAAGGAGCATAAAATCATGTATTACATGAGTCTCATTTCTTACCACAATGAACAATATCTTTATAAAGAAATATCTTTTCATTCTTCACTATTCTCAAACATTTTTTGAGTTTAGCAACCCCATTTAGATACTCATCTTAGACAGTGTTATTTTTTTTTTAAGATAAACAAGAACATATTGAATAATGAAATCCCACTGTGGCAAAGTTAACTGGTAGTTATCTGTCAATGCTGGGATCTGAGGCACAGCTCAACATACTTCTTTTGTACAATCTTTTCTTGTTTGTTTGTTTGTTTGTTTGTTTTAAGTAGACTTCACTCTCAGCATGGAGCCCAATGCAGGGCTTTGAACTTATGCCCCTAATATCAAGATCCTGAGATCAGGTCCTGAGCTGAGAATAAGAGTTGGATGCTTAACGGACTGAGCCAACCAGGGCGCCCCTCTTTTATTCAATATTGATTCCACATAACCTATCAGAAGACCTAAATAAAAAGCAATCAAAAGAATTCAAGTTGAGGGAATAGCAGATATGAATCAGACCCTTCTTCAGAGTAAATGAAACCCAAAGAAAGTAGATGGAAGGAAATAATGGAAGCTAGAGGAGAAACAAACAGAGAATAGAAAAACAATAAAGAAAACCAACAAAACCAAATATGGTTCATTAAAGAAACCAACAAAATTGACAAACCTTTAAGGTAGACTTACCAAGAAAAAGAAAGAGAGAGAAGAGTCAAAGTATAAAATTCAGGAATCAAGAGGAGACATCGTAACTGACAATATGGAAATAAAATATATCATTGGAGAATACTGTGAACAACAGTATACCAGCATATTAGATACTTTAAGTAGAACTGATAAATTCTTAGACAAAAGTTATTTAATATGGCTCAAGAAGAATGAGACAACCTGAATTGACCTACAATAAATTAAGAGATCAAATTAGTAATTTAAGAACTTATGACAGGGGTGCCTGGGTGGCTTAGTCAGCTGAGCATCTGACTCCAGATTTCAGCTCAAGTCGTGATCTTGTGGTCCATGTGTTTGAGCCTTGCATTGAGCTCTGCACTGGCAGAGAGAAATATATAATATTTAATGTAATATATATAATATTTATTATTACTGTTAAATATATATTACTATTATATATTTACATACCCATACCCATGTATATATAGATATCTCTTTCTCTCATTATATATTATATATATATATACTCTCTCATTTTATTTATATATATATATAAATACACACACACACACACACACACATACACACATATTCTTAAATACAAAATAAAAACTGAGGGTTGCCAAAGGGAAGGTAGTAAGGAGATGGGCAAAATAGGTAAAGGGGATTAAATACAAATCTTGATGAGCACTGAGAAATGTATTGAATTACTGACTCATTATATTGTGTACCTGAAATTAAGATATTAATTATACTTGAATAAAAAATAATAAAATAAATGAAAAATCTATTACAATTCTACACACTAGCAATAATTTTTTCAAAAATGAAATAAAAAATAATTCTATCTGAAAGTATCAAAATAAATACTCAAGTTTACATTTAAAAAAAGAACAGCAAGACTTGTACACTGAATACTACGAAACATTGTTGAAAGTAATTAAAGAAAACCTAAAAAAAATGGAAAGATATACCATGTTCATAGATTGGAAGACAGTATTTTCAAGATGACAATACTGCCCAAATTGATATGCAGAGTCAACAAAATCCCTATCAAAATTCCAACTGACATTTTGTTCAGAAATTGACAAGTTGACTATAACATTCCTATGGAAGTACAAAGAAGCCAGACTGATGGCCAACACAATTTTGAAAAAGAGCAAAGTTGAATTACTCACACTTTCCAACTTCAAAATCTACTGCAAAACTACTGGCATAAAAGAGATACATAGATCAACTGAATAGAATTTAGAGTCAAGAAATAAATGCATGCATTTATAATTAACTGAGTTTTTACAAGGGTGCCAAGACAATTCAATGGGGAATGAATAATCTTCTTAACAAATGATGCTTGTACAAATTAATAGCCCTATTAAAAAGAATGAAATTGGATCTCTATCTCACAATGTACTAAAAACTTAGCTCAAATTAGTTCAGAGGCCTAAATGTAAGAGCCAAAACTTAAAAAACACTTAGAAGGGGCACATGGGTGGCTCAGTCAATTAAGTATCTGACTCTTTTCAAAAAAAAAAAATTTTTTTTTACATTTTATTCATTTTTGAGAGACAGAGAGAGACAGAGTGTGAACAGGGGAGGGGCAAAGAAAGCAAGAGACAGAATCAAAGCAGGCTCCAGGCTCTGAGCTAGTGGTCAGCACTGAGCCCGACATGGGGCTCGAACCCACAAACCGTGAGATCATGACCTGAGCCAAAGTAGGACGCTCAACTGACTGAGCTACCCAGGCACCCCTGATTCTTTTTTTTTTTAAATGTTTGTTTACTTTTGAGAGAGAGCACAAGCGGGGGATGGGGATAACAGAGAGGGGAAGATACAGAATCTAAAGCAGACTTGAAGCTCTGAACTGTCAGTCCAGAGACATTGGGCTCAAATTCACAAATCATGATACTCAGTGATTCTGTGATCCTTTTTATTTGAAATATAAAAAGACATATTTTAATGACACAATCGCTTCTCAGCCTTTTGGCTAAGATCAAGTGTAAAGACACAAATCATATTAATAATTCTTTAGGATTTCAGAAGCTAAGTTATAGAAGAGAAAGGGGCTTGACTGATAATGGATACAGGGTTTCTTTTAGAGCAAACAAAGTGTTCTAAATGAATATACCATAAAGCAGTGAATTGTGTACTTTAAGTAGATGAATTGCATAGTATTTAAATTATACCCAATCTGATGTGAGGTATATACCTTGCAATGGTTTCTCTTCGTGGGAGGGTATTCATAGCCTTTACTTATTATTATAGTTATGCTATTGAGATTGTGATTTTCTCCATAATCACAAAATAGAACCATGACAACTGCCATTTCATAATATATGTAACTTGATTCGACATACTTTTGACAGTTCAAACCTAGTTGCAGAAGTTACTGTCTGTTTTTACTGAAATAAAAAGGAAGAAAAGGAAAAAATCAAACATTCTTACTAACCCAGCTTTTCTAAAGTAGAACAAATTCATTTGACTCTTTTAGTGCAGAAGATTTGAATTTGTGAGTCTTCTTGGCTGGACATTCTCCTACACTAATCTGTATTCTTCCCTGTGTGCCAGGATTCATCCCAAATATCTTGTGTAGTATTTCTAAGTGGTATTCATTCAGATTTACTTCTACAGAAGTTTGCTGTCTTACACAAACACTCAAAAAATTTGAGTTCTCTTTTTCTATTTGTTTCTTTTAAAAAAATACTAAAACCATGGTTGATACTATATTTAGGTTAACATGGTAATGTCACTGTTAGGAATTTTGTTTAATATTCCTGCTCAAACATTGTATATGTTCATATTCTGGATTAGAAAATGGAGAGTGTCATTAGAAAAAAAAGAATAGCGTATTATATCTGTAACACTGAAAAAGAGGCTAGGCTATTGAATGAGAGAGACTGCATTATAGATGATAAAATATGTAGATAATACAAATTTTTGTATAAAGAGAAAATGGTAGAAGTGGAATAACACAGTGGAAGCTATAGGCTTATCATGTACTTCCCTCCATAAATTCTATTCTATCTCATGTGCAGAGAGGCATTCCAACCCAGATGAAATCTCATTTCCACATTTAATCTTCTTAGCATCAGCATCTGCACTGGTAGGATACTGTGTTTCTATGACCTTGCCTCTCTCTTATGATCACCTTCCAAGAATTATAGAGGCCACTGGATGGTTCAAAAACTATTATATTTAACACATTTAACCAACATTTAGTGAGTGTTGGTTTCTACACTGAATCACTCCCAGCCCCAGACTCTCTGATGTATATACCAATTCAACCACAAATAAAGAGAAGTTCTAATCTCTAAACCCAGGTCCTGGAAAAAATGAAACTGGGCATAGTAAAAAGGTTTCACAAGGCCTTAAAGCATAGGCAGACAGGTTGCTCTTTTCCCCTCTACAGTAAATGCATTTGTGAGCATTTAGAAAGATGTTGGGCACTTGGTACATATATATGTCTGACCAATGAAGAAATAAACAAATTATGAATTAATGAACCAAGGGTAACCTGAGAGTCAATCCAAAGAACTGAGATAATTTTTAAGGTTTCTTTATTAGATATTGACCATTATTATTATTACATAATCCCCCTTATTTTAACTGTTTCTTTCTCGAAGGTCAAATTTGAAGTGAGACCAAACCTTATTTGTCTTAATTCAGATTCCCCGGAAACAGATACTAAGACAAATATTGATGCACCAGTGACTTGTTAATAAACACTACCAGGATACACTGGTGAAAGGGTGGAGTTACAGGATAAAATGAGGGAAGAGTCCAAGCAAGTTATGATTTTAGGTGACCTCTCAGTCTTAGCCTGAGCCCATAAGGAGTTCTGGAGATGATCTTCCCTGTTGTTTCTCACAGTTTAAGAACTGTCCCAACTTGAGGTGAAGGTGCTGGGCTTTCATACTGCTACACTAGTCAGTCACTGGTTTGGTGCTATGTAGGGGACTATGAACTAATTACTAAGCACTTCCCGCTGTGGTCCAAAGGCTCTAGTAGCTCAAGTGTAGTTCTCTAAAAAAAGTTGTAGGAGAAGCACACAGAAGTTAGTAGCTAACTGAGCAGAGTACCTACAGTGTCCACTATAATATTTAAAACAACTGAGAAAAAATAAGACACATACCACAGATTATTATAATTAAGTCTGAATCTCAGTTCTGTGCTCATTACCTGTGTGGCCCAAAAGCTACTTCCCAGTTTCTGGGCTTCATAAGTTACAGGTTAACAGCATATATTTCATAAGTATGTTCAAAGGAGCAGATGAGAAATACATGCAAAACCATTTAAAACTGTGCCCTGACTATAATAACCACTGAATAAATGTGACTTGCTGTCATCATCATCAGCATCATCATCATCAACATCATCACTATCAATATCATACTTTCCTGGGCCAGACTAGTTCTTTGGATTAAACAGCATGATAAGTCTGGATTTCTTTTCACATCTTTACACCTAAATCCCAAACTCTTCTGGTCTTAAAATACTCAACTCTCTGCTCTGCTTTTCAACTTTAGAGGATGTCCTTCTCCTCATCTTCATCTTCCTCTTTTCCTCTCCCCTCATTTTCTGACTCTCATGCCTGAGTTCCTTCTGACCTTGACTTTGGAAGCAAACAATTCAGACAGAACCAGTCCAAGCCAGGAGAATGTGTGATTCTAAAACTAATGGATTGTGTCAGGTATCTGCATCTGAAATTAATGAAAGTGCCACTAGCTCCCAGGAAGACCTGCCAAGAAGCACTAGTGACAAGGACTCTTGGCAGCAATAGTGCTGCAGCCGTGGTGAAGGACAGCAATGGACTGACTACAGAACAGGGCTGCTGGCTCAGACAAAAGAGAATGGACTGGGGATGTCCTAGGAACTTTAAGATGTGCTTCCACATGGCTTAGATCAGTGAATTCATATTCTATTTGAATGAGAACAAAAGAGATAAAATTAAAGAGAAGTGTTGCTCAGCGCCTTTTCGGAAGACAGGTTTTTCCTCTTACCAAGAGATCATGACTCTTTTAAAGAACACTGATTTCTCATTAGCTCCACCTTCTTGGCTGTTCCTCTTGCATTTTTCTTTGGGAAGGCAAGGCTACCCTATCTGACCACTTTGCTGATAGCTGCCCTGGGACATCATTTGTGCCAGGCAAACTGGACCCCAGATCCACATAGTAGCTTCTCAAACCACACTTGAGCCCAGAGCTCAAGACAAAGGCCTGCCATGAGGTAACTTAATGACTCAGTAGGAGAGATACTGCCCTTTCACTGTTTTCTTTCTTGCTGTCAAGATGTCTACTGATAAAATTCCTTGAAGATGAGGGCAATACTAATAAAACTAACATTGAATTTAGAGCACATTTCAGGTTAAAGAGTAAAAGTTGTTTTGAGTCAATTATCTTATTTATATTGACCCATAAGTCTTCATTTTAAGATACAAATTTAATATAGATTAGAAAGATGGTTCTAGAAGGCAAAACAAGTAGACTAAACTTGGTATTTACATGATAGATTATTGCTATTTATTTTCTTACTGATGCTCCCCAGTTAGCATATTTGGTTCCAGGTAGCAATTTGCTACCTCTCAAAAGACGCAGGTCTCAGATAATGTCACTAGAATAATAAACCACACTTAGACACCCAGCATACAACCTAAAAAGCAGTAAGTGGAAATGTAGCAAAGTATAAAACATTCAACATAACTTGTGTTACCAGTGGTAATGTGACCCAGCAGGATGGGAAGCATCCATCAGTTACCAATGTTCAACTCCAAGCAATACCTAGGGAGAGATAGACTGTGGGGTCAGAGAAGGTCCATGCTTGAAACATTACAACTTAGCCCCTTGCTCCTTTACTGGCTAGTAACAAAGATGAAAAGAATAGGAAGATTTATAGCCACCATTCAGGAGTTTTGTTGTTCCTTTTGTATAAAATGTCTGAGTACATAAAGTGAAAGGAGCTGTGATGTCAAATACCTCTGAGAACCAATGAATCAAAAAACTGAGAAATCTTGTTTGAGAAATGATTATGTCCTCTAAACTATACCTATGACTATTGGGATACAGGACTCTATTTTCAAATAATGTAGAATCTACTTGATATGGCAAGACTAATCTATATGAAAATATCAGGACATGGTTTGCTACAACAAGGGAGAACAGCCTGAACTTGTCAAAAAAGATGCTGCAGCTGGCAGGGGTGTTGGTAGCTGACAAAATCCTGCAAAACAGCTCAATAAATCATCTTGTTTGAAGGGTGTTCATAAAACACAAAATGGCCTGCATCCTGTCAGAAGCCATATTTCTGAGGGACGGTCTATAACAGAGAACACTGCTGCACAAGCTGAACTGGACTTAATGTGAGTAAGGAATTAAGTTGTCAAGATTATTTTTTTCTTTCAGCAAAAGCTAGCCTATTATGATTACTGAAAATACTGCTTTCCTATTTTTTTTTAGCGCAAATCTCCAACTCAACTCTAAATGTACTGCTTTGAGTTGTGTGCCTGCTCTCATGCTGCTCCCAGAAAGGACCAACATAGGAAAAACCTGTTGGCTGCATTATATGTTCCATGGCCTTAGTGGCATTTAAGTAGATAAATTACTACATTACTAAATTACTACTGCCAAATTCCTAGAATATTTGGTAAAACACATGTCCAAAGTCCATCAACAGCTGCAAGGATAACCACCCTAAGAACAAGAGTGTGGTCTTTCACGAACACCAATTCCTTGCATATTTTGTAATTCAGTAGCCACATGTTTCTTCAGGCAAAAAATTTCTGTCTTCCACATCACCTTTCAGGTCTCAGAGTTAGCACTGTGTGATTCAGTGGTCCTGGTCAAATAGAGAAGGGCTCTATGCAAATCCTTCATTTTTCACTGACAGTCATCTAGGCTTTGTTTTATTAACTATTAACACATTTGTCTTTGGGTAAAATTAATTTTTTCTGAAAATCCTGGAGAATTGGAAAGTTAAACGTTAGAGATGATGATTGGTACTGTTTTAGGGTAGTGACTCATCAGCATTAGTCCCATTTGGAGGTCAATTTTCATTATAGAAAACCTTTTTTCTCTTAGTAAATAGAGCAGAAAAAATGTTCCTATCCTGATACCATAGGAAAAACCTAAACTAGGCATTTTACTATGAAAGTAGAGAGATCTTTAAAAGCATATGGTTTTTCTCATCTTGAATTTCATATCTCTTCAGAAATTTGTTTCTGTAATTGGACATAATCTTAGAGAACAAGTTAGTCATTGCATAGATTCTTCCTGTGGTCTGCAGCCATATTTTCATTATGATTTACACGTTATGGGGACTGTAGTGGTGTTTTAAAGAATAAATACATGGGGTGCCCGGGTGGCTCAGTCAGTTAAGCATCTGGCTTCAGCTCAGGTCATGATCTCACAGTTCGTGGGTTTGAGCCCCACGTTGGGCTTCATGCTGACAGCTAGCTCAAAGCCTAGACCCTCCTTTGGATTCTGTATCTCCCTCTCTCTCTGACCCTCCCCTACTTGCACTATCTCTCTCTGTCTCTCAAAAAATAAATAAAAAACATTTTAAAAATTTAGAAAAAAATAAATACAAATATATACATATTTTTACAATGCAAATATATGTGTATGTGTGTATGTTCGTGTATATATATAGTATGCATGTATATGTGTGAGATATATATATATATATATATATATATATATATATGTCAATACATCATGAAAGAGAAGATGTACAGAACTATATGCCCTGATTAGTGACAAAGACAGTAAGTTAGTACTGAAATTGCTCATGCTCACACCAATCTTGGAAAATTATACAAAGAGAGTCTATGCATCTCTCATCTCAGCTTACCACTCTTAATATCATTATCCTTTTTATTAAGTTGGTTCAAATTATTTCAAAGTCAACCAGTATAGGGCCCTTCAAGCCAACTCGCATGGGTATCCTATGGAAATAGCTTGATGTCATCTTGACTGTCAAGAATGGTAGCATGCAAGTCTGTTTCCTTACCACAAGGAACCCAGCCATTTCTCCAAAGTATATTGCAGGAATCTGAACATAACCTCACATTTCAAATGCATTACCTGCACCAAATTTGAATTGCTGCAAAATAACAAGGTGTCATGAGGGTATTTAGACCTTAGGGCCTACAACTTCCAACTAATTTGGAGGTCAGTGTAGTGACCATATAAAGAAAAATCCCAGGGCACCTAAGTGGCTCAGTTGGTTGAGCATCTGACTCTTGATTTTGGCTCAGGTCATGATCCCAAGGTTGTGGGAGCCTGCTTAAGATTCTCTCTTTCAACCTCCTCTTCACTCTCCTGCTCTCTCTAAAATAACATTAAAAAAATTTTCTTGAAAAGTGGTGTATATTTGATGCAGTAACCACAAAAGTGTGTTATTCTGGGACCCCAAACAATATAATGAGAAAATGCATGTATTGTTATTATTTAGCACAATAACTTTCAAGTGCTTAATATGTTGACAGCATAATAATTATGATTGTGATGTTTTCCATATAAAATTGTGCTTCTTACTTTAGGTACAGCTAATCAATATCCAGATTTATTCAAATATGATGATTACAGTCTTTTAAATACTAAGACTCATTAGACAACTTTAAAATATGATTCAGCTTGGAGTGGGTGCCTGGGTGGCTCAGTCAGTCTTGGTTTCAGCCCAGGTCATGATCTCAAAGTTTGTGAGTTTGAGCTCCACACTGGGCTCTGCACTGAAAGCTCAGAGGCTGCTTGGAATTCTTTCTCCCTTTCTCTCTGCCCCTCCCCCACTTGCTATTTCTCTCTCTTTCTTAAAATAAATAGTTAAACAAAAAATAATAAATAAGCAAATAAAATAGGATTCAACTTGCACATAGTTGTCAGGGAACACAGTGAACATGTGTGTCAGGGACACTTACCAATGGATTGTGGGGGAATTTTAATCCATGGTGTCAGATGAGGCAAAACAGTACCTAGATTGGAAGCAGTACCATGAAGCATGCATGGATGTCAAGCATCACTTTTATGAGAAAGAGTAAACTCTGCCACCACAGAGCAACTCTTTCTGGAACCAGCTCTGCTCCAACACCCAAGCACCTCCCAGGGAGGCGTTTAAAGAAGGAAAGCACAAGTTTTGTTGGAATATTCAGCTGGAAAAAATCCTCAACCTTCCTCCAGGTTAAATATCAGTGCAGTACATTCCCTCCCTAAGGAATGTGGTGAAAATCTCAAGACAAGGGAAGACCACCTTGCTATGTGAAGCATGCGTGACATTCCTCAGGACCCTGTAACATAGACCACCCGTTCAAACTGTATGTTACCATTTTCAGGAGACAAAGGGGCAAAAATTGTACAAAAGACAACCCCCTGCTGTGCTCAGGGCTCAGCCTTTTGGGTCTTAGCCCTCTGAGCCTGTGCTGGCACAGATAAAGTGGCTTCCTGGAAAGAAAAGTCTCAGTGACCTGACTGTGTGGGACTCACCAGTATGTCTGCAATAAATTTTGGCCATGACAACCAACAGTAGAGTTCTCCTTTCCCTTTTAACTCAGTCTTTCAATACCAGCAATAGAGATGGTGGCAATCGGCAGCAAAGTATCACTCTGCTAGTCAATCCTCCCATACACATGTGTTCTTGTAAGGACGCAGGTCTGAACCAAACTGACTCCGTGACAGGCTTCAAGTTTCCCTCTGACCTTGGAGGCCTAAGTGTTGGTTTCTCAGAATCATTAGACAACAGAAGGGCACACATTGCCCAAGGCAGGAGGGACCACCCTTGTAACACCCAATCAGGAAAGGCCAGCTAACACCCTTAACATTCCTAAGGGCGGGCCTAGAGATAGAAGTATAGATAATCACTTATTGCTTAAGGCTAGTCACACCCTACGTGAGGGTCCTGGGTCCACTCTGTAATTGGTCAATACGCTAAATGTTGTGATTGGGTCCCACCAAAAGTAACAATGTATATGGTTAAAGTTACTGCCAATAATGATAGGTGATAGTGATTGGGTCACTACCTGTGTCACAATTTCCTGTAACTCCCCCTTCCCAAACCCCATAAAAAGCCCTACCCACCTTTGTTCGAGGCTCTCAGCACAGATCCCCTGCACTGGTGAAGTCTGTGAGCTTGAGCTTATAAGCCCGTAATAATAATAAAGCCCTTTGCTTTTGCATGTGTGACTCAGTCTCCCTGGCGGTCTCTGGTTTTTGGGGATGATAATGAAATCTTGGGCATAACACTCTCTTAAATAAAAAGGTTCTAAACCCTCCTCAAGGCCTATCTGTGCACCTGTTCATAAAACCCAGTCTTAGCAAGAACTTTTCTAAGTTAGTTAGGAGCAATCCCTCATCTTCTATATCTGGTCAGGTTCATCATCCACCAACACCCCCCGCCAGGTGATATCTGATCACCCTGGTCTGTCTACAGCAAGAATTCTGTTAGAGGTCAATTTAGCCAGAATTCTCCTTACTCCTGATATTTCCTTTAAGTAATTTTTCATACACTGACCTTCACCCTGATCCTTGACTGTAAATTCCCACTTGCTTATGCTATATTTGGACTCGACCCCAGTTCTATACTGAGGTCTCACTTCCCCTATTGCAGTCATACTGAATAAGATCTGTTTTTACCACTTTAACTACTGTCTAGATATGGTTTTTTCTTTGACAGCTTTCTCTAAGGGTCACGAGAAACCATTGATGAGTCCCTAAGTAGAGGTAGGAAACAAAGGCAGAAGGAAACAGCAAATAAAATTAAATTTCCTTATAACCAGCAGCCCATTGGCAAATACTTGAGGCTGACAAAGCAAAATGTTTCCTTAGGGACTCCCTGTTGTCTTAATGCTAATACTTTACTAGAAAGAAAGACAGCCTTAGCTTGACAATAGCTAAGCCTCCAGTATCCCGAGTCTTCTTTAGCTTATGAAAATCTCATTGGAAACTTCCCCTGGACTTTACCTCCCCAAACTCCATAGTATATAACCAGTCTCTCCTCTGAGAAGCTCTTTCTGCCCCAGGGTCCTCTCCCTGTGCTTTAATAAAGTCACCTTTTTGCAAAGACATCTCAAGAATTCTTTCTTGGCTGTCACCTCCAGACCTCATGAACTCCACCAACAACCCCCCATCACCTCAAAAAAAAACTTCATCATAAGTAATCTCATCATAAGTAATCTCTGTGACTGCCTTTCACTCAGCTCCTTCCACCTACCCACATAATGCACACTGCTCAGAATTCAGCCTGAACTGCATATCCATTTCTTTACTACTGGTGATTGTCTGTTGTTCATTACGTAAATCCAGCAAATGTCCTGCCTCGTGATTATTCCCATATTGCCAAGAGTCAAGTCTGGCTTTCTTTTAATAGAGGGGAGAAAACACCATACTTTGAGAAAGCATAATTCTTACTCTTTAACTGATGTGCAAGGTCTTCATTTTCATTCCTAAATTCTTTTCCCACTTGACTTTTTAAAATTTTCAGCTTCAAAATGGATAAATCCCTATTCAGAAACGATGCTTAACTCTCATTTGAATATTTCAATTATCAGCTCTCTCCTTTTATTCTTATTTTTCTTGCTGTTTACAATAAAAGAAACCCCAGGCAGCCTTCTATAAGAGAACAATGTACTTTGCTTCCTAAGGGCCCAGATCCATGAATGGAATATTTATACAACACAATTCATCTACGACTTAAGATTCCGACTTCTCAGAGTTGACTAAGCTGCACAGGAGTAAACTGAGGACGGCTGGAGGAAAACTCAGTCTTCCATTTTGACTATAAAGCATTATTCCTGAGAGAAGGGACAGCATTGCCTGTTATTTCATAAATACCTTTAAAGACAAGAAGCTAGGGTGAACACGTGGGGAAGAAATTGAGCAGAACAAAAAACGTATTCCTTGTCAATATTCTACCTACATTTCCCTTGCTAATTCTCTTCAGTTGTTTCCCTAAAACTTAAGTCTTTTGTTTTCATGATAATTTGAGAGAAGAGTGAATGATAATGTGCTTAGATTTTACAGCTATCTTGAGTGATTCAATAAAAACAGAAGCAGGAGTAGGAGTGGGGGTGGAGGGGGATCTTGCCTAAGCTGGCAATTACAGATATATTTGACGGGATAACTGAACAGATATTCTGAGTTAGTTATTCCATTTTCTCTAGGCTCTATAGCTGTCTTCTGTTTCTAGCTCTGTGTGCACTAGGAACTACCAAATCTTCTGTTTCCTGCCCCTGCAGAGGCGCTAGAGCCTGGATGTGCCAAGTAGTAAGCTATTCCTGTGATAAATGGAAGAATTCCTGTGTCCCCTGGGCTCATGCCCTGTTACTGGGAGGGACACCCAGAGAATGTTTTTATGCCCAAAGCCCTTGTAGAGTTTCTGTTTTTCACCCCTCTGCTACACTGGCCTTATAAATAACTCCTTCCGCAGTTGGCTCAAAAGACAAACCAATTAATGGGCTCCACTTCGAATACAGAATTGTTACTCACCCCCAACAATGCAAGCTTTCTTCATCACCAGACCATTTTTCCCTTAGATAGGATTCTCTCTCAGAAGCTACGTCAGGGCCCCAAACAAATAAATCCCAGGCAGGCCCCGCCCCCACTAGGGAGGCATGCATGAATCCCCGCTCACAAATAAGCTTGCTCCATCCCCCTGCTCTCAACACCCTTTCAGCATCCCTCACTCCCAACTATGAAATGAAACATTTGCGTTTTCCCTGCTGTTTCTCTCCATTAAGCCTATCTTTGCTATCTTAAATCTGGGGCTAGTTAGTTCATTAATTAGCATGGAACTCTAGGATGGTTAAAGTCTTGAATTCACTTGGCAAAGTTTGTGGAGTGAAGAGCCAAACTGATGCCATGACAGGTTTCAAATAAGCCTCAGAAACTAGAAGGCCTAAGTTACTGTCTTCCCAGGAGTGATTCAGCAGCGGCAGAAAGAAAAAAGACGACCCACACCCACCCATTGCCCTATCGAGCACCACCCCTAGCCCGGGCCAATCATAAGACGCCAGAAAGGTACCTGACATTCCCGCTACGCTACTTTTTAGGCCTGCTTAGTTTTAAATTAGCCAATCACCCCACGCCACACCAACCTCTGCCTATGCGTCACCCAATAATCTTGTAATCCCTGCCCCTCACCCCACCTTCCACCCCATCCCTTGCCTCCAACTGCAATAAAAACCCTGCCCGACTGATGATTGGGCTCTCACCACGGATCCACTGCGTTGGTGAGGTCTGAGAGACCGAGTTTAAGCCTGAATAAACGCCCTTTGCTTTTGCATATGTGATTCAGACTCCCTGGTGGTCTTGGTTTTTGGGGACCCTATAATCTGAGCATAACATGGAGGACAAATTCTCACTCATGAGAGAATGATCGGACACCAAGGGACAGCACAGAATCAAGTGTTCATGCAGACATTGCTTTGGGAGTTGCTTGGATTGGTGATGAAGGAGCAGGAGCGTGGGGTGGACTGAGGAAAAAGTGCAAGCTAGCTCCCCACCCCGCCCCCAGGTGGGATATGTGTAGTATTCCTCGGGCACTCCTGGCTGCCCAAGGACAAAAGAAAGGAAAGAAAACAAATAGCTAACTGATAGAGATCAATCATACAGGACTAGAGCCTCCATCAGTTTGCAAATATCTTAGTATGATAGGGGGAAATCTGTTATAAGATGGCCCACAGGACTGATAAGGAAATACCTGTCCCTGATCAAAGGCTCCCTCATCTGGGTTCTTCTTCCCACACTGCATGTCTCACATGCATTAATGAGGAATGCAGAAGTAACAGGCTATAAATTACTCCTTATGCTGATGCCCTGGGCTCAGACTTCTAGAGAATGACCTCCTCTGAAACCACTGGTGCAAAATAAACCTCCTCCCTTCCAAGAACTTCGAGTGCTGGGGGATCCAGACCAGATTCACAACAAGTAAATTACAAGAAAAAGGCAATCTTCTCAATAGCCTAATCTCCAGAAACCAATCCATTTAGTTTCCTGGACCCCCAACAACACCCCTCCATAGTGATAGGGGGAACAAAGGCAAGAAGGAAATGGCAGGTAAATTACATTTCTTTGTGACCTGCAGCCCACTGACAGATACTTTAGGCAGGCAGAGTAAAACATTTCTCCAGGAACCCCCTGCCATCCTGTTAATGCCTTACTAGAGGGAAAACAATCTTAGCTTGACAATAGCAAGACCTCAGTTAATTTAGGAGTCCTCTTTAGCAATCAAAGTCCCTCTGGGGGCCTCCCTTTTGTCTCTACCTCTCTGGAATTCATAGTCTATAAGAAGCCACAAGCCCAGTGCACCTCTTTCTGCCCATGAGTGCTGTTCCCATGCTTTAGTAAAATCACCTTTTTGCACCAAGGGCATCTTCAAGATTTTTTTCTTGGTCGTTGGCTCTGGAACCCCCACTTTCAATCCAAAACCTCATCATTGGCATAGTCGGTGAAGATGGCAGAGAGCTGAAGGGAACTAAGTAGGGTCTTCAATGATGCATAGAATTTGGATAGAAACGGAGGAGTAGTGGGTCTTCAAAAGTGAAAGAGAAGACACTGTCACATCTCCAAAAACACATATTGATACAGGTCCTGACGTTTGCCTCTCATTAATCATGATGACTTTCAGAAAGTATTTAAATCCTTGTAAACCAACGGAAAACAAAGAGAAAAAGCTTCCCCGTGACAGATGTTGCTAAAGGTAATTATCCTTTGAGGGCCAGGATCCATGAAATAAGAACTATCCCTTTTCATTGCCATTTAGACACAAAATTATTTCTTCACATTCCTATCTTCTCACTTAAACTCGAGACTTAAATTTTCTTTTGTAAGGACACAGGTCTGAATTCGGCTTCTCGGAATCATTAGACAATAGAAGGGCACACATCGCCCAAGGAAGGAGAGACAACCCTTGTAACACCCAATCAGGAAAGGCCAGCTAACACCTTTAACATTTCTAAGGGCGGGCCTAAAGATAGAAGCTATATAGATAATCACCTATTGCTCCTATTGCTTAATGCTAGTCACGCCCTACGTGAGGGTCCTGGGCCCACTCTGTAATTGGTCAATACTCTAAATGTTGTGATTGGCTCCCATCAAAAGTATCAATGTATGGTTAAAGTTACTGCCAGTATTGATAGGGGACAGTGATTGGACCCCTGTACCTGTGTCACAATTTTCTGTAACTCCCCCTTCCCAAATCCATAAAGGCCCTACCCCGCCTTTGTTCAGGGCTCTCTGCACGGATCCACTGTGCTGGTGAGGTCTGTGAGCCCGAGCTTATAAGCCCGTAATAATAAAGCCCTTTGCTTTTACATGTATGACTCGGTCTCCCTGGCGGTTTCTGGTTTTGGGGGATGATATGGAAATCTTGGGTATAACACTTTCAAACCCAGGACTCCTTTCACACAGAATGAGAGTTAGTTTGCTAAGAGTTCCAAGTGTGAAGCAAATACTTTACTACTTTTAAGCCAAATTAGCTTTGCTTAATAGGCATCATGTCTGCTAATCTTTTAACCCATAATGACCTTAAGCACCTTATTCTATAACCCAAGTGCTCTGGTAAAGCTAAGGAAAGTTACAGTTTGTTTTTATATTCTCTTGATTTGCCAATCCAATAAACATACTAATAAGTTGTAAGAATAAGTTATTTTTTGGGCTAAAATCAGTAACATAATTAGCTTGGGGTATAGTCAGGCTTTTAATCACACAGCAGTAAACCTTCAAAAGTGGTGACAATGTTTAACACTTTAACAATTGATGTAGTTTCTGTTGAGGAAGAGAAATTTTTCAGGGGACTTCACTTGTGTGGGAAGGTCGAGGGAACAATAGAAAACAATCTTGTTCCTGGAGAGGCAGATACTCCTAGACTTATATAATCATCTAAGATATTGGCCTTTCTTATTAATTTTAATAATAATTTTGCATTTACTACCTAGATAATGGTAACATAAATTATGGAGAATTTAATGGCCTCCCATTATTCAGTCTTCCAGAATTTTAAACAATTTATAATTATTTACTTTAAGAGGGAACTAGGGGTTACAAAAATCACATTATAAGAAAATGTATTTAAAAGCAAGTAGACTTTATTCATTATATTAGCTTTGATTTCACATGAAGAAAATGGAGCAGCAAGTCAAACACAGAGTCTGGACACCAAGGCTTTTCATTTCAGGAAGCAGCATTCTTCATGCTAGCACAAGATCAGAGGGCTAAGACCCTGAGCATGGGGTGGTGGGTGGGAGGTGGGGGTGCAATTTTTGCTCCTTTGTCTCCTATATGTGCAACATACAGTCTGAATGGGCGGTCTGTGTTACAGAGTCATAAGGAATGTTGTGCATGCTCATACAGCCAGGTTGCCCTCCCTTGACTTGAGATTTTCACTACATTCCATAGGGAGGGTCTCTGCCACAGGTAAGGGAAACTATGGGGGAAAACGCCATATGATTACCAACAGAGACAGTTTCTCTCTAATATGCAAAATTGGGAATCATCAGACAAGCTTGAAAACTAACTGCAATTCATCCCATAAATATCTGAAGGCTTTTTGTGTTGACTATTGTTATGCCCAGATTTTTAATATTGTCCCAAAACCAGAGACCACCAGGGAAACCAAGGCACATGTGCAAAGGCAAAGGGCTTTATTATTACGGGCTTAGGCTGGCCAGACCTAAGCTCAGACTCACAGACTTTACCAGCACAGTGGTCCATGCTGAGAGCCCTGAACAAGGGCTGAGTAGGGGTTTTATGGGGTTTGGGAAGGGGGAGTTACAAGCAATTGTGACCTAGGTACAGTGATCCAATCATAATTGTAC
The DNA here is from genome assembly GCF_006229205.1 of Suricata suricatta. Taxonomy (NCBI): domain Eukaryota; kingdom Metazoa; phylum Chordata; class Mammalia; order Carnivora; family Herpestidae; genus Suricata; species Suricata suricatta. The sequence goes on from NC_043701.1 coordinate 166,627,644, forward strand.
AATATTATTGACAGCAGGTTTAACCATTCACATTGTCTAGAGTATTTGTTACTTTTGGTGGGACCCAATTACAACATTTAGAGTACCTTTAAAATCAACCAATTACAGGGCGAGCCTAGGGTCTTGTTCGGTGACTATTGGGTTAACTTTAACATTAGGTAACAGGGTCCTATCTAAAGTTTCCATCTGCAGGCCTTACCCTTAGGAATGTGGAGAGTGGTAGCTGGCCTTCCCAGATTGGGTGTTGCCAAGGTGGTCTCTCTTGCTCTAGGCAATGTGTAACTACCTGTTAGTTTCAGGGAACTGAAACCTAGGCCTTCTAGATCAGAGGGGAAACTTAAAGCCTGTCATGGAGTCTGTTTGGTTTAGTCTTGTGTCCTTACACTATGTAACTTCTTCCCTGACAATCTTGGAAGAATCTTTTTAAAAGTCCCTGCCATACTTAGAATAGGTGGCCAGTTGACTTCCTCTACAGGTAATAGCTATCATTCAGTGAATACCTATCAGACCAAACACTGTGATAAACCCCTGACATATTTAATCTCATCACCTCACAATCACCCTCTGTGGATATACTATTACTATTCTCATTTTATAGGTGAGAAGCCCAAAATTTAAAGAGGTTAAATTGTCTAGTGTCTCATAGCTGGTGAATTACAGAGCCAGGATACAAAACTTCATCATCTTGAATGGGTCTACAAAACACCCCCCCTTTGAATCATGGCTCTAAGGAGTAACGTTTAGAACCTTTACCCTCCTATGTTCATTGTCCTGTAAAATTCTGATTCGTGTAAGAATGCCTGTCTGAATACCTGATGGAGTCCCTATCTGTACTTTCAGGTCCTTGAAATCAGATGCCACATTATATTCATTCTGTGACTCCTGCAAGAAGCCCTGGGCACCATCAACCAACAGACGATCCATCCAACAGATCTCTGCTGTTAGCCTGACCCAGCAGAGCTACTGAGGACATGGTGAAATCCTATGTTCATTTGTAAAGTCAGTGCTCCCTGTAGAGGCACATGTTGAAGGCTCCTTCATGCCAAGCAAATCCCACACCTCTGAGAAGCCTTTAGAGACCTAGAAATTCTATATCAGGAGATGGACCACTTCCTTAAGACTGAATTGTATAGGATGAAGGACCTTATCTGGAAGAGGAGCATCACTAGTCCTGGATTTTGTAACTTTGCCATGGCCCCAGACAAACTCATTTCTTACCTGCAAGCCTCTGACTTCCCATATTATCCACTCATCTAAACAGAACTCACTGTCCCCCTGAATCAGACAAAGATGGCCAGATCTACCAAATCCCCTGCAGTTTACCAATTAAGCCATTAAAAGCTATTTATATATTTCCCTGTGTTTCCACAGGACTATATAGACGTTTCTATTGCAGCCCTTCTCATAAGAAAATATTTCACTTCATTTTCTCTCATTAAACAATAAAGTTCTTAATGTCAAAGACCAGTATTTATTCAACCCTATAACCTTGCCTTAACAATGAGGGTAGTATGGTTGACATTTGCTAATATAACAATAACAACATAGTAGTTAATAATCCTCAAACATTGAAGGCTTTACTAAGGCCTAAAAGGATGTCTTTTATTTACTACTCACTATATCATTTTTAGATATTATTCTCTTTAGTAGATAAAGAAAACTAAGACAGAGAAACATTAAGTAAGTTGCCCCCCACCAGGTCACACTGTTAGTAAGTGTCTAAGATTATTCAGAAATGTGCCTAACTTCAGAACTTTTAAAGATGAAACCAAATTTTGCACCTATAATCCCAAAACCTTTCATGGCTCCCAGTCAAAACACATACTTGGCACATAGTATTTATAGGTTGATCAGTCAAGCACAGATAAGAACTTAGAAATTGCAATTATGGCTACTTATACCATCAGAAATTAAGTGCTTCCTGAACACCAGTGTGGCCCAGTGCATTAAGCATCTGACTCTTGATTTTGGCTCAGGTCATGAGCTTGTAGTTTGTGGAATAGAGACCTGCATCAGGCTCTGTGCAGACACGGTGGAGCCTGCTTGGGATTCTCTCTCCCCTTCTCTTTCTGCCCCTCTCATGCATGTGCTCTCTCTCTCAAAATAAATAAACATAAAGAAAAAAAGAAGAAATAAACTACTTCTACAACAGGGAGATTTAGCTCAGTTTTCATAGCTATTTGAGTGGGGGTCAGGGAAAGAGATGGATAACTTTTTCTCTCCTTCTCCCCAATTTTTACATCTCTTCCTACTGGCTTATCTCACCATTCTCTGTAGTAACTGGTTGTGCCAAGATCTGAAACCCAGATGCTGAGTGTCTAAGCCTATCAGCAGTGAATCTTGGGGGCAAAGGTGAGAACACTTACCAAAAGTGAAGCTCACCTTGTGTGCTCTAGAAATGCATCTCAATACTTTAGTGTCAAGTAAGTGGGCATTTTGTATTCTCCAATTTCCCTGTACTAAATGTCTGCCTCAGAGTCAATGCAGACAATTAGAAAGAAGTACAAATGCAGTATCTTGCACATCATAGGGAAATGTAGTTCTATCATTAGGAAGAGATTTCAAAAAAATGACAGTCTTAGAGGATCTGGAAGTCTAGGTTCTGTCTTGCTCTCATCCTACAGGCTGGCAAAAAAACATATGCATTCCTAGGTTACTAGGTCCAAGAAGTCAAGACAAGGTAGGATTTGTGAATAGCAGGTGTCATGAAACATTTGCGAAAATGATGAGGAAGCTACAATACTATCTCTTGAATACTGTCCTCAGTTAATCACTTGAACTTGGCCTAATAGTCTTTAATTTTAATAATATCAGACAAATTTCATATCATATAGAAAGATAGGTTGTTCTGTGCTACTAATAAAGAAAGGAAAAAGAGATCAGGGGAGGGAGGAATGAAAGGAGAGAGGGAAGGAGGGAGGAAGGATTTGGAAGGAAGGAATGTATACAATCAGTACATCTGTACAGAGACAATGGAGACCTTATCTTGTAGCAAGAAACAGCTCTGAATTTGCCCACTATTATTTATTATGTTTAATGGCATTGCCATGAAACTTAGCACAAAGGACATCAAGAAAAAAAATAATAATGAGAGAAATGTACAGATATAGGTCTTTAAAATACATTATTTCCTTAGTCCTAAGAAATGGAAGCCTATGCTTTCCTGTGTTTACGCAAAAAGCCAAAATCACAGACGCTTACCAAAATCAGTTTTTTGGGAGGAGATGTCCCTATAAATCATCATGTCTTTTCATATCTTATTTGTTTCTGATCCTTCTCACTGGTCCAAACTAATTTTGTCTCACCTCTTAAATGTTAGAGAAGAGCTAGTTTTGAACTTGTATTATTCTGGTCACTCATGAAGAAATTCAAATCAGTGTGTGTGTGTGTGTGTGTGTGTGTGTGTGTGTGTGTGTGTGTGGACACTGCCTTGCAGAAATATTCAATCTGATTGTAGAACTAGATGCATACATATTAAACAACAAAAGGACAATCCCAAAGCAATCATCAACAAGTGCAAAATAAGATGCTTCCTATTACTTAATTACATATTTATGCTATCTTTGTAGTTTTGTTCTACCATCCTGTTATTCCATTCAGGTTTACAGAAATTCTTAATGAACACTGCTAAAAATAGCATCCCTCAGAGACACATATATGACTTACCTTGATAATGATGATTTCATTGCTTTTCTTATTTTATTTGTGCAGCAGGTGATCGTTAAAATTAAGCTCTTGATTAAAATTACCCAGAGTAATTTATCTCAAGCTGCATTTTCATTTAACAAGTAAAGAGATCCATAAATACTGATAGGGCTAAAGTTTTCACCATGCTTAGTAACTCCTTGGGAAAGAAGGTGTTATGTTAGCATAAAATCGTAATAATTAACTAGAACAATCCAACCCCTGGGTATCAACAGACATTCATAGAGTCATTGGCAAATGTAATGAAGAGATTGCCACTATGATGCATATTTGATATAAGTTTTAATTAACAAAGTATGAGCATGGGCCTTAAATAATTTCCTAATGGAGGGCAAGACCTCTTCTTATTTAGCATTATTCATCGAAAAATGTTCACCAGCAGCAATATTGCATAGTGTAACAAAACTCATCGAATAAAAGCAGTAAAGATAATCAAACTACAGTTTCAAGAATAATCACAATCAGGATTTGCTAAATATTCCCTGGACTCTTGTATTGCTTTTATCAAGAAGATGGAACGCAGTGCTATTTTGTCCTGCTCTCATTATTCCGTACAGTGTTAACACTTACTCCTTCCAAAGAAAGGACTGTGAGCAGCTCTACATGGTACTAGGGCTACTTTGCTTGCTGCCAACACAAGAAATCATGCCTGGTTGAGAAAAATTCAGAGCTACATCTGTTGCCTCAAGGACTCCAGAAACTCATTACCTGGCTTAACACATCTGTGGGCCATTGAAACTTTGACAAGGTGACCCAGATGGTCAAAGAGATATGATTCTATCCAAAATCAAAAGGATCCCATAGATCCTTCATTGGAGGTAGGCAATGGGTGATATTTTCAAGTCATTACTTTACAAAAATAACATACATTAATTTTAGAAAAGGAGCAGGATTTTTGCTACCCTGCCAATTCTAAAATTTAAAAAATATACATATTTCAAAAGAGCTGATGACCTAATCCCTTGTGTCTTATTGAGCCCTGGCCTTCTAAACACATGCTGTCCTGTCCATCTTTCCTATGAAATGTACAGGTAACACTAAACTTAGAATTGCATTAGTATGGAATTTCATTCTTCATGGTGAAAGCATTAAGCACATCTGCTGTGAAAGTTTTCCATCGTATGTATTGGTAAGGAAATAAACTGTCACTGCATTAGAGATGTTTTTAATGTACTCTAAGTATATTATTTGCACATTTGATTGTAAGCCATCAATAAGTGCTTTCCAAAAGACTTTTCCTTAGCAGGAAGAAAAGAGATAGAAGTGTATTTGTAATTATGGATACATGCACAATGTATTTGAAACATCCAAGGTAGATATGATTTTCATAATGCCAAGTGATAAGGGATATAATGAAAGAATTATCTTTTTTACTAATAATTACTATTTCTGTAAGGGAGATAGATGGGGAAATTATCTCGAGGTTATACCTTTAAATAGCTATATTAAAAGCAGTTACAAAATGACTTCTGAAGTCTAGATGCGATTGAAGTGGATTTGGCCAGGCCATTTCCATCACAATAGGATTTTTGAAGTGGAGTGCAAAGGGAAAAAACGGCCCATTACAGACAGATCACCTGATCCAGCCCTAGAGATAATGTGAAATTGTTCCAAAAGGTAATGTCTGCAGGGCTTTATCCAGACTCCTCTGAAGTAGATTACCAGAAAAATACACCTTTCTAATGACCCTCCTTCTTTATTTTTAGCTTATAAGCCCATTTCCTAATAGCAGTAATGACTAGTCTGCCTACTTATTCATCTTCCATTAAAAATGTAAATGAAAGCAGTATTTTGGGACCACCACCCATGGGGAGAGTTGCCTGCAGGTCCCAGGTGATAAAAAGGTGAGAGCTGAGGTTACACCATGTGCTTTTTTTTTCCCCCAATATTTTATTGTCAAGTTGTTTTCCATACAACACCCAGTGCTCTTCCCCATAAGTGCCCTCCACCATCACCACCACCTCTTTTCCCCCCTCCCCCTTCCCCTTCAACTCTCAGTTCATTTTCAGCATTCAATAGTCTCTCAAGTTTTGCATCCCTCTCTCTCCCCAATTCTCTGTCCCTCCTCCGCTCCCCCTGGTTCTCCATTAGGTCTCTCCTGTTTTCCTGCTAGACCTATGAGTGCAAACATATGGTTTCTGTCCTTCTCTGCCTGGCTTACTTCGCTCAGCATGACACCCTCAAGGTCCATCCACTTTCCTACAAATGGCCATATGTCATTCCCTCTCATTGCCATGTAGCGCTTGGAGAGAGGGACCCACTCCATAGATAACTGCTGGGTAGCCGGAATCCCAAATCCGGGTGGTGCAAAAGAAGTTAACACCATGTGCTTTTTAAAGCCCCAACCCATCTGGCATTTGGTAGATGCACCATAGGTTCTATCCCACAAGGAGCTTAATAAAATAAAGAGGAGCCTGAAAAACATGCACGTGAATTACATGGGCATGTCAAGGGGTGTGGGTGAAGGTACCTTGAACTGCACGTATGTGCCCCTCCTTGACTCTCATCTGTAGAAAAGACTGCTGCTCCTTGAGCAGGAGAGAGACCCCTCTGTCTGCAGCACAGCATCTAGCTGTCAAATTAATCAGTCAGAGATTCGATGTCATAAATCATATCCTAACCCTTCCACTACTACATGGGCAATTAAGTCACAGGGAAAGTAAAACTCAGATGGCACTACGTAAAACCACTGAGGCCTAAGAGTGTTTCCAACATGATTGTATCAGGTGCCAACAATGGTCAGGGCATTTTCCTTGACATGGTTATGTTATTTAGTACTTGCTGCCATCACCTGAAGGAAGATCATCTGGGTTCCCTGGATTCCCTGGACTTCTTTCTTCCATTTCATGGACATCTATTGATTTCACACTCCTGCTTTCTCAAAACTCCAGAGACCACCACCCTCTGTATAAGATAAACAGACCCTTAGCAGTCACGTAAGGAAAAGAGAAACAAATTTGGAAGGAAAGAGATCTGGGCAGATAGATGCATTAGGTTAGAGAGTGCCCAACATGGGCATCACCATTCACAAACAATGTGTCCTACATTCTGAGCCCAAATTGTTTGGATAAAACAAAAAAAGCATTGTCTGAATTAGTGTTCTGGTTCAGCAGAGAAAGTAGTTAGAAATGCAAAACAATGTAGATGCACATGTGATGGACCCCATTTGGACTTGTAAAATTAACGGAGGAGGTTTTCAGAGCCAGGAAATAAGGGTGGAAGGCTAGCAAGAACGTGGGTGTTGGGCATCATTGTGATTTCAACATTAAATATCAATGTGACCTTATTTTGGGTCACATCAGTCACTATCTCAAACTGTTGGGAAATAGGACATTGGACCTTAGTTCCCAAGCACAGTCCTTGTGTATGAAACATCTTTATTGGACATCTGCTCCCAGAACGCTGGGAACAAGGGACTTGATGAAGTCCCAGGAGGACGTGCAGGACAGAGCCTTCCTGGTCATCAGCCAAGAGTGACAAGAAGCTACAAGACATGCCCACACACAGTTGCAAGCTGCTCCTGCTCTGCCAGCTCTGTGACTGCCTCTGTTGTTCTAGTTGAACATTTACTGCTGACTAAATGTTTACCAGGCTCTCCAGACTTGCAAGGAGGGTATAATAAGATGCTGTTCCTAATAAAGTTTGCCATTAGCCCTCAGCTCTTGGTCCGTCTCCATCTCTTTCGGGGACGTCCACAGTGCCCAGCCTCCCTGGGACCGTCCCTTTTCATGGTGCCCGGTCTTTCTGGGACCATTCAGTGGTCACGGTGTCCAGCCTCTCTGGGATCATTCACATTTCCATTAAGGAAGGAGTGTGGTCACGTTCCCGGGGTTTGGGAACGGCCCTGTTTCCATTAGCTGCTGGCAGCCTCTGGGAACATCATTGTGTCTCACTCCCTGTCTCTCCAGGAACCTCCCACACAAACTACATTATAAACCCTTTGAATTCAGAAAGTGTCATTCACTTTTATATCCTCACACCTTAAATAGTATTTAGCAGACAAAAGTAATCCACTAGATGTTAGTTAAATAAATAAATGTCTAAATATTGAATGAATATAAATAATGTACATCTACCTATCATAGAAACTAAAGGGACAGTCTCCACTACAAACTGTATCTTTATTATTTTCCACTAAATTATTAGGGTAACAATCACTGATTTCCAGTGCTTACTGAACTCAGGCAAGAAACCAGTAAGTTTATGATAGGAAGAAAAAATTCTTCCTCTACCCTTCAAGGTTTTCCAGCCGGACTAAGAATTAAATTTACATGAGACAGATTAACAGGGGGGAAAAAGTTTCATCATGTACACACAGAGGCCCAATAATGAAATTGAGACCTAAAGAAATGACCAAGCAGGTGGTTTTTATATATTTTGACAGAGACAATATATTGATGAAGAATTGATGGAATAAAGAAAATAGGTGTTTGGAAGCTTCAATTAGTAGGGGATTTTAGCAGAATTTAGGGTAAGGTAGTAGATTAGAAAAAAGTAACCAGCTTTATTTCTAGAGTGTTATCAGCTTCAAAGTCACCCTCTCTGGTGCTAAGGATGTCTTTTTACTTCTTAGCAGAGGGAAAGCATTTTTCGTATGAGGGCTTTGTTGACACCAAAGGAGTATCTGAGTGTCCTTGCACTGGTTCCTTAAGTAACTTTTATTTAAAATAATTAACATGCCAAAGAGACACATTTGGGGGCAGCCTGCCCTTGGCCCCTACATTCAGAACAAAGAAAAAGATATAAATAATTTAAATCAAAAAGGATACATTTTAAAAAGCAAAATGTCTTTGGATGATAATATTGTGTCAATGGAAGTTCATCGATTGTAACAAAATGTATCACTGTGGTACTGGATCTCAGTGGGGGAGATTCTGTGTGGAGACAAAGTATATGAGAACTCTTTGTAATTTCTACTCAATTTTGCTATGAAACTAAAATTGCTCTAAAAAGTTTATTAATTATTTTAACTTTAAAAATTTTTCTTATTTTCTTTCTTTCCTTCTTCTTTTGGGTGGGGAGAGAGGAAGAGAGAGAGCACTTGCAATGGAGCCACTCAGGGACAGAGGAGAGAGAGAATCCTAAGCAGGCTCCACACCCAGTGTGGAACTCCAATATGGGGCTCCACCTCACAGCTGGGAGATCATGGCCTAAGCTGAAATCAAGAGTCAGATGCTTAACCAACTGAGCTACCCAGGCTCCTCTCGAGTTTATTAATTTTTTAAAAAAAAGTAAATATTGGGGTAGAAAGAATGAAAACATGGAGTTCAAGAAGCAAAGCTAGGCATTTTCCTATGCAGGCATTATTTTCAGCATTTTACATATCTTACCTCATTTGATTCTCTAAACACCCCATGAAGGAAGTGCTATTATCCATATTTTTATCTCTGTGCTCTTCTCCAAGGTGTAGAGGTGGAATTTTACCCCCAGGCCACCTGACTGCAGGGTTTATACTCTCAAATTCTACTCTGTGCTGCTGCACAAATGTGTGCTGAATCTGCACAGGAAGTAAAGCAGACTACAAGTCCTTACTGCATTTAGTAAGAGGCTTCTTTAATCCCTGATTATATAAATCAGAAAAAAAATCACAGGGCTTCAATTTTATGACAGCTTAGAAAATTAAACATAACACACCACACCACACACACACACCCCACATGTAATTTGGAGTTTGATGTCTAGTATCTTCCAGTATCTTCTTCAAAACACAGGGACTTTAGGACTTAAATGCTATCACAATTTTCCTTTTATTATAATTCAGAGATTAGAACTTGTTGCACACAAAAGAGATAACTAGCATACGTCATTTCAAGTTCCTCATCACAATATTGAATAAAACCCCACATAAAAAGAACCATAGTCGAGTGGAGCAGGTGTTAGCAGGTGTTATGATACAATCAGATTCTGCCCTTATCTCAGTGCCTGCAGCCCAAGCGCTTCTACACTAGAAAGGATTTACCATTCTCCTGAGGGACAAAGAAGAGTAAACCTCTGAAAAGAGAGTGTTCACAGTGGCAGGAATACCAATGCTCCAGGGTGACTGTAGCAATAAACAGGGGTTAGAGCATCCAAGGCAAACGCTACCCAACATGAGAAAGTAATATCAAATGAAAGATGTTTATTGAATTGGCCTCTGAAACAGACAAATGTCCAATCGCATAGCTGATGAAAAAAATTAGCTTGCTACTAAACCTTAAATGGATCGATAATCTATTAACTCTAACCTTGTTAGCAAGAGCTTGCAGTACAATGCATGACCTACCGTTTTAAACGAGCTATCTTCAGTGTCTATCTTTGACTAAAATAATTTTCATTTTTCATATTTGGCAACGATATACTTAATATTCCATATTGCACGTCTCCCACACTATCCAAAAGTAGGTCTTACCTATGAAAACTTTAAGCCTTTCAAAAGGGCATAAAGAAAACCATTACTATTGCCATTACTTTATATGGAAATTTTTTGCATGCTCCCCAACCCAAAAAATAACTTCTCTTAGGCTCTTCTGGTACCTGAGAACACGTCTTGCTAACAAACGCACAAAATAAATAGAGATAAAACACAGAAGCCACACAGTCTAGGGCTCTAGCAGCTTGATGCTGAGATGCTGCATGTAGTTGCTGGGGAAGACGCTGGGTGGCGCCACTCTCAATGCTCAGGGCAGGCTGCCTCTGTAAATGTTCACTGCAAAACAATCCCTGAACGCTATTTTGGCTTTTTGTCTTTTTCTTTTCTTTTGTAAAAGCAAAAATTCTCTTCAGATCTCTATCTGTTAGCGGAAACAGGTAGGCAAGGTGGCAGAACGTAAACTTTCAAAACACAGCACAAACCTGGAAATGAAATTGAAGTTTTACCTTTCTTCAAAGGTGGTTCACCTTCAAGGCCTTTCAAGATCATTACATATGTATCATTTTATTCAGATGATAATAGCATGATTTTTATTTTATGAGCAGAAACCACAGCAGAGACTCAGACAATAGTGAATCTCCACAGTCATAACGAAATGCTATGAAGCCTTTGGTGACAAATCATATTCATAAAGCCATTGTCTTATCAGCATAAATATTCTCATCCACATTCACCTATAGGCAAGAGTGAGAAAAAAATCAGTAAGTGACCATGTAGAAAATGTTCTCATGAGCAAAAGCAGGAAGAATGAGAGTAGGTTGATGGAGAAGGATAATTGTAGGGTGAAATCTCCATATTTTTGCAAATGTGTCAAATGTATTGGACAAGAGAGTGTATCTTGTCAAATAAGAGTGTGTTTGGGAGGGCTGCTAAGTAACCCGGATTATTTCTTTCCGTTCTCTGTTATTATTTTCCTCTCATGACAGACTTCAGGACGGAGAGCAATAGCAAGCCCCGTGTATGAATGAGAGAGTGGATAAGTAGACAAAGGTACTGTTGTAGTGATCTGACAGCAGGTGGGGACACTGCCTCATGTTGTCATGTCTCAGCCAGTCCTCTGGAGGCAAATGTGAGTTTCTCTTCTATGTAAACCTTAGTTCTTGCTATGTCCCAAGCCTACTCATCAGAAGGATTGGGAGGAGAAGCCTCAAGAAGGGAGGAGAGGGAAGAAAAAAAGTTCTGAAATAAAGTATATTCCCATGAAACCAACATGATGTAAAGAGAAGCAGACGCTAGAATAGAAGCCAAGAAAAGGTGATGAACTTCAGACCAGAAATAAGGAAGTTCTCCATAGGATTTAGAATGAACAAATACTAAAATGACTGTCCCAGGAGGTTTTCACTTTGAGCTAGTTAGCAAACATTATAGAAAAGTGCAGGCTCTCCTTTACATCAGCCAAATGTTTGTGGGGCCCTTTGGAAAATAAAGGAGAAAAGGAAAAGATTATCATTGGAAATTTAAAGACTCCTGAGTCCGTAGAATTCCTCAGGCAACTGGCTTTCAGCCAGCATGTTTTTGACACCTATCTTCTGAGTGCTATGCCAGGCACTAAAGATATGAAAATGAAAAGTCAGCATCCCTATTCTCAAGAGTTTAAAAAGTTTGGAGAGGAATAGTTCTGCTTCTGGATGGATGTAGCCACCTATGACAAAAAGGTAGGAAAGCAATCTCAGACGGTTTAGTCAATGACAAGGCAAATAGCATCATAAAAGAAAGGAACATTGAAAGAGAAATGAAATGTTAGATTCTTTCATTATAAAACTTGTTGGAAAGTTTAGCTTTTCTGAATTTGTATCTGTATATTTCCCCCCCCCCGTGTGTGTGTGTGTGTGTGTGTGTGTGTGTGTAAGTGTATGCTGTCACATTTGGAGACTGAGTTACATCTATTCAACTGCCAGATTCTTGCCTTGTTCTTCCCGTTTATTCAAATTTCTACAATATACCAATTTCTGTTCATAAAGCAGACAAAACTTGAGTTATTATAATATGATATTGACTTTTAAATTTTATTTTAGATGCAGTATAATATATGATATAAAAAACAAAAGTGAACAAAATCGGTTTTGGAGGGAAATAGACCTTGTAATTAATTTCTGTTATTTACTCAGTAGATAGCCTTGAACAAGTACAACTTCTGCAAATATTCAGTCTCCTCATCTATAAAACAGAGGTGATTAGACTTACTGTGATGTAGGAAGACTAAACAAGGTACTACAAACAAATGTGGGCATAGCTTCTGGGGCAGAAAATGTACTCAAATATTGATGATATTGACCAAATTTTATTAAGAAATTACTATATTCATATGTTTTCTTCTTTTTTCCTCAGAAAATATTGCAAAGAAGGAATAATTATTATCCCCTGTTTTCAAATAAGGAAGCCAAGGTTTTCAAAGTCTCAATGACTTTCCCTTATTAGCCAAATCTGTTGCAGGAAGGACTGAAGTATCATGTTTGCTTTGAGCTTTATAGAATTGTGGGGGATAATATACAAACAGTTTATGGATCATATGCAGTATGGCCTTATATTTTATCATACACATGGGGTTACTTTTGAGAGAGGAAAACGGATGGGATGCCAAGAAAACATAAGGATGAAGTATCCTGGGTGAAATAGGATTTAGTTATTTGTAATTTTAAACCCCAAAAAGGTCTGAAAGAGGAATGTTCTCTGATCACAACAAAACTAAACTATAAATAACAAAAATAAAATAACATTTCTAAACAACTGTGGCTCAAAGAATTACAAAGAAATTAGAAAATATTTTGAATGAAATAATAATGAAAACCCAAGCATCAAGAGTGAGATGTAAGTAATGCCATGGCTACAAAGAAATTTACAGTTGTGATGATTATATTAGAAAACAAGAAATTTCCAAAGTCAATGTTTTTATATTTCACCTTAAAAAGTTAAAAGGAAAAGGAGCAAATTAAGTTAAAAGTAGAAAGAAGGCAAGAAAGATAAGAGTGAAAATCCATAAGATGAAAAATAAAGAAAATCATTGAAACCAAAAGCTGGTTCTTTGAAAAAATCAATAAAATTAATAACTTTCTAAGTAGACTGAGCAAAAAAATGAAAAGGAAGAAACAGGATCAGGAATGAAAGGGGACATCACTACAGATGCTACAGATGACATGAATAACTTTTTCTTGCTACCTTGACAACGTAAATGAAATGAAAAAATCCTTGGACTACAAAAATTACAACAAACACAAAACAAAGTGGCAAGTGTTAACAGCCCTGAAACTATTAAAGAATTTAATTTACAGACAAAAAGAAAATTTCCACCAAGAAAGTCTGAACCCATATGGCTTCACTGATGAATTTATGTATGAAATAAAACCAAAACTATACAAATTGATTAATGATGACATACACATATTAGGCAAAATGATTTAACCTCTCTAGGCTTTAGTTTCTTCATGCACAAATTGGAATACCAAAACTCACAGGCTTGCAAAATGATTAAATATGATAACTGGTTTGCATTTTATAACACAATGCTTGTTATATGAAGTATTTAATAAGTGCTAATTATTTTTATTATTTTATCTATCATATATTTTAACTATCATATAATGATGGCCATCTAATTATATGAAATCCACCAAATTCTTTTTCTCTCTTCCCTTAAAACCCTTCCCCCCAAACCTTATTACTAAATATGGAAAAACAATGAATTTGGGAAATTATAAAGACAATTTTAGATGCAGAACAAAATAAAGCCAAACAAACAAACAAAAGCTTCCAATATCCCTTGTTTAAAAAGAAGAGCCAAGAGCCAGAGGATAATCCCTTGTTATAAGACTGATTTGATTCTGCCAGTTGCTGCCCATCTAAAACTGCCACCTATAGATTTAGCTCTGATTTAATTCTAGCACAGAAAAGACTTGTGTATTTTCATCTTTCCCTCTTACTCTCCTGTCCCAAACCAATGAACTATTAAGACCAGACCATTCCTATTGGGATTTCCAGAAAGACAAAATTCAGCATTGACTATCAGACCCCACCAACAGTCACATTCCTTATTATTCCAACACTGTTGAATGACTTCTGGTTCGCCACCTGTACCCCAGTCCAGTTCTCTCCTAAGTAATACTTTCTACCATACCCTACCCCAGTACTTACAGTTTATAAAACATGTCACCTGCATTCATACTTTCAAAAATCATACCCAGACACTGTCCTCAAAATTGATGCAGTTTATTTGTTGCAGTCCTGTAGAGCATGGAATGACTCAGAACAAATGTAGCAGCCCTCCAAATGGAATTTCTAAACTAATAGACTCCACAGACTGATTATTTTTTAAATGTCTCAATCGCCTAGACACAGATGAGCAAATGCTCTCAAGACCTCATTGAAATCATTGGTGAGTCTGCCAGAATGCAGTTTTGGTGTTTCTAAATGCATTTGACATAGCTAGGTTGATTTTTAATTTCATTTCTGTCAAAAAAATCAATCAAAAAATGGTTTTATTAACCTGTTAAATGCTCCACACTGTACTGGAAGCTATACAGGATTAAAAAGAAAAGTAAATCACAGTTTATGACCTCAAAGATTTTACAGTCCAGTTGAAGATACACACACACACACACACACACACACATGCACGCACAAACATACAACAACAACACCACAAAATAAAAAATGAAAAATTAATGAGGGTCGCCACATATTGATGATAATCAGCCCAAGAGGACTGAGTACTTTACAAAGGAGATTTTGCAGCCTTACAACTCTCTAAGTCCTCTTATTTTTTCTCCACTTTCATAGTTAGCAAAATTGGCAAAACCAAGTCTACCAGATACCAAAACTGATGCTCCTCCCACTAAATACAAAACAAAGTACAACAATATAAATGCAAAATCCTGTATTCCTCTTCAGGTTCTTATTCAGCTGAAGTCTGGCCTTTAACACCATGTTTTTAGGACATCAGGTGATCTACTAAACAGCCAAGGAAGAGAACTAAACTAAAACAATAGCCATTATATGGCCCATATACACAATATATAATATGCAAAGAATATAACTATTAAGAAAGTTCAGCACTGCAAAGGAAACAATCTATAAAACTAAAAGGCAACCGACTGAATGGGAAAAGATATTTGCAAATGACATATCGGATAAAGGGCTAGTCTCCAAAATCTATAAAGAGCATACCCAACTCAAAACTTAAAAAGTAAATAATCCAGTGAAGAAATGGGCAGAAGACATGAATAGACTCTTTTCCAAAGAAAACATCCAGATGACCACCAGACACATGAAAAGAAGCTCAATGTCACTCATCCTCAGGGAAATACAAATCAAAGATACACTAAGATACCACCTCACACCAGTCAGAGTGACTAAAATGAACAAATAGGAAACTACAGATGCTGGCAAGGGTGTTGGGAAAAGGAATCCTCTTACACTCCTGGTGGGAATGCAAACTGGTACATCCACTTGAAAAACAGTATGGAGGTTCCTCAAAAAATTAAAACTAGAACTACCCTATGATGCAGCAATAGCACTACTAGGAATTTACCTAGGGGATACAGAAGTGCTGATGCATAAGGGCATGTGTACCCCAATGTTTATAGCAGCACTTTCAACAGTAGCCAAATTATGGAAAGAGCCTAAATGTGCCCAACTGATGAATGGATCAAGAAGATGTGGTTTATATATACAATGGAATACTACTTAGCAATGAAAAAGAATAAAATCATGCCATTTGCAGCAATGTGGATGGAACTGGTAGGTATTATGCTGAGTGAAATAAGTTAATCAGAGAATGACAAATAGCATATGTTTTCATTCATATGTGGATCTTGAGAAACTTAACAGAAGACCATGAGGGGAAGGGAAGGGGAAAAAAACAGTTACAAACAGAGGGGATTAGAGGCAAACCACAAGAGACTCTTAAATACAGAGAACAAACTTAGGGTGGATGGAGGGGTGGGAGAGAGGGGAAAATCGATGGTGGGCATTGAGGAGGGCACTTGTTGGGATGACAACAAATAGGCCA
>NC_043701.1:166643861-166658082 GCF_006229205.1 Suricata suricatta
ACACATATATGTGTGTGTATATATATATATATATATATATATATATATATATGTATATATCCTGAGAACCTGCATTGTATCTCAAGTACCATGCATTTCATTTTAAGTATCAAAATAATTTGGGAGTAAGTCGGGGGAGTTATTTTATTTATTTATTTCCTACTGAGAAAACCGAAGCCAAACTTACTGCACATCACAATGCTAACCAGTTCTGTGCTCATTCCATTATTTAACTTTGGTCCACTCCAATATCCTTACAGCCTAGTGACACTGAAGACTATCTACATTGTCTGTGCAACCCGATGCAAAATGAAAATTCAGAGCACCTTGTTCAAAACGTGTCAATAATTTCAAAATAGCAACTGCAGAGTATTAAACCCAGTGCAGAGTTCCTCTAAGTAACTGCACAGGCGCATGCCCGTAAAGCTGGCCCAATGACACCACTGCGAATTAGACCATAAAATCAATAATTCAAGGAGCTACTAATTGAACAAGGCAAAGGGTATGGATGCATTAAAAGTAATCACTTCTCCAGGAAGCACTGCAAAAGTACCTGTGACAGACGCAATCCAAGCTGTATGATCATAATCACCCTCCTCTAAGTAAATTATTCAGATTAGGAAATGCATGCCCAGCAGCTTTTGGTGAAAAAAGATAAACGCATTTCTTCCCAGGTTACTTACAGAACGCATTAATATGTATTTTTCCCAAATGTAACGAATTGATACGCTGCAGACCATGACAAGGTGAGGGCATCAGAAAGTTCATTCAAGAGCAGAAAAACCATCAAATTAACTTGTAGCTTTCAGCAAACCTACCCTATTTGGCCTATGCTTCCAGCATGTCATTTCAGAATAAATAGCTTCAGGAAGGCAGCTAGAGATGCTTTCACAACAGAGTGAAGAGCTGAAATAGGCACCTGACAGTGCGAGCAATGAACAGCAGATGTTTTCAGGGAAACTGGGATGAGTGGTTTAAATCCCAAGAGGAACATGATTTTCTGGAATGTGGAAGACCCCACTGTCATCAGGGACTTCTGCAGCCGCCCTCAACACTGTACATCTAATTGGGGGTGAGAGCCAGCTCGACTCCTTGTGAAGGAACAGTGAGGAACCAGCGCACTCCCCTTCTTGTCTGTTAGCCATAATTTGATCTTATTAGAAAATCTCTGAAAACTGGAAATCTTGTCAAGAAAACTCCAGAATGATTTTTGACTCAGGAAATGTGGGAAGCGGAGAAAGAAACAAGTTCCTAAATGAATAAAATGTGTCTTTTTTCATTAAAAATAAGCTAAATATGGTCTAGGAAAAAAAAGCATTTAAATCTATCAAACATAAGGGAAAAGTTACAGAAATGTTTCTCGTATTCTTCAAACCAAATGTCTATAGGATTACAATTTCTTATTGGACAGCCATTATCATCTATGCCATTTGAATGTGAATATAAACAGCTACTTGTCCTGGAGTTCAACCAATCTGCATTCAAATCCCCAACAGCTACTTAATATGGGTGAGCTTGATTATGGATATTAGGTTCTTTTGATCCGGAGTAACAAAACCAACTTAAGCAAATAGGAAATAATATCAAGGTATCTTACTAAATCTAAGAAATAGCTGAATAGCCAGATCATAGGAAGAGTCTGAACCAGGACAACTCCAAAGACCTCAAATGGTGAACCTTTCCTCAAAATCTGTGCCATCACAGTTAACTTGGTCTCTGCTGAAAGATTCAGGGGAGTTCATGTTGAGAATATATCCACACTTTGAACTCTTTTATTACAGGTGTGTGAAGTTGAATGCATTGCATTGATAAGTACCACTTGCAGCTCACACATCC
The DNA here is from genome assembly GCF_006229205.1 of Suricata suricatta. NCBI lineage: Eukaryota > Metazoa > Chordata > Mammalia > Carnivora > Herpestidae > Suricata > Suricata suricatta. Next base: position 166,645,698 of record NC_043701.1, read on the forward strand.
AGAAGTCCTAAATGTTCACAAATACTGAAAAGATGTGGAATATGAACCTTAGCTTCTAGGGCAGGAGAGTGTTACTCCCAGGCTCCTTCCACTTGCCCTGTTCTACTCCTTTTGGGTGGATAAGATTAAAAATAGAAAGAACTTGTGTACTCTGGGTGTGCTTTCCCCAGAGATTATTACAGAGAAATCGCCTGTTCACAGCACAGTGATAAGGATATAGATTTTCTATGACACAGTTGGGTTCAAATCTGAAATGACCCACTCCCTGGCCTGCTGTTTGAGATTAGGAAAGACACAAATTATTTATGAAATTTTCGTTTACAAATAATACCATTTTCCAGTGAATATTAAGATAATGCAAAATCTTTGTGGAGACATGAAAACCATAGCAAGTTTCAAGGAATACACTGTAATTGTCCTGTAATCTCATCCCCTGGGCCCCTGAGAACTAAAATTGTAATATAATTCTTGTAAATTTTTAATCTATGCATATATATATATATATATATATATATATATATATATATATACACATATATATATCCTCACAAGCTGCATTAATTCAAAGTCTCAGAGATTTCTAAGATATCTTCATATTGTTGGTTTCTAATTTGCTTCAGTTGTGGTCACAGAACATACTCTGTATGGTTTCAATCTTCATAATTTACCAAAGATTGCTTTGTGGCTCAGCATGTGATCATCTTAACTGTTCCATGTGCACTTGAAAAGATTGTTTTCTGCTCTTACAGGATGCTGTGTTCTATAAATATCAATTAGTTCTGGTTGTTCATAGTGTTGTTCAGTCTTCCACATTATTACTGTTTTTCTGTGGCAATTATTAAATCAAATTTCACGTTAATATTTTGAAATCTCCAATTGTAATTATAGGTTTATCTATTTCTCCTTTAAGTAATACCAAACTTCACCGTATGCATTTTCCATGTTTTTTAGGCACACACATTTAAGATTGTTCTGTTTTGTTCATGAATTAACCCTGTTGTCATAATGAAATTTCTCTCTTTGTCTCTGGAAATCTTCCTTGGTATGAAGATGAATTTTTTTCTGATAATGCCCACTCCAGCTCTCTCAAGATTACTCATTGTATTCAATATTTTTAAACATATTTTCAGTCCTTTTCATTAAATTGATCTCTATTTGTTTCTTAAAAATTCAATATAACTAGATTGTCATTTCAGATCCAGTTTTATGATCTCCATTTTTATTTTTTTTAATTTTCTTAACATTTATTTATTATTGAGAGACAGAGAGAGAGAGAGAGAGAGAGAGAGAGAGAGAGAGAGAAAGCATGAGCATGGGAGGGGCAGAGAGAGGGGGAGACACAGAATCTGAAGCAGGCTCCAGGCTCTGAGCTGTCAGCACAGAGCTGGATGTGTGGCCCCAACTCACTAACCATGAGATCTTGACCTGAGCTGAAGTCGGACACTTAACCACCCAGGCGCCCCTTCACAGTTCTAATAAAATAAATAGACTCCGTATTTTCTTCTAACTGTTCAAAAATTTTGCTTTTCACATTTAGGCCCTTAATCATTCAGAATTTAAACTTTCTACTTAACTTTTGTTCTGCTTTTTATGCACCCTACTCATAAGTACATTTCAACACCACATGCCCTTACCTCAGTCCTGACTTTTTTATAGTTCAGCTTAGTTACCACTTCCTTAATGAAGCTTTCCTTGACTACCCAAGCCCTCAATGACTTTCCCTCCTCAACTTCCTAAGACATTTATCACTGAGCTTTGCTATTAATTGATGCCGACGCACAGTTGTGAGTTAGACAGCTGCAAACATTCAAGCAGATATTCTTGATGAATCAAGAGGGCTGAAATTAAAGACCATAAGGAGAATGGAATAGCACAAGTCTTGTTTCAAAAGGAGTTGCTGCTCAGCTCTAGCCAATTATTTCTATGTGGTATGTAAGCTCCGCATGGCTAGATCTATTTTTTTCAACAGAACCAGGAATTCAAAAATATTTTTAAATGTTTATTTGTTTTGAAAGAGAGAGCACATGTGAGCAGGGGAGGGACAGAGAGAGGGAGAGAGAGAATCCCAGGTAGGCTCCATGCTCAGTGCAGAGTCCAACACAGGGTTCAATCCCATGACGGCAAGATCATGACCTGAGTCAGTAATAAAGTTGGACACTCAACCGACTGAGCCACCAAGGCACCCCAGGAATTCAAAATTTTTTATGTGAGATATTCTGACATTTCAAAATTGCCAACTCATGTCAAGATATTTTTTAAGTATTATGTATGTGTATTTCAGGGGTGAGTGGTTATCTTCTGGCCAGAATCAGTCATTCCACTACCGATCTCTAACCTCTCATTGATTGTTTCTTACTAGCTGATCATTTTAATCATCTCTTCAATTGAATCATCAACCCCTTGAGTATAGGAACACCCATTTTGTAACCAGCACAGAAACCGTCACAGAAAGAAGCTTGTGATAAATGCTCCATGTACCCTTGACTCACTGTCGACTGACAGGAAATATCAAAGGCACACCTGTGCTACAGCCCTGTCCACAGTCAGGTGCTATGGAGAGGACTGGAGCAGATCTCTCAATAAGGCACTATGACCAAGATGGCTGCCCATCCAGTGACTGTCATTCCAGTGAGGCATGCTCAGAAAATAGATACTCCCAAAGCCAGGTCATTTCTTCCCAAGGCTGGGATGCCGGGACAACTTCTGAATACTTTGCCAGGACAAATTCAAATTCAAGTTTTTAGGTACCAGAGGTCTAGGTAGTACAAATAGCAGATGCCCAGGTCCTAGAGACACAAACAGAGGAGTAGAGAGAAGCAGAAAATGCCTCCAACTCTTGTAATTTAGGAGAAGAAAATCCTGCCTCTGAGAAAAGCTGTGAAATGGTCATTGTTGTTTATTTGTAGTTCTGGGTCCTTTCCCTGAGAATCACTAAACTCCCAGCATAAAGATTATTTACAGCCTGTGGAATGGACCAAAGGTCCACCTCCATAGTGAAGGTAGACTTTGAGCAGGAGACAGACACTCAGATTCAAAGCTTGAGTTTATCCCTAAAGAGTCCTGGCTGAGGTGCTTGGCCTCTCTGACTGTCTTCTTACCTTTAAAATAAGAACACTCAAATTACAACTCCCTCATAGTTGGAAAAGCAGTGTCGTAGTGGTAAGGAGCAGAAACTCAAGTGAGACAAGAATTTTAGCCTACTAGCTGAGTGACCCAGTGAACATTATTTAACCTCTCTGTGCCTGAGTTTCCACCCTAGAAAATGAGGATACATAGAATTTAGCCCACTGGGTTCCTTTGGAGACCTAATGGCATTATACATGTAAAGCTCACTAAAAATGATAGGTTTGAGTTCATAGGTAGACTGTAAGGCATCATTATATTAGGATCTTTTGTTCCATTTTCCAGACAAAATATCCCAAACAAAGTGGCCATTCCATTGTTATTGTTTTGTTGTTACTGATTGTAGAGTCATATAAAGGAAAACGTCTCAGTAAGATCTATTTCTGTTGAAAGTTAATGAGTTTCCTCCTCTAAGGCTACACAACTTTCATCCTCCATGCCTCATGCCCACCTGAAAACAGGCTCAGGAAAAAGCACTTCTGTGAATAGGAAGCAAATCTTCAATGGTGCTTCAACATATTACACAAAACAAAATCCTGGAAGTTACTCAAGTACATCTCTGAGCAGGTGTCTCTTTGCTGCATGGTCTCTGGATGGGCCTCCATGTACCTCGCCATCTCTCTGTAAACACAGGTCTCTGTCAACTTCTGTGAATCTCTGTGGGTATCTTGTTCTTTGCACGTGGGAGTTCTGGTCTTGTGTCTCTTTTTGTGTATTACTGTGTGTCTCTCCATGAAACTACATCTAAGCATATCTGTGAGCATATCTCTGTGTCTAGGCTGTAGAAGTGTGTATGTCTATGTCTGTATTTCTTTTTTCTAGTAAGTTCTAGGATTGTGTCTCTGTGCCAGCATATATGTCTATATGTGTGTCAGAGCCATAATCTCTAACCGAGGTGGGGGGCAAGCACCTCTGTCTGTGATGTGTCTCTCATCAAGGTTGTGTGTCTGCAATCTCCATGTGTGTCTGTCGCAGAAACTCCCTTTTTGTGTCCCATACCAAATGAGTGATGGTCATGTGTGTTTGTGTGATAAAAGGGCAGAACTGAACCACTTCAATTTGGCCCATCCTTGCTCATAAGTTACTCTGTGTTGTAACCCCGGGAAAACACAGGCCATTGGTCCTCAATCTATCTGCGCAGTTTCTGGGGAGCTCTCAAAGAAATACTGATGTCCAAATTCTACTTGCAGAGATTACAACTGCTATGTGTCACTCTGCAGCAGAGATCATCTATGAGACTTTGTAAAGCACCCAGGTGATTCTAATGTGCAGCCATGGTTGAAAACAACTACAATGGGCAAATGGACAGGTCTCTGCTATCCTCCTTAGAAAGCTAAACACTGCTTTTCTTTGACTGTGACATCAAACATATCAGTGGGAGAGGCAGAGGATTCTGAAAAAATACCCAGTGCAGAGAAGACAGACCCCTCCCCTGTATTTCTAAGGAGGGACGTGCTTGGCACAAAGGACCCTGTGATCAAACAGGCTCCAGGTAAACCTATGAAAACAATGGATGAAATCAGTCCTCCAGACCCAAACCTTCTTCCATTCCAGTACACATTTACTTCTTTATACATATATGTCTAATTAAAAAGATGTAGTGCTACTTTAATTTCCATATGAACTCATCACATTTACCGCAAATGTTTTGCAAACCAAAAGAGGATTTATTAGTATAATAAACCAAGTGCCTCATAAAAATTTAAACTTGAATGCATTTTTTGAGCATTCTTTACCAAGGAAAAGAGTTACAAGAGAAAGGGTCCAGAATGGGAAAATATTTCTCTTTTGTAGGAGAAAAGATAAAAATGAGGGGCACGTGGGTGACTCAGTTAAGCATCCAACTCTTGATATCGGCTCAGGTCATGATCTCACTTTGTGGGATTGAGCCCCATGTACAGCTCTGTGCCAGACATGGAGCACGCTTGCAATTCTCTCTCTCCCTCTTCCTCTGCCCTTCCCCCACTCATTCTCATTCTCTCTCTCCCTGCCCCCTCAAAAAAATTAAAGACAAAAATGAGAAAGAATCCAAGAAGAGAAAGGGAAGGAAATAAAACCTTAGATGCTTTGACCCTGGGAATCAGAGCCACCACTACCCACAAGCTGCCTTTGTGCAGATTAGAAAAAGGCTCCCCTTGCTTAGGATTCAACCCTAGTCACCTTTGGAGCATGGTGCCTTCTGGGCATCAGAGTCTGTAGGAAAGGATCTGTGAGGGATAGACTATTCCCCACTTGCAACTCCTGCCTCTGGAGAAGTTCTAAGACTCTGAAGGTCTTCCATCCTAAATATGTAGACTCATATTTAGGCAAAAGAAAGGTAACTTCTCAAAGGGTCCTTGGAAAGCATATTGCACATGGCAAGGGACCTGGAGGTCATTAGGTACTCACTGAAAACTTGTTGGATAAATGCCTTTCTTTTTAGCAACCTGGTCAGGCAATTCAGAGGGCTCTCTCAGCCAGTTAAAGGAAGCACAAAAAGTCAATGAGGATACTTTCTGAGGTCACTGACTTTGTCACCATTGAAACCCTCCTATGCAACAAAATACTCATGGAAAAATCAAGGTAAGGGATATGCCGATGTTCCAGTGAGAGATACGTGAAGAAAATACGTAACACATTATGTATACTGAACCTAGTTTAAGGAAAGATTAATATTTGAAGACAGTGGGGTTGGATTGCAGAGAGAAGCTAAAGACAGGAAAGATGGAAGCCTCCTGGAATTTTAGAGCAGGAATTGGCCCTGGAGACTGTCCAGTCTAACCTTATTCTACAATTAAAAACCTGGTGCCCAGAGAGACATGCAGGGATGCAGCCAATCCCTCAACTGACGGGCGCTAAGTTGGGATTGAGAACCCTAGCTTATATCCTCACCATCTGCCACCCTTTCTATGTTCCAAGGCTCCTTACTTCCTTCTAGAATAGCTCAAGCAAAGACAAATTTGTTGATTTCACTAACCGATGTATGGACCTTTAGAGCCCTGGGGTTTCCTCTTCCTCAATTCACCCACACTTTTTAATAGAATGATCAAAATTTCCTTTCCTTTGGGAATTGAGAAGAATTCCTCCCTTTCCAAACAGGCCCACTATTTAGAAAATGGGTGAAATGGTCACAAGCATTATATAAACCTTATTCTTAGCAAGAGGAGAGTGAGAGTACTTCATTATTACTTACCCTCTGACTCAGGGTGATGAAGTCCCAGTGACGTGGCGTGGGAATGTCAGGTGCACATATTTTCCGGTGAAATCAAATCTCTTCCTGAGAGTTTGGAAGTAGAAAAATATATTTATAAAAAAATATTTTCTTCAGTAGGATACCCCCCAAAACTTCTCAGGAATAATCCTAATTCTAAAGTTTATGCAGTGTATGTTTTTATCAATCAGTGATCATTTAAAGTTGTTCAAACTGTGAAATTGATCTTGTTATCAAGGTGATTCAAACTGTTTTTATCTGCCCCAGAATTCCAGTTATCTCTTACACACCATACTCCCTCTACCCGCCCCCACCCTGTCCTCTGTACACAAATATTTGCAACTGCCTCTCTTGAAAGCAACAGGCTGCCACCTACTGGTGAGAAATCAGCTTTGAGAAGCCACAGGGTTGGATTCCAAGACCCTTGAGATGAAGGAAGGAAAAGGTCAAGCTAAAACTTATCAGTTCTCAAAAGTCACTCATTAGAGAGTGACCATTAGAGAAATATTATGGAGATTAGTTTGCTAGGTTGGCAACAGAAAATATATAAAAAAGGAAACAAGAACATCAAAACAAAACCTTTAAGAGAAAGAATTTTTCCTAGCTGATTCCGCCATTTTGAAATTCTTTTTTAAGTTTATTTATTTAATTTTGAGAGAGACAGAGACCATGAGTGGGGGAGGGGTGGAGGGGGGGGAGGAAAGAGACAGAATCCCAAGCAGACTCCTTGCCATCAGCACAGAGCCGGACCCCATGAAACTATGAGATCATGACCTGAGCCAAAATCAACAGTTGGACACTTAACCTACTGAGCCACCCAGGTGCCCCTGATTCTGCCACTTTAAAGTTAGCATTTGCAGGCACAGTGCGTTTCTCCCAGAAAAAAAAACAAAAAAAAAAAAACCCTCAGGATTGAAAGACCATATGGCATCTATACTCTTGAATCCCCGGTCCCGACATCATGATTCCATCAAGCTGCTTAGTCTTTTCAAACAGGTGTAGTGATTTTGTATTTAACTCTTTTCTAAGGAGCTCACCCCATGTCTATATACATTTATCTTACATTCCTGCCTGGTAAACAGAAAAATCAATGGAAATCCCAACAAAAAAGGGAGAAAATGTTATTCTCACTAGTAATCGCAGAATTAAAAATTAAAACCTTAAGGTACTTTTTTCACCCAGGAAGATGGTAGCAGTATTTGTCATTGATAATACCCCCCATACAAATAAGCAATAAAATTAGCACCCACATAGATATCTACTGCTGGCAGCAGTACAAATTGCTACCATATTTTAGGAAAACACAGTGATATACAGATATTGTGTCTAAATTACCCTCTAATCTGGTAAGATTTCATCTTAACTTGGTTACATCTAAAAAGGCTCTATTTCTAAATGATGTAAGATTCACAAGTTCCAGTTGAACATGAATTTTAGGAGTTAATTTATTCAATCCAGTATAATATTTTATGGATATCTTTCTTTGGTTGCAACAAAAATCAGGTTTCTCTCATCAGGGATTGGACCTTCATTTCTTTGAAACTCAGACATGCCTTCTATTATATCACTTGGCACTGAGCTGAACACACACTGACATAAGTACTGGAAGGAAAATATCAGGCATGGAAGGAAAATGCATAAATTCAAAAGAAATAAATAAGTGAATCATTCCACATGGAACTAATTTTAAAATCTTCCACAAACTCAGAGACAATTTCTTCAATCTCTTAATAATCAATTCCAATATCATCATCGTCATCATCATTGTCATCTATTAAAGGATCCGACACAACTCAGATCTGCATGCCCTCCTCCTGAGAATCACAGTAAGGACTGCTTCCTAAATAAAACCATAACAACAACAAAACAAACAACCCATTACCTTGAGCTAAAGCCCTTCAAGTCAAGTTTAAGTTAACATTAAGCAAAGTCCTAAAGTGGAGAATTTAATTGATTTCATTGATAGGCGATCATTACATTTTGAAAGGATAAATGGGTCAATACGGTGAGCAGGCAGGTTAGGTGAGGTGAGCAGTGTAGAAGTGGTGAGTGGGTTGGTAAGATACGTTAAGTATGTAGGTACATAGATATGTGGGGCAGATTAGGAAAATAGGCACATAGATAAGGTAAAATTTACCAGTAGCCTATTTGAATTTCTCATTTTCCATTTTTCAAGTTTCTCAAACTACCAGCTGACAATAACCTGGGGTGGGAGGAAGCACGAAATAGGTAAGGGCTACATTGTGACAGGTTGGGGTTTGGGAATCTGAGTGCAGGTTAAAATTATTAGGAGGTAGAAAGGAGAACACTAGCCACTCTGCACTGGTGGTCCATAAATTCGAAGCACTTCAAGTATCATGCTCTTACCGCACAGCACATTTCAGTTCTTCATTCTCAGAATCCTTACTTACCCATCGCTGTGTGGGCCCTTTGATTTCTCGTAGTGATTCCCTCCTCCCCACTTCAGCAAAACTGAAATCCAGCTCCTGGGAGCCCTCTTGCCAGTCAAAATGCCTAATTGTTTGGGAACAGAGATCAACAGCAAAGAGAAAAAAGGGCCGACCTCTATGAATTCAAATGACAAGTTCCTAAAAGGCTCTGAGTGACCTCATTTTTGCTACTATAATCCTATTTGAAATGCTCCCAGGAAGCTCACGGTAGCTCACAGTTGAACCCAAGAGTAATTACTTTTGTACAGTGAATAGCAGTCCTAAATTTATTAACTGTACATAACAGTATGTGCCTTTTTTGTTGAATAAACATAAGCTCACCTCGGATGCCACTGAGGAACATGGAGATATTTACATAGACGTTCCTGTCCTGCTTGACTAAATCAGGAGGAAAAAAAAAGTAATTCAAAATAGGTCAACATATAAGTTTTCAATCACTAAAAGTTATCAGCATGTTCAGATGCTGTTCAAAATACTTAAAATAGGTCTTTGCTTCTCTTGAGCTACTTATATTCCCAAGAGTCAACACTGGAGAGAGAAAATAAAATGAAGACATATGTCATCAGGAACATGTGTCAATTAGGATGTATTCAACAGGAAGTTAATTTTTAAAAAGCTTATTAACAGGGGCTTAAATAATAAAGACATTTGTGTTTACTTCAACAGGGAGTTTGAAGATAGGAGATTCAGGGCAGCAACTCAGTACCATCTTGCAAAATCTAAGTTCTTTGTGTCCTTCTGCTCTGCCGACCTCAGAGTATTGCCTTCTCATTCTTAGGTTTGAGCCTTCACCATGGAAGATGAGGGCCAAAGCTCCAAACTTATTCAAGGCAAATAGATAATAAAACCATCTTTGGAACTGAGCAAATGTCTCTAGTCTTAAGGTCAAGTAATTCCATTACATCTGTAAAGTACTAGGGAGCTTTTCCAAATATTTCCCAGGAAATTCATGACTATTTTCCTCCCATATCCCCCTCCAGTTAATAAGAATGAAGAATTTAACCATGCAGAAACAAAACTTAAAATAAAGCCAGTTTGCATTACAACACAGCAAAAGTAATTTTAGTGAGTACTTCTGGGTATCTATCAAAAACAAAAACAAAAACACTAACTCAAAAGGATAGATGTACCTCCAAGTTCATTGCAGCATTATTTGCAATAGCCAAGACATGGAAAAAAGCCAAGTGTCCACTAATTGCTAAATGGATAGAGGAAAATGTGGTATATATGTACAAGGGAATATTATTCAGCCATAAAAAAGAATGAAATCTTGCAATTTGCAGCAACATGGATAGACCTTGAGGGCATTATGCTAAGCAAAACAAGTCAGAGAAAGGCAAGTATCATATGACTTCATTTATATGTGGAATCTAAAAGAAAATTAACAGCTCATAGCTACATAGGACATATTGGTAGTTACCAGGTGGGGAGTGGCCAAAGTGGGGAAGCGGTTCAAAAGGTAGAAATTTCTGGTTTTAAAATAAATGCCATGGGGATATAATGTAACATGATGGCTATAGTTAATAATATTGTACTGCATATTTGAAAGTTGCTGAGAACGGATCTTAAAATTTCTCATTCCAAGAAAAAAATTTGTTAACTATGTATGATGGCAGATATTAAGACTTGTGATGATCATTTCGTAAATACAAATACTGAATCATTATGTTGTCTCCCTGAAACTAATATAGTATGTCAATTATGCCTCAATTAAAAAAAATATTTTTATGTTTATTTTTGAGAGGGAGAGAGACAGAGAGACAGAGCATGAGCAGAAGAGGAATAGAGAGACAGAGACAGAATCAGGAGCAGGCTTCAAGCTTCAAGCTGTCAGCACAGAGCCTGACGAGGGGCTTGAACTCACAAGCACTGAGATCATGACCCGAGCTGAAGTTGAATGCTTAACCGACTAAGCCACCTAGGCACCCCATGCCTCAATTTTTTAAAAAACCTAATCAGGGGGGCCTGGGTGGCTCAGTCAGCTCAGCATTGGACTTCAGCTCAGAATCTCATAGTTCTTGAGTTTGAGCCCTGCACGGTTCTTGAACTGGAGACCTGCTTCAGGTGAGCAAGAGCCCTGCTTTGGGAGAAGCCCTCCCTCTCTCTCTCTCCCCTTGGTGAAATTCCCTCTCTCTCTGCCCCTGGCTCACTTATGCCCCCAACACAAATAAATAAACAAACCTAATCAAATTTATGAGACACAATTCATCCTCAGAAAATAGACCCCTTAAGTATAAAAAGGAAAGATAGAAAATGAACACCAGGATCTTTGTTGGACAAACTCATCAGGGAAACAGCTTAATTTGCATTTTTCCTGACACAGGACAGGTCCCTTTCAGAGCCAGTTACTTCCTGGAAGGCACCAGATGATAGAAGATGCCTTCTCATGGAACGACCCAGTTCCTTTCCAGACGAGACCACCGAAGGCAACACCCTGGGGAAGTCAGGTCAAGTCCACATTTCCAATCACAAACACAGAGAACATTCTTAGTGGTGTGTAGTTTCAAGGGCTATAGCATTCTGCATTTAAGCATTAAAATAGCTACAAAAAATGTAAATGTTGTCCTCAAAAATGTCATCAGAGATTTGATACTATCACTGCTATCCATGGCAGCATTCAGATACCATGATACATGGAACACTGACCCAGCAAGCAATTCCGTGGCATGCATTTTATTCCTCCTCATCAACCACGCGTCAGCCCAATTCACTTGATCACCATTTCTCTTTACTCAACATATTAACTCATATCATAACTAAGGAGCCCCAAGTTCACCATGAGCTTATTTTCTATCCCTACAAAAGGAAGTCTACGAAAACAGTAGCCTGACAACCAAAAAAACAACCAGCAGAACTAAACGTCAACCAACAGAATGGAAGAAGATGTTTGCAAAGGACATATCGAATAAAAGATTAGTATCCAATGAAAGAAAATGCAAAAGGCTTATTGATTCATGATGTGGTTTCATCTTAGCTTGGGCAAACCATGCAGTATTTAATACATAGTAGCAGAATATTTACTATTGAAGCTTGAAAAGATGTGAGTTCTTTGTGTGCAATCTTTCATTTATGCATGTGAGAGGGTTTTCATTTTTTTTAATATTTTTACATTGTAGTACTTGTTTTGCTTGTTGGTAGTGTTTGCTTATTTAATACATTCTGTCAAGGACAGAAATTACATGCTGGTTTTTTTTCCCCCCTAGGGAGCGTGTCTTGGGTTTTTCCCTTATTATTTTCTTTACTTTTTTTTTTCTCTCTTCTTTTTTTGGTGGCGGGGGTGGTTATGTTTAAATGCAGTTGCTTTTACAGCACCAAAGACTTAATCATCCATTTTCTATATAAAAGGTAGCTACTTTTTTGCATGGACCTCAAGTATACTGTAGTATAGAGGTGGAATTTAAGGAAAGGTATTAAGCAGGCCGTGTTTTAGCTTATGGGCAAGTAATAAATTGTATCATGTATCTTGAATGTATCATAGATAAGCTGCTATATAACGATTGCCACTTCAGATAGCTGTGAAATTAGGTGATTAACTAGTTGGTACTTAACCTTCTAATTTCTGTATAAGTCTAATTACATGAAATAGAAGTGGGGGTTTGGATTTTTTACTTTGCTTTTCTGT
>NC_043701.1:166658182-166662070 GCF_006229205.1 Suricata suricatta
CTGTATAAGTCTAATTACATGAAATAGAAGTGGGGGTTTGGATTTTTTACTTTGCTTTTCTGTTTGGAGTGTCATTGTAACTACTGTATTGTAAATGATGGAAAATAATTGCATATGTTAAAAAAATAAATTGTGTTATATTAAAAAAATAAATATAAAACTGAAAAAAAGATTAGTATCCAAAATCATAAAGAACTTATCAAACTCAATACCCAAAAAACAAATAATACAGCAAAGAAATGGGCAAAAGACGTGAATAGACACTTTTCCAAAGAAGACATACAATACAGATGGCTAACTGATACATGAAAAGATGCTCAACATCACTCATCATCAGGGAAATACAAATTAAAACCACAATGAGATACCACCTCACACCTGTCAGAATGGCTAAAATTAACAACTCAGGTAACAACAGATGTTGGCAAGGATGCAGGTAAAGATGATCTCTTTTGCACTGCTGGTAGGAATGCAAACTAATGCAGCCACTCTGGAAAACAGTATGGAAGTTCCTCAAAAAATTAAAAATATAATACCCTATGGACCAGAAATTGAACTACTAGGTAGTTATCCAAGGAGTACAGGTGTGCTGTTTTAAAGGGTCACATGTACCCCAATGTTTATAGCAACACTATCAACAATAGCCAAAGTATTGAAAGAGCCCAAATGTGCACTGACTGATCAATGGATAAAGAAGATGTGGTTTACATATACAATGGAATACTACTTGACAATGATAAAAAATGAAATCTTGCCATTTGCAACAGTGTGGATGGAACTCTAGAGTGTTTTACACTAAGCAAAATAAGTCAAAGAAAGACAAATATCATATGACTTCACTCATATGAGGAATTTAAGATGCAAAACAGATGAACATAAGGGGAGGGAAGCAAAAATAATATGAAAACAAAGAGGGGGACAAAACATAAGAGGCTCTTAAATACAAAGAACAAACTAGAGGTTGCTGGAGCGGCTATGGGTGGGGAGAAGGGCTAAATGGACAGGGGCATAAGGGAGACACTTGTTGGGATGAGCACTGGGTGTCACACATAGGGGATGAATCACTGGAGTCTACCCCTGAAAACTGTATGCTAACTAACTTGGATGTAAATCATAAACAAAATTCAATACCCTGGTCCTTGGTTATCACAGCACTGTTGCACATCGCACATAGGATATGTTCAATATCTATTTGTTAAATAAGCCAGCAGAAAACCATGTCAAGGAATTTCAAACATTGTTTAATTAACAGTTACAAATCTCAATTTCAGGATGTGAATTCTGAACATTGGAGGGATTAAATTACTTGCCCCCAAATATTAATTTATTTAATGGCTGCAGAACTTGAATTGAAGTCTGGATTTAGCCCCTTCACTATTTGGCTACAAAGCCCATACCACTTTCTCCAAACCAGCGCTGCCTTTGCTATTTGAATATTTATCTGTATTTGTTTCACTCATCTCCATTACTCATCTGCAAATTAACATCTTCAGACATACTTGAGTTCTACATTTGCCTCTCTTCCCCAGCGGTTTCCTCACTTTTGTATCTACCTTCACACAAACTACCAGACTCTCAGGCAGGGAATCTTGTAGAAAGCATAAGGCATAAATACACCTACAGTGGAAGAGCCACATTTTCTATTCTCGGTGCCTTCATTAGAACTGTTCCTGGCACGTGGATTGTGTTAAATATGTACTGACAAAACCACCAATAGTTAATGATGATGACTATCTCTACACAGCATTCCCAGCATGAGAAGTGTGTCATAACATCTCGTTAGATCTCACCCAGAGCCCCATGAGGGTGGGCAATACAGAACATATCTCTCTGATGGAGAAAAAGTCTGAAATGAGAGAGAGATCACATCTGAGGGCTGGTTGGCAAAACCAATCTAAACATAGGTTTTCCTGTAACAACCTCCAAGTTTCCATCTCGACTTTCTATTTGGTGAGCTGTCACTCAGCCTTTAAAAACTCGTAGATGCTTACCTCCTCTGTGACAGTGCCCTGGAGAATGTGAGCCTCAACCAGCGCTGTGTTCCTATCACTCTTGCACAGACCTTCTGCAATATTTATCACAATATAATGGTCTTTGGTTAATAAGACTCTCACCTTAGACTGAGAAATACCGGGGCACAGCTTTCCTAACAGTGTCATCTCTTCCTCTCCAGTGCCCAGTGCAGGGTTTCAGTGCACAGTGGGAGCTTGAGAAAACAGATTTGACATTGCATTTCTGTTATACCAACCAATTAAAACCAAACTAAGATATTCATAAGACCAAGTTACTCTCTAGCACACAAGTATTCACTTGCTAAAAGGATACTGCAGGTGAATCTCACAGACAATGCTCAGCAAGAGGCCAGATCCAAAATGGTACATATTTACTGGAACTTAACATGTAAAATAAACTAATGGTTTAGGAACTGCTATTATCATGATTCATCTGAATGCACTCTATACCTGGACACCAAAGGGACTCAGAAAAGGTAAACTGTTATTTTTAAAGGTTCACAAATTTCAGAATCAACTGACAATGAGCCAACAACTCAAAGTGACATCTCTCTGGGGATGTTCCTGGCAATTACATGACAACTGAAAACACCATGAAAGGTACTTTTATTCGGTGTTAATGTTCTCAATGCCCGGAGAACATTTAAAAATGGTCTTTAGTGACTGCATCCAATTTAACTTTCTTTAAGTTAAAGTTTCCATGATCAGCTTAAATTGTAACAGTTCTTTCAGACTTTAAAGATGTATAATTTCCTAAGAAACCCAAAACTTCACTTGCAGAGCCCAAAACGGCTGGCTTCCACCTGCTCTGTCTAGCACAAGCCCATTCATACCCACTGTCCCCAGTCTGGGCCTCCTGTAATCCAAGGATCTCTCTCTTCCCTTCACAAAGCAGGAAGAGGACTGTGTTTATGTGCCCTATTCAGTAGAGGAGGTCAGACAAAGGGGATAGTAGGGGGTTGTTGTCACTAGGAATAGTCTATCTTCCTAGGGCTGATCTCACCTAAGAGTGGCTCATCCACAGCCTGGAAAGCTCTAGGTCTGACCACACTTCCCCAGGCTGGTAGGAAAGCTGCAGAATTCTCTCCCGGTAATGCAAGTGGTGAGTGCCCAGAAACTGGGAATTCTCTAGGGCCAGATTTGTCTATTGACTTCTCCTCTCCTCCAGGGGAAGAAGAAACAAGGAGTTATCTCATCTAAACTACCCTATGAACACAAACCTTTCTGGTCTAACTTGAATCCATCACAAGGTCTAGGGAGTAAAGGCAAAGTCCCTGGAAGGCAGGTCGGCCCGCAGACATTTAACTCTTCCATCACCGCTGTCCTGACACTTTGTTGTTCTCAATTTGCCTGCTCTTCAGGGACACCCAGTCCTGAGAGCAGGGGGATAAGTGTCACTGTCAGCTCACTCTGAAGTGTTCTCAGGGTTAGGATTTAGATAAGCAGATGGGGACTGGGTGAGATGGAGGGAGGTGTTGCAGAAGGGAGATCACTGCTTGTGGAAGGCGGGTTGCAGCTCTTCCAGAATCCAGAAGCCCCATCTCCTCGTTCTCTGTAGGAACGCCCAGCCGGCTCTAGGTCTTTCCACCCTTCACATCCGCCTCCAACGCCATCACCTTCTTCTCTCCTGCTCCTGTTTTGGCCAGAACACTGCAAAGCTTGCAAAGTCACCTGTCAAGAGCAAACGCGATGCTGACTGGCCTGAAGTCCTCCAGCTCGAGGCGGGTGGCTTTGCCCGAGTTCCGATCTTGAGCCCAGCAGTCTCAGGGGTCCGCAGTTCGCGTCCTCGCCCTACCCACCCTCGGAGAGGGGGCAAGGAAATGCCGCAGCCCGGCCGCGCGGCTGCGGGTGAGGGCGTCCCCCGGGGCGGGGACCT
>NC_043701.1:166662170-166703840 GCF_006229205.1 Suricata suricatta
CACGTGAGCTGGGGCCCGAGTCTCCGCACCCCCAGGCGGCACCTGCGGAGCCCACGCGCCGGTGCGCACCCCGGTCTCCCCAAGGCTGGGCTACGGCCCGAGAGCAGATTGGGCCGATGCACGGCCACCGCAGTCGCCAGGACCCCACCTGACCGCAAACGCCTGCCCCTGCCGGCTCCGGAACCCTTCCGAGCGGGCATCTCAAAGCTTGCACTACAGGTCAGGGCAGAAAACAATGATTCCCTGCTCCTGGGTGGCCCCCTGTCCTGACTTCCTAAAGCGCTCCTCTCGCATTCACCACCTCAGCCCGTTTAGAAAGCGCTTTCCCATCCGCCGGTTCCCACAGGTTTTGTGGGCGTCATTTTGGCATCCTTGAAACGGTGCAAACTGCTTGCAGACAGGAAGACAAAACTGTGAGCTCCAGGAGACAAATCGCCATTGGGTTTTGCTCATCCTTATAGCCCTGGTGCTGTCACCATGTAGACCCCAAGAGCTGACATTTACTGCTCTCCTGCTTGTACTCATTAACCTTTGTCTCACGTTTTTCCTTGAGCTCTTCTTTCCTGCTTATCTCTTAACTTAAGGCCAATGAAACCGGAAACCACCAGACAGGACCACTTGCTGGGCCCAGACCACCTAGACCTTTTGAGCTACACCCTCCCCCCCCTCCCCCGCCCCGCCGCCCCCGCTAGCGCCTATGCAAATGAACTAGGGAATAACCTCTGGAATGACCCACCATTCCCTTTATCTCATTACAATACTAAAATCCTCGCCCAAGGAGGAGCACAAGCCTCATTTACACAGCATACGATGTGTGCGTCCCCATGTTTCCTGAAGGTGCATGGGTGACCTGAGCCCACCTGTACTTACGATGACAAGGATTGGCTATCTAAATATGTATCCGAACCCTAAGCAAAAGGAACCCACGCACCCTCTCCTGGAGAGTCGTGGCTTTGGAAGCCATTCCCTATTCTTATTTGCTTCAAATAAAAGTTTTCTTTGTGAGAAAATTCAACCTGGTACAGCTGCTGACTCAAGGAGTGAACCCCCATCGGTTCGATTACAGTAGTTTGGATCTGCCTGACAGAGTGTGAGGCCCAGAGATCCCCCAAGAGCTACTCACTCATCAGTCAGTATTTTGTCTCCTTCACCTCCAGGCTCAGCCCAGAAATAGCTGTTTTGTGCCCTGTAACCTGTAGGAATAAACCTATACGAAGTTAGTCAACTTCAACTCCACAGCTGGATATTCTGCCTCTAGTTTATAGAGAACCTTTGCTCAAACCACCCCTCCGCTAAGTCCACTGTATGCAAGTGTGTGTGTGTGTGTGTGTGTGTGTGTGTGTGTGTGTGTGTATCTTCCATTGCTATTTCCATGGTATTTCCATGTTAACATCACTGAAAATTTGACTCCTGTGTCTATGATGAGTGCACCTTGAAGACAACAATGTCTTCCTCATTGATATATTCAGCGAAGTTCAAGAAAACCTCTTATACAAACTCTTCCCAAGGCAGAATTGTAACAAAGTTCTCTGAGTCTTAGTCTTAAAACCATTCCATGATAAGTAGGAATAGAAGGAGAGAAATGTTCTCAGCCATCAAAAGTCGACTGTGTTGATGTTTAATAGAGTGATGTCTGACATTAAAGGAGTCTGGAATGTCTTCTAGAAACACCCTTTTGTGGCCCTGACTAATGGTTTGTCCTTGGAACCCCGCTCTGTACCCTTCCATAAAGGTTACAATGTCTGGCAGGCTGGGGCTTGGAGAGAGGGAGACCAGAGTGGACATCCTCTCTCACCCAGATTACAAACTGCCTTTTGTGAAATCCAGGCCAGTCATTCCCCTCTCCCCAGAAATTTTCAGAGCTTTGCTGGATCCTTTGCTTAATGCCTTCTCTTTATGCCCTGCCAACCTCCTTGCCAACCTGGATAAGGATGCCAGAGTTCCTCCAGGAAAGGAAAAACAGATTAAAACGTCAGAACTCAAATAGGTCCTATCCAAATATAAGAGTGGGAAAACAAAAAGGGGTAGGAGAGATGACATCAGGATATTTGAAGGTTATGATCCAATACTGATTTTGCCTTAATACACTTCCATTTGGACATAGGGCTATTACTGCCTTAAATAAAACATGAAGAACTTCCTGCAGAAACTTGGTAAAAATATGGCTAATTTTTCTCCCCATGAAGGTTACATCTCCTTTCTTCCTGCACTTACCCCAGTCATCCCTTTAAAGAAGGGATTTTTAAGAGGAATTCACTGACACCTGATCGTTTTTCTTAAATCTCTAATTTTAGTTTTCCATTTGAGGAAGGGTTTAATCAGGAAGATCTAGATGAAATTGGTTCCAGAGTTGGTTGCTTGTTGGTTTTGTTTGTATCTTTGTTTTGTGGCAATAACCTTTTAATTCAGAGAGCTTTGCTCCCCTTTGGCCTCTCTGTCACCAGGCAAAAGTTTAAAAGCACCACTTTAACAAAACTGCCAAAGAAATAGCCTACTCAGGTAGAGAAGTGGACTACTCTAATTAAGTGGTTCCCAGTGCAGTGTGCCCTGAAGATCTTTAAACAGATTTCATCAATACGATGCTAAAAGGATGCACCGTCCATGGAGAGAGAAGAGGGCAGTGAAGTCAGGAACCAGGCAGTGGATGCAGATGGGTGGTTCCTACAAGAAATCTGGACTCTGAAAATGAAAAATATATCTCAACCCTTTCTGCATCTCATTATGTCTACCCCAGCACCTTCCACATGACTGTCCTGCTTCTCCTGTACTCCTTCTCTATGTCTTCTCTACAAAATCCATACTCAGATTGGTGTTTACATACCCAACGGCACCAGAAAATGACACAGTACAGGGAGAAGAAGCAACCCCTGGTTAAACATTAAATTAAACATCCTTAATTTTTATATTCAGAAGCTAGCAATCTCCCCTTACCAATGTTTAATTACTGGAGGGTAGCAAGACAACTTATAAACAAATATGAATATTTGGGGAGCACATGCTCAAAATCTTCCCATTCATTGAGATATATGATCAAAACAGTATAGAAACCCTGTAAAGAGGCAAGAGATCATATTTTAAACACAAAAATGTCATGCAATATTCCTTTTGCTCAAAACCCTTTGGCAGTTCCCTATTTTACTCAGAATGAAACAAACAAATGAACCATGAAGCCTGAGTGACCTGCTCCCTGCCTGTGCCGCATTCAGCATGGCTCTCCCATCTCACTCATGGGCCATCCATGCTGGTATCTCAAACCTTCTCTCTGTTGTGTTTGGTCCCAGTTTGTGGCCTTTGTGAGTGTTGCTCCACCTACTTGGAATGTTTGCCCCTGGTCTTCATCGCCCTTATCTCTTATGTCTAAGCTTATTCAACTTTTCCGAGTGGCTTTAGATGAAGGACTTAAGAACTCTCTTTAGTAAGATGGAGGAAAGTTTATCTACCTGATTCAAAAGCCACCGAAAAACTTTATTCGATTTTGTAAACCTCTTACCGTCACCAATGATACTGCTTGATAGTTATGATACACGTAGCTCATCAATTGCTAAGTAGTTTCTAGATATTTATTTTTAAATTGATAAATCTTGTAGTAGTTACCCCCAGCCAAAATAGATAAAAGGCAGGTATTTTTTATTGCTATGGAATGCAATGAAATTTACCCATCCTTAACCATAAATTTAAAGACGGAATCTTCCAACTTTACTATTTTTAACCACAATTTGCCTAATGATTTCCCCACTCTGTGTTTGTGTGTCTATGTGTTAAAATCACATATTATTTCTCAGTTATGGTACACTGTTTGCACAATCATTTGATATTTGAAAGAATAACTTGTATAACCAAACTGTTACCTTCCAGAAAGGAAGTACTGGTAGACTACTGTTTCCACTTCCTTAATTAGAAAAAAAGTCTTTTCAATTATACAAAAATCATATTTAAAAAGACCTTGTAGAATTGTGAAAGCAAATGAGACTAGATGAATTTTAATAGAAAAGCCTGAGGAGTCCTTGCTAACGTGAACTGAGATAATCCATGGATGGAAGTGAGGAGCATTGACCTTGTTTTGTTCCTTAAGACTATAATACCAAAGATGTGCTGGTACTAACAAGGATGTGTAGCAGTTAAAAGTCTCATATACTGAGGTGGGGATGGCAAAACAATAGCTACTCTGCAAAATGGTTTGGTAGTTTCTTCTAAAGTTAAAGATATAAAATCATACAAGTGAAATATAAAAATGTAAAAGTACCATTCAACCCAGAAATCCTACTCCTGGGTATTTTCCCTCCACAAAAACCTGTATATGAATGTTCAAGGAAACTCTCTTCAGAACTGTCCCAAACTGGAAACTACCCAAAAGGTCATCGAATGGGTCATTAGACTAACCAACTGCGGTACATGTATTCAAGGGAATGCTTCTCGGTGATTAAAAAAAAGAGCATACCATTGTTATATGCAACAGTTTCACTGAATCTCAAAGACATTATGCTGAGTGACGAAAGCCAATCCCAAGTGATTACCTACTGTATGATCTCATTTATGTCTCAAAAAGACAAAACTATAGTAATAGAGAACCAATTTATGGTTGCCAAAGATTAGGGAAGACAGGACTATGTGATTCCAAAGAACTAACACAAGAGAGCTCTTGAGATGCTGGGACTATCATGTAGCCTTACTATGCTGGTGATTACCTCACTCCATACATGTGTTTAAATTTATAGAACTATACACCAAAATAAAAATGAATTTTGCCACATGTTATTTTAAAAATTAAAAAGTGTGGAGACTCTTGAATGAGACTTTTTGGGTTTGAATCCTGGCGCAAACTCTTCTCTTAGATATTTTATTTGATGTCACAACAATCCTGTGAGTTGGATATTATGTCCACTTTGCAGATGTGGAAACTGAGGCTTATGAAAGTTAAGTGAACTCCCGAATTCATACAGCTAGCAAGAAATGGGGTACGAATGAGATCTGACAACACCTTGACACACCTTTGTTGTCACTGTTGTCGTGATTTATAGAAATTTTATATAGAATGCAGTAAAAGTCATAAAAATGTTGGTGTTTCCCCTAAGGACTACTTCAGAGAACTGAAGAGGTGAGGTAAGGATGAAACTACAATCTTCATGGTTAGTAAAGTAAGACTGGAGGACACAACTTTAAGCAGATCCAAAATAAAGCTTCCTAGATTCTCCCTGTTGAGATCCACAAGGGGGCAAATCACGTCTGCTGAGCAGACACTTAATTCCCAGTTTCATGCCCTTCCCACACAGGCAATAAGGTCAGTGCCTGAGACAGTAATGGAGGGTAAGCACCTAAGTTTCCAGTAATTGAAACAAGGTCTTCAAATAGCATGTGTCTGTTTAGTTTTGCAATGAAAATATAACTTATGAATATATTGGCATTCTGCTCTTCCAAGGCAAAAGCCAGCTTTGTAAGCCATAATGGTTGAACTCAGTCCTAATCTATCTAGGGCACTTTTATCAACGATGCTGTATTGCTTTTAATTGCTGTGGAATTTTTCCTCTTGTCATTGACAAATACTTCTACTGCTGCCTGACTCAGGTACTGACAGCTGATGGTGTCATTCACTTGGACCTTCAGCATAAAGGCAATCCTGTGGAGCCAGCCTGTGAAATGGCTCACATTCACTTACATATTTTATGCCTCATCTGAGCATGACAACCCTTTCCCTAAACTCTAGAGTGTTTACTGGCTGGAACTTTTAGTCTTGAGCACAACCGAGAATTACAGAAGCACCTGCAAAGCAGTTGCAGATATGCTGCTGAGTGTTGAGTTCAAATAGTTATCCAATTTCTTGAATCTAGTTTTTCAAACATAGCCATGATACACCCAAAATTTCCAACTTCCAATGTCAAATATTTTTATTTTTCTAAAGACTTGCCCATCTCAATGGAAATTTCTAATAATTTTAACTTAGTATAAATAAATTTGTTCTTAGGTTATGATTTTGTTTGTTTTCTACAGCATCTTGTTGTGTATCACATTTCACATGTATATACTTTTTTTAAAAATTATTTTTAATGTTTATTTTTGGAAACAGAGAGAGTAAGAGAGACAGGGCATGAGCAGGGGAGGGACAGAGAGAGAGGAGAGACACAATCTGAAGCAGGCTCCAGGCTCTGAGCTGTCAGCACAGAGCCTGCTGTGGGGCTCGAACTCATGAGCTGTGAGATCATGACTTGAGCCGAAGTTGTACACTCAACTGACTGAGCCACCTAGGTCCCTCTCACATGTATATACTTTAATTGCCCCCTTTCTGGCCATAACAAGTTGAGGCAATCTTGTTGTTGATGTCCCTTACATATTTCAATAGTTCAGCTTTCTTGACAGTATTTTTGAATAGACTTTATTTTTTAGAGATATTTTACAGTAGCTGCAAAATTGAGTGGAAGGTACAGAGATTTCCTATGTACTCTCTATTCCCACCCAACCATGGCCCATTATCAACATCCCCCACCAGAGTCATACATTTGTTACAGTTGATGCACCTGCACTGACACATCATAATCACCCAAAGCCCACAGTTTATGTTACAGTTCACTCTTGGTGTTATACATTCTATAGGTTTTGACAAATGTATAGTGATAGGTAAGGATCATTTTAGTATCATACAGAGTAGTTTCACTGCCTTAAAAATCTTCTGTGTCTGCCTATTCAACCCTCCCCACTCCCTCTTAATAAAACTGATACTGAAGTCATTTTAATCTCAATGGGAATATTACTATGTTAACCACCTTATATATTGCCGTAAAGTTTCAACTCGTTTTCAAATTACTAAGCATTGTAATCTCTAATTACAAATTAGATGCTAATTTCTTTTCTTTATTTTCTCATTTATTTGAAATCCTTTTTCATGTCATTACCTCTGAAAGTATATACATTTCATTAATTATTCTCTCCGTTTAAATGGGTTGAAGAACAAAGCAGTAATTTTGAAAATTATAGCTGTCTAATACCTATGTTGAACAAAGACTCTACACTCTCAGGATATTATTAACTTGACAGCAATTAAAAGATGCTCCACAAATGCTACACTGCCAGATGCATTCTGATTTAACAGATTTCTAAAATGAAATAAACAAACCTTTAAAATTTTTTCCTATTTTGAAGTTTTATAGATCACAATTAGAGACCATGTGCAAATGAATTCGTCTTTATAGGAAGTTTACTGAAAAAAATTTAAAATTCCAGGATATATTTAGGGAAACAGATTACTGAACATCTATTTTGTGCCAGGAACATAATGTATGTATTTTACTTTGTATTTTTAACAACTCTGATCTATGACATATTTTGAGAGAGAGAGAGAGAGAGAGAGAGAGAGAGAAATGTGTGTGAGTAGGGGAGGGGCAGAGAGAGAATTTCAAGCAGGCTCCATACTCAGTGCAGAGCCCAACACAGGGCTCCATCCCACAACACTGGGATCATGATCTGAGTCAAAATCAAGAGTTGGATGCTCGGACAACTGAGCCATGCAGGAGCCCTTGATCTATGGCATTTTAATTCCCTTTTGACAGATGGGACAACTGAGGTTTGGAGATTAAGTACCTTTCTATGCCAGCTGGAGGAGCGTATTCCAGGCAGAGGGACCAACATGAGCTGTATGGAGTGTGAAGCCAAAGGAACATGGGTAATGGAGGAACTAAGGGCAAGCATTGTGCGTGGACAATGGGGAGAGGGAGGCCCAGGAGGCCCAGGAGGCAGGCAGTGTGGCTCAGGAAGGATTTAACAGTGAATGTCCAGAAATTGAGCCTTCACTGTGTTTTTCTCACACTCACTGCAGTGTGAGGAATGATTAGAGGGATAAACACCAAAGTTCTAGGAGATGAGAGTAACACAGAGTAGAGGCTGAGGGTGGTCAGGGAAGGAGAAGCCACATGGCTTCATGAGAAATTAGGTAGGCAAGAGTCACAAGCATTATTTATTGATTGCAGGGTGATAGAGAGTGAGGAGGGAAAAGGAGATTTGGGGATGATTCCTGTGATTCCTGAGTTTTCAGAGTTGCCTAATCGTATAGAAGGTAATACTCTTCTTTGAGACAAGGAAAACCAAAAGGAGAGTTTTGTGAATTTGTTCTAAGATGTGAAGAGCTGTTTTTTGAAATATGCATAAAAAGTTGTAGGATACAGGGGCCCAGAGTTCAATGGAAATATCTGATCCAGATACCTAAGTTCAAGTGTAAAGGTGAGGATAATTAATTATTTACTGCAGTGTTTCCCGAGTTGCACTTGGACCTTTGACATCAGAAGTCTCCACGACTCTCTCCTGTAACTCAGTGTTTCCAGATCTTCCTCTGCGTTGGAATCACCTGGGTGTAGCAGAGTGGGAAGTATAATGCATGGTCACAGAGATACCTGGGCTTGAATCCTAGCTCTGGAGCTAGTGGTACAGGCTTGAGCAACTTACTGAACTCTGTTATTCAGTCTCCATCTGTGTAAAATGAGGGTCATGGTACCTACATCAGAGGGTTTCTTGAAGCTTAAATAAGTTAATGTATACAAAGCTCTAAAAATGATGCCTGATACATAATAACAGCTCAATATGCATTAACTATCACTATTTTCTGGAGAACTTTTTAAAATGTAGATTAATTGACTCTAAGCAACTGTTCTTGGATTTAGCCCACTTTCCATCTCAACTTATGTCCTTTTGTATCTGTGCCATATTTATATTATTCCTCCGACTACCATATCAAAGTAATACTCTTATATCAAAGTAATGCATACTCATAGTTAAATAAAGATTCAAGGTGTGCATATCATAAAAAGCAAAAGTTTTCCATCCCATGGCTCCTCACCTAAATTCCCATTTCCTGGAAATAATCAATTTTAGTCATTTTCCTATTTTTAGTTGTTGGGTGGTTATTGCCATAGCTCTTAAGTATTAAATCGTCTGCCACTGAATCATCTATCCCCTTTATACATACATTGACTTTGTTTTCTATATTTTTTGCATCTCCTATTTTCAGAATTCTTCTAGTTATTCCTTACCAGCCTTGTGTCCAAAGAAGGAACCCACTGAGATGAAAGAGATGATCTCTCTGCCTCCCAATCTAATGACACAGGGCTCCACAGAATTGGCGTCCTCCTAGAGAGACAGAGCATGGCTCTGAGGCCAAAGTCAGTCTCTCAGCCCTCAAGAGCAGGGTGCCAAACCTGGGATCCTATATGTGACTGTTTACAGAGGGGTGTTCACTTGTTTCATTGTAGGATAGGATTTGGAAAACACTCATAGTACTCTAAGTGACAAAAATATTTGTAAGACCACACAAAGTAGCTTGGTCCCCATCTCAGGCAAAATGTAATGGTCGTGAGCTGCACTAAGATTTTCTTTGACAGGAACATGTCTTTCTTCTTTGCCAACATTCTGCCTACAACTTTATCATCATGAACATGCATAACTGAACCTGTTAAAATAAATGAGATGCAGCATGAATTTCATTGCTTTCACCTGCCACATTTGGGGTTTGTTCTTTGACTCAATTATTTTAAAAATGCAACATCACCTTGTTTCCTCACAGCAGTAAATGACCAGTTCAGATTGATGCCTCATTCTCACTTGGAGTTACTAAGAAGAGAACTTTAAGGGTGAGTGGAAGTGTTTTCAGAGAGGAATTACTGCTCAGCTTGTCAAAGAAATAATTTGGGAGAGACCCATGAGACTGTGAATTATTATCAAGAGGGAGGCATCCAACAAGACATGTCTGTTTACTGTACACATGAAAACATAGGAAAGTACTTTTCATTTTATCACAAGAAAAACTTTTTGTTGGACACAGAATTTACTTTTTTATTTACTTATTTACTTATTCACTTACTTACTCTACAGTGGTCCTGCTACAGAGTGAAGAAAGCTTTGTCAAATTTTAAAAGCTTTATTTGGGGACAATAGAAATGTTGCCTCTTCAGCTACCTGTTCATAAAACTGCTATTAAGATGTAGTCTCACTTTCCCTCTAATTTCAGAAAGGTTGTCTGAAGAAAAACTGCCCATTTTATGACCAGAAGGAAGCACATAGTAAGAAATACTGTTACCATTCAGATAGTGTTTCCAGCTCATCAGAACACGTTGGTATTTTCTCACCTACTCTAGCACCATGAGAAACTCAACTATTTGAGTATCATGAAATTCTTTGAAACAGTGGCGCAGGCATTAGTGCCCATATTTTGTCGATAAGGAGACTGAGACCAGAATGTGAATGATGTGTCCAGCATCACATGTGAGTCAGCACCTTACCCTGGTCTAGATATTTTGGCTAGAAAAAAGTTCTAATTAGGACTGGAAAAAATATTTCGCTCTTAAACATAATTAAGCATATTTCCTCCTCCTTTCTATTAGTCAATCATATACCCTTCTTCAAATCTACTTAACTAAATTTTTCTTCCTCCATAAACACTTGTATAATCCACTTTATCCCTCTCTAATGCCCCTTACTTTATACACTTACAGAATTTAGGCAAAGATTCTGGTTCTCCTATATTTACTTCATTTTTCTTAAATTTTTTAAATGTTTGTTTATTTTTGAGAGAGAGAGAGCATGCACACAAGTAGGGGAGAGGCAGAGAGAGAGGAAGACACAAATTCGGAGCAGGCTCCAGGCTCTGAGCTGTCAACACAGAGCCAACATGGGGCTTGAACTCATAGACTGTGAGATCATGACCTGAGCCGAAGTCAGACGCTTAACCGACTAGCCACCCATGCTCCCCTCCTGTATTTACTTCTATATTATCCTGTATTGATTATCTAGATTTGTGTGTAATGAAAATAGTTACCACAAACTATCATAAATATCTCCATGATAAGAGCTAGGAAAGCCATATGGCACAGCAGTTAAGAGCATGAGCTTTCAATGTCAAATCTAGAAAAAATCCTATAGTGCTACTTAAAAATGGACAATCTGTCTACACTTCAGTATCTTCATTGTAAAATGATTAAATAATAAGACAAATGTGGTGGGCGTCCAGCCTCTGTTTGCCCCTTCCACCACATGGTGCTGTTCTGGTAGGGCTACTAATCATGGGACCTGGGACCTGAGACCTCAATTTTGTGACTAGGACTGGCCAAACAAGAGCACTCCATCCCCCTGGCTCTGCAACTGGCTAAAGAACAGACATGTGACCTAAGCCAGATCAATCAGTGTTCTTCCCTAGGACCCCACAACAGAAACAAGCAGATTTGATCACTGCTTATGGCTCGCAGCATCCATAGTTCTGCCATAAGGAGAAAGCACATTCATGAAGGGGAGACTGAGACCCAAACGAAAAAGACAAGGAAGGAAAGGTAAACTTGGGCCAGAACTATTCATTTCTGATCCAGATAAAACCACCCACCCTCCCAGCCCTTTGAAAGGCTATTGCTGTTATTGCTACTGCTACTGTTATGCTTGAATTGGCCTCCCTATGTTTGTAATTGGAGGAGTCCTGACCAAGTCATACTACCTTGTAGAGTTATGGTGAGGATTAAATGAGGAAATACACGTAAGGTGCTTAACACTGGCTGGCACATACTAAACCCTCAATTAATGTTAGCTGTTCTGATGATATTAGCGACAGTTATACAAATGAAGTGGATAACACCTATTATTTTTCATCCTGCGAATCATCCAATACAGCAGTGGACTAGAGTAGACACTGAGTAAATGTTGTCTGCACGTGTAATTTTTTGAGCAACCTCCATACTATTTTCCATGAAGGCTTTGCCAGTTTACATTCCTACTCACAGTTCCCTTTTCTCCACATTCTCCCTAGTAGTGGTTTTGTATCCTGCAAATGTATTTATCCTGAATTCATTTATTGGTCATAATGGTTTTCTGGTAGATTCTTTAGAATTATCTATGTGTAAGATCATATCATCTGCAAACAAAGACGATTTTACTTCTTCCTTTCTGATTTGGATACCTTTTCTTTTCTTTTCTTGCCTGATTACTCTGGCTAGGATTTCTAGAACTATGAATAGGAATAGTAAGAGTGGGCACCTTTGTCTTGTTCCTGGTCTTAGGGGGAAAGCTTTCAACCTTTCTCCTTTCATTATAAATATGATGTTAGTTGTAGGCAGGTCATATATGAGCTTATTATGTTGAGGTACATTTCTTCTATACCCAATTTATTGACAGTATTTATCTTAAATAAATATTGAATTTTGACAAATGCTTTTTCTGTATTTATCCAGATGATGATTTTTATCTTTCATTCAGTTAATGTGATATAGCACATTCATTGATTGTGTATGTTGAACCATCCTTTTATCCTAGAGATAAACCCCACCTGATAACAGTGCATGATCCTTTTAATCCATCTAAGGTAAATGCATATGCACATATGTTTGTCCTTTCTCATGCTGGGGAGGCTATGCCAAAATGGAAGTCAGAAAGATTCTGCCCATCTGTCTAACTCCCCATTTTTCTAATAAAAAAATTAAAATCCAAGTCTGTTAAAAATGAAAGTCTCTGCAGGAAGGTGGAGAGAGGCTTGAAGACGAGAAGCATGTAAGGATGGGCTTTTCTGAGGGCAAGGAAGCAATGTCCCCATGCTGCAGGAGGAGAGAGCACTACATCACTGGGCAGGTGAAGGCAAGGCTACTGAGATAGCTCCAAGGCAGGTTCTAGAGAAGAACAGATGTGAGGATGACACCACCCACACCAGGGCCAGTCTCATCCCAACGCCTCACGTCCCACAGAAGGAATCAATAAGGAGAGCAATAGACAATGAGGACATCAGCAGCTGTAGTGCCAGGAAAGAAGGGGTTGCACCTCCCTTTTCTGGACGTTGCCTACATCCTGAGATGCTAGAATAGTTCCACAGGTAGAAGGGGCCCATAATGACTGAAACTGAATTTCCAACTAATCCAGCTGGATGATACATGGGGCTAAGATATGTTGCATTAAATGAATGTAAGTAATATTTCTTGCATTTCTGAGCTAATGAAATACCATACATAACCATTAGGAGTTATGTGTGTAATTTCTGTAGTCCCAATCTTTGATAATTAGAAATCTATGTGTGATAATCATTGTAACACTGGCATCGGCATTTACTGAGGACCATTGGATATCCCCAAATTCATGTGTCATCCAGCCCAGGCAAGAAGAAATTATGGCAGTCCAAAATCAGAAATTAAATGCACATATTTTCTTGTACCTTTCCAATAAAGGTCAAAATTTTTGAATGAAAGTGAAACATTGTCAATAACTTTAGTCATTTCCCTTATCTATGTCAATGTTGACACATGATTGTGTGCCAGAGTCCTGTGGTTAACTTTAGGCATGCATGATGGAACTCATTTCCCATTCTTCTTGCCAATATTTGTTATTTTCAGACTATTTAATATTTACCAATAAGATGTCTGTCAGTTGGTTAAGGACTATGACCTCTAGAAAAAGCACAGATTTCATGGCCCTTACAATAGTCTAGGTAAACAGGTAAAGGCTGCAGGAGGGAGGAAGAAACACCTGGATATAGCAGTTGGGAGAATTATCTTCTCCTGAGGACTCAGATCCCCAGAGGGAGACAAGGGCAAATATACATCAAATCCTGACTAAATACAGGCTCAGGGCCTAGTATTGATTTACTACTATTTGGTGAATATGATGACTTTGACCTGTCCAAGGATGGGAGTTATCAGCTTGTCCGTCTTTACTGAAGACTAGGATTGCCTGTCATGTGTATCACACTCTGGCTTAATATTTATTCAATAAGAAAATGGCTTCCTTTCTCTACTATATTTGTAGAGAAGATTTCTGGGTTGGGAAAGATTTGGGGTTTTAATTGTATTTCTTCCAATATTTTTGTCCATGAAATCAGTGATTGCCACTTTGAAAACATATATTCAAAATGAGCAATGGTATGTCCTCAATCACATTTTTTCTCTGTTGATGTAAATTAAGTAGTTTCATCAGGGTGCTCACCAGCATCTGTTTCCTAATTTTACCCTATCCACATTTTGAAGATAGGCTTTCTGTTAGACATCCCTCAAATTCCACAGAAGAACACTTCAAAGTGGAGGACAACTAGAGAGAATAGACGTGACAGAGTACGAAGGCTTAAGAAGCACATAAACCCGTGTGCTTCTCTGCTCACTCTTGAGATGTGAAGAACCATGGGAAGCTCTCTGGCCACATGCTAGAGGGTGGAGAGTGGCTTGAAGAATAAAAGGGTGCAAGGCAGCAGGGTGGCGGGGCAGATGGTTTGGAGGGGGAGGCTTTTCTGAAGGTGAGGAAGCAATGTCCCCATGCTGTTGGGGGAGAGAGACCACTACATTTCTGAGCAGGGGAGGAGAGAGACTACAGAGACAGCTCCAAACTAGACTCTAGAGAAGAACAGATGTCACATTAGCAAGAACAGAATGAGACCACCTGCACTTGGGACCCAGCCTCACCCCCAAATCCACTTCCCACTAAATGAATCAATAAGTTCATGAGATTTGCTGGCCTCTTCAGAACCAAAATTCACATGGCTTTTGTCTTACTAGGGTTTTCCAAGCAGCTCCCTAGTCACTGTCAGTTCCTTGGGAGGAGAGGGGTTAATCTTGTATGCTTCCCAAGACCCACTGACCCAACTTTCTTGGATTCAGTCATTTCCTATTTAATTAATTAAACATCTGATTGAAAGTCAACTAGCATCCTTGAGTTGCCTGCTAGAATTTAAATCCAGGGGCACCTGGGTGGCTTAGTTGGTTAATCATCTGGCTTTGGCTGAGGTCATGATCTCATGGTTCACAAGTCTGAACCCCATGTCAGCCTCTGTGCTGACAGCTCAGACCTGTAATCTGCTACAGATTCTGTGTCTCCCTCTTGCTCTGACCCTCCTTCTCTCTCAGTCTCTCTCTCTCTCAAAAATAAAAAAATAAAAAGATTAAAAATTTTTTAAATAAAAAAACAAATAAATCCAGATTCAGTGACCTCAAAATGAGAACACTGTATCTTCACATGTAAATGATATTATTAATAATTTTTCAGAAAACATTTGCAGTAGGCACATTTTTAAAGCATTAAATGTGTGTGTAACTTTTACTACTTTATATTGGTTGGCATATCTTTTATAGTTGTCCTTTTATAGTTGCCCTACATCATTGTTTTATTTAATAGATGATACCTCTTAAGCATTTAGGAAATGTATCTTCTTTTCTTTCTTATTCTGCAATTACCAATCTACAGACATCTTGAGTGTCCTAGGACCAGAAGTCCCCATTTTCCTTAAATCCAGTAAAGTAAAATGATCCACAATCGGCCCACACCATGAATACACTGGCCACTCTCTGTCACTTTGCACAGAATGAGCCAAGTCTCCTATTCCAGAGAGATCCACAGTGTGCAGAGATTCCACAAAGGGTAACTGTAATGC
Organism: Suricata suricatta; assembly: GCF_006229205.1. NCBI lineage: Eukaryota > Metazoa > Chordata > Mammalia > Carnivora > Herpestidae > Suricata > Suricata suricatta. The sequence continues at coordinate 166,677,529 of NC_043701.1, forward strand.
TGGACTCTTCTCTGTTTCAGGAAGTCATTTTACCCTGGAAATTAAAACCGCGATCCCAGCTCACTGGCAAACATCTGCTGTGCATTGATAGCACCATCTGGTATTTCAGCTCCTCACTCTGCTGTAGAAGCTTCATTGAACAGCCTCCCCAACTTAATTATTCTATAACAACTTGTTTTGGGGAAGCACAGGCCAAATAGGGTAGTTTTACTGAAAGCTACTAATTCGATGGTTTGCCTGTGCTTGAGTGGGCATTCCTGTGCCTTCACCTGGTCATGGTCCAAAGTATTTCAAGTCATTATATTCAGGGGAATGGCGGAGCAGAGGGAGATGCATGGTAACGCCTTGAGGTAGTGGCTTGGGAAACAAAATATGTTTATCTGCATTTCACAAGCTCATGAGCATGCATGGCCTAATCTAAATAATTTATTTAGAAGGATGATTATGATAATATAGGCTGAGCTATGTCTGTCATAAGAACTTAAATAGTGCTTCCTAAAGTGGTCATGGCTCTTAACATAGTTATACCCTTCACCCCATTCATTTAGCAGCTTCCTCAATTATTGATCTCACCATTCAATTTGCAGCTGTGCCATGAAGTTCCAGTGCTGTGGGAGCCACTGAGTCTAGGCAATGCAACGAAATGAACACTGGATGGAGTCACTAACTAGCTGAGTGATGTTCGGTAAGTCACTTAGTCACTTTGGGTATCAGTTTTTTCATTGGTAAGTATGTTACCTGACATCCCACTCCACGTTGTCATAAAACCCAAATGAGATAAAAATAGCAAGACGCAGCACAATCAGTAATGAGCAATATGTCCACCTTACAAATTTTGTCCATTCACAGCAATGTATGTAACCTGCAAGTAAGTGTGGTTCAGGGGCTTATCCCAGCTCACTCGCTCTAAATTTTTACAAACTAAGCTCTTTCTTCAAAATATACTCTTTTTTTTTTTCAGACTTAGGCTGCACAATGACAGTAGGATTTGGCACAGTGGCTCTTTACCTTGGTCACACACTAGAATCACCTGAGATTCTTTAAATATACCAATGCTCAGACCTCAGATGAACAGAATCTCTGATAGCATGGTCTAGACATCTGTAATTTTTTAAATGTCTGTTGATTTAAATACACAATGAAGAATGAGAACCAGTTATTCACAGGAAAGAACACCAGCTCTGGAATCAGACACTCTTAGGTGTAGCATGCTGCTGACTGTGCGACCTTGGGCCAACATCTCTGTACCTTGGTTTATGGTATGTAGATTGGGAAAGGGGAACTGACAACTTCAAAAGTTGTGGTAAGGATACAACATCACTTCTGTGAATTGCACAGCCCTATAGAAGCATAGTAGATGTTAACAGTCATTTGTGTACTGACTTTCATTGTGTACTCTCTTTTCCTGGGTGTGAATTTGTATGTGTGTCCACATCTAGAGTGTAAACTCTTTAAGGACAGTGACTGTGATTTATTCTTTTTCTAAATCTCCTACACCACCCAGCATGGACTGAGTATAAAGTAGGGAGTATACCAAAACTCTGACCACTATTATTAATCAATTGATTGACAGAAAGGAAATTCAAAATCAACTTCAACTCTGTCAAATGTATTTAAAACAGCATTGTGCTCTAGTAGACTTCCCACAACTTTTGATGAAACCCAAAGACCATTTGATCATCTGAGTCTAAGCAGCAGAGAACCTTTTCTATAATCAAACTGTGAGCCTATCAGCTTAGGTGTTTCAGTTAGAAAGGAGTCATGTTTGCCCCAGGGCATTTCATTTGATACTGGGCTGCAATTGTGGAGTCAGGACCTAGCTTTCATTTCTGGTGCCATGGTTCTAGAAACTGACAGGATTAGAGCACAGTCAGGATAGTCCAAGTGGTTGGGTGCATGAACCTGGAAATAGAATGGACTCGTGAAGGAAGAATGGCTAGGGACACAGGGAACAATAAAGGGAACCAGTGGTTATTTATCACTGTGCCAAAATAGCAAGGAACAACTATTCACATCCTTTCTGGCTCAAGTCCCAAAGGATGTTAGAAGTGGAACAGGAGAATCTGTGGGGCCAGCTTGTTGCCAGTAAGGGAGGTCAGCCAAAGGGGCTGTGTCCTCTCTCAACTGGACATGTTGCATCACTACATGAGCATCGTTGCTACTCTTTACTCTGTTCTGGGAAGCAGGCAGAGTTAGAGCAGTCTAGCAGCCAGCAGACATGCTGTGTGTGGTTAGCGTATTTAGTTCACACCATATTTTAAAGCACAGTGCAGCTAAAGAAGTGTTACTCTAGATAGTAACAGAATTCAGCAACTTCACCACCTTCTGTGCCATCTGCTTGCCCTTGTATTTTGAGTTCGCAAACTTGAGTTAAAGCCTATTGATAACCACAGAGGACAGCTGTTGTCACTGTCACATGTTGCTAGTAAAATGCTCTTCATTTTCTTGCACATTTCAAGCTTCAGTCCAGGTTGGACTGGATTGGACTTCAGTTCCCCATAAAGTTAATGGTAATTCAAACCAACAAGAAAATAGATATTTGGTTCTTATACTGAGTCATCATTAATTACAAAGCATACAGATAGCTTTGAAGTATGTGCCATAAAGTGTGCATAGGATTTGGAGATGCAGAGTATTGTACAGAAGCATATGGTTGTAAGAAGTCAGGCCAGAAACTGGAGGTCCAGGAATTATAAGGCTCCAAAGTCATGGCTTAAAATAAACCAATTAAAAACTCAAGTCACCTGAGTATGGGGCCATAAACCAGGACCAGAGGCAAGATCTGCATTTACCTAAGGTAAATTACATGTGAAGTCTCATATGGATCATTCTTTCCAATCAGTGTAGTGTTAACCCCAGCATGAGACCGCATACATGGTGATTTTGATATGTATTTTACATGAAAGAGTAGGGCTCTCACCAGCTCAAATTTCAAATGTTATTTCTAGTTTTAAAAACTTGCCACTCTTTCCATTTTCTCTCAACTCTCAGAAAATTCATCTTGGTTGGAGTAATTGGCCAAATAACTAGGTCTAATACAGGAAAAAATATGGAGGGTCATTTTGAAAGAGATGACTCTCTGGGATGATGTCTTGCTACTTATTGGATTTCCATTAATACCTTACTACCCTGTAACTATTTTCATAATGGGTTTTTTTAATTTTGATTTTTACTCCTACCTTTTGTAACATAAAATCCAGGACTGTAACACCACAATTTTGTCCTTTTTGCATTCTTCTCCCATCTTTTCCCAAATATATGATTATTATATTTGTATTATAATACAGTTCTGTGACTTTTTACCATATAATCTGTCATAAAATTTTTCTCATAGAAAAATACCATTTTTATATTCATGAAGACAATATTTTTCTACAGTAAAGTTATCTTTCATTAACATTAAAATTACATTAGCATAATACTTATACACATTAGCATAATATTCATTGACACTAACATAACATTCTATTGCATTTACCTAAGATAAACTACCTAAAACAGATTAAGTGCATTAATGCACATTTCAGTTGCTCCCAATTTTTAAAAGATTCCTTACTTCTTTACAATTATTTCCTTAGGGTCAATCTCATGAGTTGGATTGCTGAATCAATGATTCTGAATATAAAACCAGACTTGGGTGCCTGCATGTCTCAGTTGGTTAAGAATTCACCTCTTGATTTTGGCTCAGGTCATGATCACAAGGGGCTCTATGCTGATAGCACAGAGTCTGCTTGGGGTTCTCTCTCTCTCTCTCTCTCTCTCTCCCCATTTTGTCCCCTCACCCAAGTATGCATTCTCTCTCTGTCTCTCTGCCTCTCTCTCTCTTAAAATAAATAAACTAAAAAAAACCCCCAGACTTGTTAACTTTATAAGGAATGTCTTTATAAGTTGTAGATTTTAATACTCACACTTTTCAGTAAAGCAGGCAAAGCACAAATTATTTCACCCATTTTACAAGAAGAGAAACTCAGCCTAAGAGAAGTTTAAGTGGCTTGCCCAAAGCAGATGAACCACAGTGACAGAATAAGAGTTGGGCATTAAGAAGAGCACTCATTGGGATGAGCACTGGGTATTATATATAAGTGATGAATCATTGGGTTCTACTCCTGAAACCATTGCTACACTGTGTGTTAACTAACTTGAATTTAAATACATTAAAAAAAAGAATAAAGGTCTTCTGGTTCTTGGCTTTTCCTTCTAAATAAGAGACATTAAGAAACCCTGTTGTTTGGCTTCCTTTTATTTTCTAATTGTCATCATAATTTCCCAAAGCTATAAATTTTTCTTCCTTGGTTATATTTTGGAGAAAGAGTATCAAGGGAGGAGAGAGAACAAATTTTGTTCAGTGAATGTTGATGTAAGGTTTAATAGATGGAGGCAGAGGCGAGAAGAAAGAGAGAGACCAAGTTATGGAGCCAAGAGAGACTTTACTGGAGTCTGCAATTCCCAGGCAAGGTTCTGTGACTCCAGAATGGGGAGTCAGGGAAGTCGCGCCTGGTATGGGAGAACAAGGTGTTTTATGGGTGCAAGAGTTCCGGGTTTGATCTCAGGTGTGCAGATAGCCAAGTAAGGGTGTAAGGACATAGGTCTGAACCTAACAGACTCCATGACAGGCCTCAAGATCCCCCTCTAAAACTAGAAGGTCTAAGGTTCAGTTTCTCCGGAACTATTAGGCAGTTTCAAATTATCCGAGGCAGGAGAGTCCACCATGCAGTATCCAATCAGGAAAGGCCAGCTACCTCTCCCCACATTCCTAAAAGTGAGGCCTACAGATAGAAACCTTAGATAGGACCCTGTTACCTAATGTCAAAGTTAACCCGATAGTCACCGAATAAGACCCTGAACTCACTCTGTAATTGGTTAATTCCAAAGATACCCTAAATGTTGTGATTGGGTCCTGCCAAAAGTAACGAACACTCTAAACAAAATGTATGGTTAAAGTTGCTGTCAATACTGTTATATGGTAATGATTGGGTCACTGCACCTGTGTCACAATTTCTTGTAACTCCCCCTTCCCAAACCCCATGAAAAACCGTGCTCAGCCCTTGTTCAAGGCTCACAGCATGGATCCACTGTGTTGGAAAATTCTGTGAGTCCGAGTTCAAACATGTAATAAAGCCCTTTGCCTTTGCATGCATGTCTCGGTCTCTCTGGTGGTCTCTGGTCATTGGGGATATTGCGACTTGGGCATTACAAGGGCATCTTTGGACTGTGGCAGGATACAATTGGCTGTTCACTTCGGTGCGGTGGGGAATACTGGAATTCCATGGTGAGGCATTCCAGTTTGAGAGTCGGGGTCATCGGTCCCTGGTGGTACCTGGAACTATTATCTGACCCACAATAAAATGGCCGCTGGCGCTTTTCAAATGGCGCGGGTCATTCCAGGTTTGCAGGGGAGGGTTGTCAGTGCATGCAGCTCTCCACAGCAAAGTGGCTGCTCAGTCACTTTCCCCTGGCAACTCTTACAGTCAATAATAATGAAATCTAAAACAAAATCCTAATAAAATTTATGATTGTAACTAACCATAATAATTGAGCCCTTCAATATCCCAGGCACTGTGTCAAGTGATTTCTATCAGTGGTATGTGCTGGGGCTGGCCAGATACCGTGTGCATGTCTTCCCAGCTTGAAATGGTCCAGTTGAGAGCATTCACACCACAGAAATCTTCAAATGATGACCTTGTCTCCACTTCACCCCAAGAGCTGGTTGTTAAACATTTTCTGGCACACCCTATGAAGTGAATTATTTCATTTAATGGGTCCACAGAAGTAAATTTTACCATAACAATCCTTATTCACAGTCAAAAGACTGAGAGAGGAAATGATATCCTGGTAGTAAACATCCGTAAAGTAGCAGATGTGGAATGTAATCCAGGTAGTGTGACTTCAAAAATTAACATATACTCACCAGTTACTGTTTTTTTATTTAAAAAGATTTTAATGTCTTTATTTTATTTTGAGAGAGCAGAGAGCAAGCAGGTGAGGGGTAGAGAGAGAGGGAGACACAGAATCTGAAGCAGGCCCAGGCTCTGAGCTGTCAGCACAGAGCCTGATGCGGGGCTTGAACCCATGGACTTTGAGATCATGACCTGAGCCGAAGTCAGATGCTTAACCAACCGAGCCCTCCAGGCGCCTCCCTAATTACTGTTTCCCATCCATTCAAAACCGATGCAAATAGCTAGAGAATATTCTTAGATGGCTGGGAACAGATTCTAGATTATGGATTCTGATTTTGCCTTATATTCCCAACTTCAAGTGGATGATAAGACTCAGGTGAAAATATCCTGCAGTCTTACACCAGTCCCACTGTGACCCTTTGAGGCAGATTGATGATCAAAACAAAACAAAAAGAATTTCCTTTTTTATGAATGAGTCATATGGTCCAAGGGCATGAGTATCCTGACCAAGGTTACTAAACGAGTCCACAGGCCAAACAGTCCATTAGGCCCTCCTGCTTCCCATGACGAATGAGCTGAAAGCCTCTGGCTTGTGGCTCAGATAAACACTGGATGCAGAAGCTCAGCCTGCTCCAGCAGCAAAATGTCATCTAACTGCACTGTTGTGTCTGGTACTGAACAACCATCACTTCCCTCATGTAAATCATTCCCGCTCCCTTAAAGAGAGTGGACTTATTATTATTATTGCTCTTCATGCATGCCATCTATGACAGAGCCAGTTATTCAAAGAAGTTTCTTTGCATAATTATTCTTCTCTGCTGTTATTTAAAGTGACTTACATGAAATTGGGTTATTACTTTTGCAGATACAGAGAAACACTAGAATGTAGGCCAATGATGGATAGTAGTAACTAATAAAAGGAAAGTATTTCAGTTGGTTATTGGTAGTGTGAAAACAAATATTTTTGATGTCTCAACTGTAGACAAAGAAGAAAAATAGCCCAGCATTTCTGGTGTCCAGAAACTACCTGTCAATCGTATGACATGGAGGATTGGTCTTTTTGTTTCTTTGAAGACAAGGACTTTGGAAATGAGTTTAATAATGACAAATGGGCATTCTGTTTGAAAAAACTTTCATAAAATGTGTGTAAGTAAAATCACTTCATATTTGTAAAACATTTTATAGCTTTCAAAGGTTATGGCTTTATTCTTTTGAATACAGTTCTCAGAGAAATGATCAAAGTCACACAGTTCTCCAGCAGCAGCAGAACTCAGGCTTTCTTACATGAACTCTAGTTAAATTTTCTATTCTACCTGTACCACATTGTGTCTCTGGAGACACAAGACACATTAAAGGTCCACGAAGTAGACATTCAAATGCCAAATCAATGATCATTAAGAGACTGGGCATGCTTATCATTAATTTTTTTTCTTGTTTACCTCCATCCATTGGTTTCAGGAAAGTAGGAAAGTCATAACTTTTCACCAAAATATTCTCAGATGTATGATTTGGGAGGAAACTTGGAAATCATTAATCCAGCTCCTATACAATAGCTGGTAAATTTTTCTGACAAGTTCTCATTGTTTTTTAATATTTCTTGAGATGAATTGTTCTATTATATATTTGGGAAATTTTAAGACATTCCTTTCTTAATATAAGTCAAAATTGGTCTTCTATCCAATTTAAGACTTCCATCTATAGTTACACAAACATCTACTTTCATATAACAAAGTATTTTCAACATTCACTCCAGTTCAAAACTTCTACCTGAAAACTCTTATGATATTGGAATTCTTTCATCTAAACTTGCTATAGAATCCCTCCCACTCCCAACACTTCTAAATCCTTTCTCCTGCAGACTCCAAAGAATAATCATATGATGTGGGGTCCAAGTTCCTCTGTAAGCTGGACATGTGTAGTCTGTCATTTAATTGGGCAAAGCTGAAGAGCCTTAAAATTCTTTGTGATATGCCAAACCACAACTTCATCCAGGATGTCTGCTCTCAGTGGGGAAAGCAGTTGTGTGAGTTCTAATGGTGGGAGAACAGACTTCTTGTAAGTAGCCCTTTGGGAGCTGGCTGTGAGAGCACCATGTTTCACCTCGTTTCATGGTTATGGTGACTGATTTAGTGGAAAGACAATGGAAAATTGGTCAAACATGGAATAAGTGTGGTGTCAGCAATTGAGAACTCTACTCTTTGGTGAACAAAATTGAGCAGTATCAGTAAATAAAGGAATCACTGTACTTTATTATTTTTTTTAAAAAATTTTAACATTTATTTACCTTTTGAAAGACAGAACATGAGCAGGGGAAAGAGCAGAAAGAGAGGAACATAGAATCTGAAGCAGGCTCCAGGCTCCAAGATGTCAGCACAAAGTCAGATGCAGGATTTGAACCCATGAACCACAAGATCATGACCTGAACTGAGGTCAGCTACTTAACCAACTGAGTCGCCCAGGTGCCCCAAGAACCACTGTACTTTAAAAAGTAAAAGTTTTCTCAGTTAGTAGAAACAAAGGAAATGAATTTAATAAGTGTAGAAAAAAGTGTGAGACTCAGGTGGTGAAAGAATTTACCCCAGGCAGAACAAAGGAGGTAGAAGTTTACTGACTATATCACAAAGGAACACAGGGCAAGACAGCAAAGGAGAGACTGTCTGTGAAGAGGCAGTGGTGTGGGGCTGTAGTTATGGCAGAAGGTGAAGAAGTGTAAGAACGTAAGTATAAGGAATTTTCCTTTTTTGGTACCTCTGTGCAGATTTAAGTAACCCATTGGTCAGCTAGGGTTTCTGGATATTTTGAGGTGGGTCACCTAACAGGCCTGTTTGTATTCCATCAGGGGGCTGGGGGTCACTGCGAGCCCTTCTACCTTACTCAGGTTTCCATTGTTCAAGTTGGTTGCCTAAAAGCAGCCTCTACATACAGGTTGTCAAAATACTATGGAAAAACATATAATAGAGTATAAAAGGAGATTTCAAAGCAGAGCATGCCAGCCTCACCAAAAGAGTCTCTTTTAAAATAAGGTCAGTAGGGCAGGAGGAGGAATTTATGCATGTCTTTCTTAACTACAAACCTTCATCCTCCTGAACTTAACTCCCTCCTCACCAGAACACAGGAATCCTTCACATTCTTCACTTGGAAAGGAGCCAGTGAGGGTTGACAATTTCAATCACCTATTTGCATATTAACCCAACCAATCTCAGTCCACTTAGTTTCCATCTCTGTTTTGCATACAGGACCCAAATGACCACTGCATTCAAGGACCTTTTGCCTTTATTACTCTGCACCCTTTGTCTTCCTCAGAACAGGAGTCAGGCTTCTATCTGAATCTGTGTCTCCAGAAGTGCAATTCCAGTTGCCCATTGCTTATTCCAATTCCAAATGCCTGTTTGCTTAAATTTTCAGTGAACTCTTTCTTGGTCGGTAATAGGAAGAAATGGGTGCACAGTTCCTGTATTTGGGAAACCACAGGGTTGGTCCAAACCAACTAGTCTTATACTCTGATTTATAGTCAGCTTGAACTACTTCTTTCTCAGGGACTCTTAGCTAAATTCCCTGTGGGTAGAAAGCAGCAGTAAACATGATCTGAGAGCATCCAAATCCCACTTTGATCTCTGGGAGAGATGTGTGGGAGAGTTTGGGAAGGATTCCTACAGTTGAAAAGGGAAGAACTAGCAAGGGGCTGATTTTGGTTTGTGACACTTGCACTGAGCATTGTTAGGGGAACTTCTTGGATATTGTTGTCCTAGTGGGGCTCTTGCAGAGTTTCCTGATGGTCAGTAAAGATAAAAGCCAAATGTCTCGTGTTCCACATTGCCTCTCATGTTGTTGATAGCTATGCTGAACAAAGAAACACCCAGATGGAGCAACCTTTTAAGTCTGAAGGTCCATAACTAAGGACAATTTCTTCTATCCCTACAAGTTAGGAAGGTTTGGGCTTGAGTTTGTTTACTGAGAAGTAGCAGAACACTCACTGCACGGTGACTGTGTTGGATAATCCAGGGAGATATTTTTTAAATATAGAAAAGAAAAAAGAAGGCAGAAAAAAATAACTTAGTCCTTCCTCAGCTCAAAGACAAAAGCTGGAAACGTTTTCCTATAAACCCTTCCATGTTTTTCATATCTGCATATGTTATTGAACTATATTTTGCAAAATAGGGGGTATACTGCATCTACTTTTTTATAATCTAAGACATGATGAACATTTTTCATGCCATTAAGTATTCTTTGAAAATTTGATTTTGTATGTCTGTATTCTTTCTGTAATTTGTTTAGTCAATGTCCTGTTATTGGAGTTTATGCTGCTTCCTGTTGTTCTCATTATACTTGCTCATAAATACTTGTGTGCTTATGAGTATTTTTTCAGGATAAATCCTATAGGAAGAAACATTGGATAAAAGAGGATGAACATTTTTAGCTTTCCATATGTACTTCCAAATGGCTATTTTTGCAGTTTCTTGCCAAGACCGGGTCTGCGCATTTTTAAAAATGGAAATTTAATGGGTCAAACACAACATTTTAAATAGCTTTTCTCTGATTAATAGTAAGAATGATTATATAATTTGCTCATGTGGATATTTTCTAAGCTGTTCGTTCATGTGCAATAGAACAGTAATAATTTGTCACTGGATTAGAGGATCCAGAGATCCGAACTTCAATATTCCTCTTTAGTCAGTAGTGATGCTGGTGGCTGAAGCTTGAGCCAGGGACCGAAAGGTAGCCACAGCTCTGAGAGTGGCTTACAATGGTCATTTGTCTAAGTTAATTCTTCTCTGTGCCCCGTTTTCCCCATCTGAATAATTTCTAAAACCTATATTCTACATAATACTATGTAGATTCGATAACACTATCTTAATCTAAATCCTGTGTTCTCCAGCTACAAGAATTTAGAATAAATGAGTGTATGATCTTGACCCTCTTAAGCCTGAGCTGCTTTCACATCCTCCCCATATTATCTAACAGTGATATCTGGGCTTTTTTTTTTTCTGTCCTCTCATGGTCCTGAAAGCTTCCAAAGCAGGAAGAAGTTTACAAAGCAGGAAGTTTACAAAGCAGGAAGAAGTTCTAGAATGTATAAATGCTGAAACATTACTGACCATTTTCCTACATGCCAAGATTTGCCCTAAGGACTTCAAATAACACACATAAGGTCCTGTGCCTCTGAAGACTATTTTTCAGATAAAGAATGTGAGGCTAAAAGAGGTTTTCATAACCTGCCCAAACTAATGTGGTTAGTAAGTAAGAATTAGGCCTCAAACCTAGGCTTTCTGACACCAACCCATACTTGGTACGACCATCTTAGAATCAAAGCCTGATTTTAAAAGTGATGCATCATAACTTCTCAAACACAATAAATACCTAATGCCAAGGTAAATTCCTGTGGCACCTCGGATTTCCCTAGGCCATCTTTTCTCACTATCAAGTTGTTATGAACTCAAGAAATACAAATAACATTTAATATTAAACTAAATGAAGGTCATTAACAGAGTTTATCAATGACTAAAACACAAAACTGGAAGTTCTTGACAAGTGCATCATAGTATCAAATACGATAGTCTTTTGACTAATCATTATTTCTTTTGAAAATTTAAAACTATGGGGTACCTTAAGATAATTTTCAAACTTCCCACATATGAATATATAAATTGAAACAGCAATGGGGAAGCTAGTATAAACCAAACCTGGGATTAGAATTGTTGAAAAAAAGAAACAACAAGCCCAAAATGGAGTCACTTGCCCCCAAGGACAGCAAACTAAGACTTAATTAGTTTCAATCTATCCCAGGAATGGAATCACTATCCAAAACTTTCCTATCCGCGCTCCTGAAGTAGTCTGGATAACAAAAATCCTGATGTTTCCTTCGCTGCAAAGGGAAGATATCCAGGCCTGAAACAATCTTTTCTTTTCTTTTCTTTTGCTAATAATTTCCTCATCCCAGCCTCTTGCCATTTTGTACAATCCTAGGAGCACCTCTAATAGTTGTATGGGATGCTACCTGATTCATGAATGACTTAATAAAGCCAATTCCATAGTCAAATTTACTCAGGTGGATTTTATTTTTTAATTTTTTAATGTTTATATATATTTGAGAAGGGGGACAAGGGGAGTGGAAGAGAGAGAGGGAGACACAGAATCTGAAGCAGGTTCCAGGCTCTGAGCTGTCAGCACAGAGCCTAATGCAGGGCTTGAACCCACGAGATCATGACCTGAGCCGAAGTTGGACACTTGACCAACTTAGCTCTCAGATTCCCAATCTCAATTTTGGTTTTTAACAGAGTCTAGGTCTCTTGATTTCTAACCCATTGCTTTTTCTGCTAGTTAGAGATTATAATAGCATCAAATTTTAAATAACCCAAATTTCAATCAATTGGACATTTGATAAACAAAAATACATGAAAAGTATGATTCCTACTCAGCCCTTCAAAATGATAATACAGAGTTTTGTTTATTGTTCTACAAAGATGAGAATGATACAATATTGTTTGGGGGAAAAAGCATATTATACAGTAGCATGTACAGAATGGCCTGTTACATATGAAATTGCACACTTACATTAATAGATGATGTGTTTTTTGCTAAATTATAGGATTGCATTATTTACTTTTATCTAGGCTTGATTCAACATTATTTCAATTGCTTATAGGTATTTGTTAAATGAAACAAAATGCTTTAAAACAAGAAAGCAGTTCTTATTCTTTGTGCCTATTTATTTTACCTTTTTAAGAAGGGATTGGCTGAGGGAGAGGGAAAGAATCTTAAAGCAGGCTCCACACTCAGAGCAGAGCACAACTCAGGGTTCAATCCCATGACCCTGGGATCATGGCCTGAGCTGAAATCAAGAGTCTGACGCGGAACCTACTGAGACTCCCAGGCACCCCTTTGTGTGCCTTTATAAATGACCTAAGCCAGATCTTCTTAAACCTGAATCACCTGGAGAATCTTGTCAGTCTGTGGGTTCTGATTCTACTAAAGGTCTATGAGGTGGAGCCAGAAAAACTACATTTTAAATAAGCTCCCAGCTGAGGCCAGTGCTGCTAGTGGAGAACATTTGGCACTGTATGGATCTAGCTGTTTTTGTTAATTTCTCCAGCAAGCCTTTTCCTCACTCATTCTGTGCGTGGTTTCCGGAAATTCTGGCCTGGAATTGTTTTCCCTTGTTTCTTAGTGCGGTTGTGATTTCTAGGTAAATAGAACCCTGGAGTTTTCTTGTTTTTCTTGCAGTTTAATAAACATAAACATGGAGGACACTGTTTTAAGTTGCTGCCCAGCCATTACACAACTGAAAACAGTGCTCTACGTTGCTTCCCCCTTAAGGTAATATTTATCTTGATATTCTTGACTGAGGATGTTCTCGATTTAATGCATTGATCCTTTAAATATATGAACAGTTGGGGAGTAATTATGGTTAAAAAAACAGTTATTGGCTGCACAGCAAGTGAGATGAGGTCATTATATGAAAGCTAATTTTCAACACACTTCTTAATGTATTTTCATGAAGAAAAAATAAAGCATTTTAAGAATGACGAGGTATGTGAACGGCCTAAGATTTCTTTTATGAAAGTGAAATGTTAAAACCTTGAACTTAGGAAGAAAAATGGATGAAACTAAATCCCTTAGAAATTATAATAGAATCAGCAGTTTAGTTAAATCTGGCAATACTTGTAGTAAATGTTCAGCGTTTGAGTGTTTATTATGTCCCAGGCCTGTCAAGTTGATTCACGTGTATTATTTTGTTTCATATCTTACTTAAGGTTTATAAAAGTTCATTAACTTGCGCAAAGTATCACATCTCCTGGCGGGTACTCGGTATGTTAATTCACCTCTAACCACTATGTGTGCTCTGAGACTCATTCAGGGGATTGAATGCCTGCCTAATGTGTACCAGGCACCGTTCTAGGTGGTGAGGAAAATTTAGTGAAGATGAAAAGAACCCACCTTCAGGGAGCTTACCTTCCAGAGAAGATAGAAATGTTCTTACAGATCTGTGTGAGATATTAGCTACATTATCCTGAGTGAGAAATAGAAAAAGCTACTTGCTTTTTGGGGCCTGCATTTCAAATACAGAATGAGGATCTTGCACCATGTGTTTGCTTTAAGCTCCCACACCTCTATGTCCCTGAAATTTCAGACCATTTTATGTAACATTACATTTCCTGCTTCTAATTCAAACTACCAATAGGCCACCTCTCCCAGACCTCCTGACATCATGTCTTTAATTGGGTTTCTTTTCCCAAGAGTTATTGTTTTTTGATATCATTATTATCATTATTATGGCCATGAATCCCAGGTCAGTTTGTTGTAAAGTGACTTGGAGGCTTTCCACTGCAGTGTTTCTATCAGCCTCACTCCCCTAAGCTACTTCCTCCTACCGAGAAGAGCACCAATGGTCTGCCATCTTGCTTGCCAGCTCTCTGCCTTGGCCACAAGTGGGATCAGTACACTGAACAATCCAGGGCAGTCCATTGTTGCCATGAAATGAAACAGTGTGTCCATATGGGTTCCAAAAGACTTAGATTGAGTCTTTACTCAGTGTTCTCTCCTTTAGAAGTTTCACACCTGAATATTTTCTGTCCCTTATAGAAAAAAAAAAAAACCTGAGCATTACTAGAAATGGCATAAAAGAAATCTGGGTATGGATTAGCTAACACTTCTGCAGAAAGTAGATTTCTGCAGTTAAAGCCTCTCTTGATTTGCTAATGCTTCTCTCAATCATTAATCACGTACCCTAATAACATATAAATGATGGGTCATACTAATGACCCATAATGTGTTAGGTACCACACTGAATGCTGGTAGTATAGAAATTATGATTAAATTAAGGTTTTCCCATCAGAGAGCTCATATGATTTTTTAATACACAAAGAACTACAGGACTAGAGTAGTACTAAATATTTTAGATAATTTTTGCTATGAAAAAGTAATGCCAAGAAACCTAGAGGTTTCAGGTACTTATGTATAGAAAAGAATGAAGATGCAGTCACAAAAAATCTTATTTGGTGGCCAGCAAGTTTTGAAGCATATAAAAGTGACTGGCTTTCAGGGAAAGGACATAATGAGTACCTCCATAGGTGAAGTGGTGATGAGGACGGAGACAGCATTACTGCTTTTGGGTTTGGAAAACTTAATAGATCCTAAAATTCCAGAACAAGCAATAAATGAAGAAGGGACTGTTACACATGTTGTTACCTGTGTCACAGAGCTGGAGCCACATTGGCCTCGCTGGATGACAGTCACAGCAAGGAAATGTCAGACGTTTGCACAGCTCCTGCCATGAAGTGAAACTAGTATCTCCGTCTACTATTGGCTCATATTGGGAATGGGACTGCTGTTATTGATTAGGCCTCATAATGTTGCAAATCAGACTGATATTCCCCACACAGATACTTCATGAGAAGCATATTCCCACCTCTACAAAGAAGAATTTAGACAAAGCACTGCAGATGTTTGTTGAAAGTCCCCTCTCAGGAGCCTTACAAACCCAAGACATAAACAATAGAGGGTGTTAAAGAACACAAGAGTTACTATAAACTCTGGCCCAGAGAAAAAGAGCCTAACTTAGAGATTAAAAAAAAAAAAACAAGAGCCAGACATAAGTTACTGCACATACCTTTGCTAACTGGTTCCACAAATACCTTCCCCTACACTGATATTCATTATGAGTGTAATGAAGTTAAAACTTAAACCCATCTACAAAAGCTGGCACATCTAGGGCCCCTATGGTACCTACACCTTCAACATCAAATAACAAAGTTTACACAAGCAACTTACTAACCAGCTCAAATACCTTCTTCCTTTTGTGAGCCAGACAGAATGACTCCTAACCTACACCTGAATCTTAGTGTTATTGATATAAACAAATGTGTTTGCTATCCTGCTATCTTTTTAGTTGTAAGAACATTCTGCTTTCTTCTTAGTTGTAAGATTTACTACCGGTTTAAACAAATGTGTATGTTATCTGCTTCTCACTGAGAATATCCTGTTATCCTATTATTTGTAAAAATTACCTCACTGAAATTAGAGTAGTTCTACAAAAATGCCTCTGTAAAACCTGTTTCTATACACTTTTCAAAGCATCTTATCACTGAGAATTATTTGTAGGAGAAATTCCACTTTTTTGATGTCATGTTAACACCTGATCTATAAATAAAGACACAAAAACTGACAGAGCAGAGATGCCTGCCTGGTGATCAAAAAGAAAACCGAGGCTCTCTCACTCTCTTTCACTGACACCGTCCGTCCTTTCAGGGAGCCTTGGACCTGCTGGAGCCAGACTCCAGCATAGGAGTAAGAATAACTTGAGTCATCTGCTTTGGAAGTATATTGCTATTTAAATAAAGACACAGTCTACCTGTGTCAAGTTTGCTCCAATTTGGGGCGTACTATCATCCCTCTTTAGCAAACAGTCTCCCTCAGTTTTAAGAATGTAACTAGCAGAGACAAGATAAGCTCTTAGGAGGTCCCTAAGAATATACAGATTTTTCCCAAACCCTTCACACTTTCTTGAAAGTGAAAGAAAAAGTCCTCCTTAAAGTCCCACTTCACCCAGAAGATAATCTGTTGACACCTGTTGTCTGGCATCCCCACCAATTTGCAACCCCTTTTTCTTGCACAAGAGAAACCTCCTTTGAATAATAAATCATGCAATTACCCTATGTTTAACCTAGAAAACCTCTCTGCAGGCATCCACACAGTTCCAAGGATTCTAAAGCAAAGTGCTCCAACTATCTGTTGTATAACACAGAATTTTTCTAGTCTTTTCCCATGTTCCATGCATGGAGCTTCCAAAATTCTTGTACTTCGCGAAGTGATGGGAGTGCCTTTGTTACTCTTCAGTGCCTTAGATCACATCTGATTTTATCCTAAGGAGATTTGATGACTGAAATTTGGGGTGTTCATCCAAAAAACCCAAAAAACTACCTTGTGACTAGAAGGTGGGAGCTTTAAGCCAGCCCAGCTTTTCAGAAGGGGAGTGAGGAGTGGATATTGAGTTCAGTTATGTAGCCAATGTTCAATCCATCATTCTATGTAATGAAACCCCAATAAAATCTCTGGACATGAAACTCAGGGGATCTTCTCAGTTGGTGAACATTTGGATGTCCCTGCCTAGAGAAAGAGGCCCTGATTCAATGGGGACAGTGCATCATAGCTCTGCATTGCTCTGTGTGTCTCTTTCATTTGGCTGGTCCTGATCTCTATCCTTAATAATAAAACTATAATCATAAGTAAAGCACTTTCCTGAGTTCTGTCACATTCTAGCAAATTATCAAGTATGAGGGTATTGTAGGAATTCCTGAATTTATAGCCAGTCAGAAGCGTGGGTGGCCTGTGGACCCCTGAAGTACAGCAGTCTTTTGAAGTGAGAACAGTCTTGTGAAGGACTGAGCCCTTAACTCACAGGATCAGTACTAACTCCGGGCAATTAGCACCAGAACTCTACTGTAGTATACCAGCTGGTGTTGGAATACCATCCTAGAAAGATATTTGACCAACAAGAAACAGAGCTTTAATGCCTGTTTACTGCCAATATGGACATATTCATATATTCTGAAGCTTATTATTATACTTTTTGCTTTTTAAAATTTTTGCTTTAAAATGAGTGATGGAGATGTTGGCATACGAAACATTTTAAAAAGTTCAATTGTATGTTTAAATGGATTTCCATTTCTGCCATAGAAAGACACAGTATGTATTTAATAGGCCACAGATAACAGGGAGGTAGCCACAAACAGGAAAATGGCAGAAAGCAATGGCCTGACCAAATGTGGCTGCTCCTCCCTGAGGTGGGGTCTCTCCCCTTCTCCCACCAGAGCTAAATACCAAATCCACAGGGAGCAGTGGTGATGGACCACATTTTCTTAAGTAGGAGAAGAGTACCCTCAGAGTAGAGACTTTGGGATTCTGCAGAATCGGGTACAATCCCTTACTACAGAAACAATTCCGTGAGTGGCCATGACCCTGGTCCTAAGTAGTGTGAACCTCAATTTTACCACCTGTTAAATGTGGATAATAATCATTCTCTTCTTAGGTAATGGTGAGGATTAAATGAAATGATGAATAAAAGGTGAAAAAGTAAAACTTAGAAAGAACATAATTAATGCTATATTTAGGACTATTCTACAACTGGAAGCCACAGTTTTCTTTGTTATCTGTCTGTATCTTCTTTTCATGCTTTGTGTCCTTGCCTCAAACTGCCTCTCCATGACAGACTTTAATATTTCACTGCTGTTAGTAACTTCAAAGCATATATAGAATATTGAAAAAAAAAGCACACATTTATATCAGACTCTAAGACAGCCTTGCTACACAGGTAGTATTTTCAACGTGTGTGTATGTGTATTTGTGTGTGTGTATGTGTGTGTGTATATGTGTGTTTTCCCCCAAGCAATTGGAATCAAAACACTCTTTTTGCCGACAAGCAGGATTGTATTTCTACATTCTGTGATTTCTTTGATTTGTGTCTTCTTTTATTCCTTATCCTAAAAAAAAAAAATGCTTTGGGCCCTCTCTTTAATCCTTTTTGTTTGTATTACACACAAGCACACATCTATGATCCTCCCTAGAACCACAGCTGCCCCAAACTGGATTCTCAGGAGGCTTTGTTTCTTGACTTCAGTGTCCCTATATGCTAAATTCAACAGCCAGAGCTCCCTCCAGAAACGGAGGTGATCACAGGCTCTGGTTGAAACATAGCCTACCTTCCAGGCATGGCTGGACTTGGAACCTGAGAACTGAGAGAAATAAAGATAAGGAACTTATCTAGGTTCACTTCCTGGGTAAAGAGGCTAAATACTGATAGCATGGGGAAGAGGATCAAGGAAGGAAAAGAGAGAAGGAAAAGAAAGAACTCCCCATGTTGGAAATAAAGTCTAAACACAAAAGGAACTGCTCAGTGAGAATAAGCCACACAGTTGGAAAACTATGGATGGTAGACAAGTAAATAATACACTAGTATCTTTCATGAACCCAGTCTTCTTTGGAGCAGATTCAGGTCAGTGAGGTCTTTCTAAAACTTGTGAAAGAAGCTAATGGGGAAAGGGAAACACAGCCTTGCGCCCAACAGAATGGTGGTCATGTGTCCTACTATAAGGACTCAGGTCTGAATCAAACTGACTCCATGACAGGCTTCAAGTTTCCCCTCTGACCTTGGAGGCCTAGGTGTCTGTTTCTCAGAATCATTGGACAATAAGATGGCGCACATTGCCCAAGGCAGAAGGGACCACCCTTGTAACACCCAATCAGGAAACGACAGCTAACACCCTTAATATTTCTAAGGGCAGGCCTCAAGATAGAAGCTATAGATAATCACTTATTGCTTAAGGCTAGTTAAACCCTACGTGAGGGTCCTGGGTCCTGGGTCCACTCTGTAATTGGTTAACACTCTAAATGTTGTGATTGGGTCCTGCCAAAAGTAACACTCTGGACAATGTGTATGGTTAAAGTTACTGCCAATGATGTTATGGGATAATGATTGGATCACTATACCTATGTCACAATTTCCTGTAACTCCCCTTTCACCAACCCATAAAGGCCCTGCCCCGCCTTTGTTCAGAGCTCTCAGCACAGATCCACTGTGCTGGTAAAGTCTGTGAGCCCGAGTTTAATAAAGCCTTTTGCTTTTGCATGTGTGACTCGGTCTCCCTAGTGGTCTCTGGTTTTTGGGGACGATATTGAAATCTTGGGCATAACACTACCCCTGCAGCCCAAAAGACTCTTCAAACCTGAATTCTGTTGCTTTCTTCTGATATGTGCTCTTAGGCAAGGTACTTCACCCCATGAGTCTGGGTCTCCTCAGCTAGAAAACTCAGGGTAACAACAGTTGCTGGGCTCACAGAGTTATTCTGAGTGTGAAGAAATTTTACGTGGAATGTCATAATTCCTTAAGAACATTTACCTAATGTCGTCAATATTTTTGAGGGGCAACTCTGTCCCAGATAACACACCACCATTTTCCATGTAATACCTTATTTAATCCTAATATCTCCTAATAATGGTATATTTACCACCATTGTATAGATGAGGAAATTGAGTATTCAGGAAAGTTTAATAACTTGCACAAATAGCAAAAAGAAAAAAAAATACCAGAAGAAAATAATGGAATTTGGATTAAATCCCATGTTCATCCTTTTCCAAAATACAAACCCCTCTATTAGTCAACCTGAACCCAAATTAAAATAAATCAGCCTACTTTACACTTAAAATAACATTTTCTTTCTGCCTATTATCTTTAAAAACATCAAAAATAAGTTGGAATTTTGAATTAAGTAAAAAGAGAAAATGGCAGATGTATAATTCATAGACACTGTATAATTATGTA
Organism: Suricata suricatta; assembly: GCF_006229205.1. Lineage (NCBI taxonomy): Eukaryota > Metazoa > Chordata > Mammalia > Carnivora > Herpestidae > Suricata > Suricata suricatta. The sequence continues at coordinate 166,697,740 of NC_043701.1, forward strand.
ACACACATATAATATACATAATACATGCATGCATAGTGTATTATATATTGTACCCTAAGTACACAAATACAAAAGGTTTGTTGGTGAAGGATTCAATATTTAGGATTTTGTTCCAATTTCCCTTTCTCTTAAGCCATTAATCACAGAAATGAGAGGAAATCTGAGACTTCACGGGTTCAAAGATTCTCTTTAGATATAACCTCACCTACCATTTAGAAAAGTTTTCCTGGAGGGAGGAGCCAAGATGGCAGAGAGGAAGGGAGCCCTGTAAACTTTGTCTGCCCCATCTATCGAACTGAGAAGGACATTACGCTCATCTGCAAGAGCGGAAGGAAAAAATACAGACTCCAGAAAGAAGACAACCTCAAAGATAGCCCTGCGCCATCCCAGCAGGGAGTGAGTGCAAACTGGGTAGACTGGAAAACAGGCCAGCCCGAGATGGGCAGGGGAGGTGGGAGCCCCAGCCCAACACAGGGCAAGTGCCTGAAGTCCCTGAGAGACAAGGGAAGAGAAAGAGGAACTGAACACGCTCATAGTACTGTCTCTAGAGAAGAGATAAAGAATGTGTAACCGTGCTTGGAGAGAAAAACTCTCACTCCATATATAACTGCTGGGTAGCCCAAATCCCAAACCCGGGTGGCACAAGGGCAAAACAGCTTCCAGCCCTGCGCCATCCCAGCAGGGAGTCAGCAGCCATGCCGGGGGTCCTAGGGGTGTGCTCACTGCGACCTCAGCTGCGGGAGTGGGAGCACATACCTCATTTCCATGGTGTATCTCCCTCCAGGATTGGCCGTGTGAATCCAGAATCCCGGGTGCCAACAGGGAAAAAATAACCCCCACCCCTACGTGATCCCAGCAGGGAGTTGGCAGCGGTAGAGGCCTAGGCACGCTTTGGCTGCAGGAGCACAAAACTCATTTCCCGCAGCACCCGCACCTCAGGCAGCAACAGCGCGAATCTCAGCCGGGCCAGGAGAATCTGATCCCTCCCCCAATGCTATGGCAATCCCATCTGGGGGCTGGGAGTTGGCGGTGGCGCCTTTAAGGGCGTGCACTTCATCTTCTGCTGCACACCTCACCTCAGGCAGTGGCAGCACAAATCCCTGCCTGCCCAAAGAAAAACTGATCCCTCCCCCTATGCAATCACTATCCTGGCTGGGGGCTGGGAGTCTGCAGCAGTGTCTGTGAGGTCTTGCACCTCTCCTCCTGCAGCAGCAGCACAAATTCCTGCCAGCGCCTAGAGAAACTGCTCCCTGTCCCTATGAGACCCTGGTTAAGAAGCCAGTCACCAAGGCAAGTACATCTCATCTGTGGTAGCATAAAAGTGCATGGACTAGGAATTTGCAACGAGGCGTCCCTGGAAAATACAACCTGGCTAAGCTGCGACACAAGGAGATCAGACTCATTAGAGTAGCCTACAGCGCCTAGTTCCAGCAGAGCTTGGAGCTCTGCCATTCTGCAATCTGCAGCCACCAAGGTGGGGCCTCTGAGAGCAGCCCCCCAGAGACCTACGACACCAAACCATGCCTATCCACGAGGGGAAGCTGCTGCTGCTTTTTTTTTAATTTTTTTTCTTTTCCTTTTTTTTTGTACTTTTTTTATTATTATTACTTTTTTACATTAAATTTTTTTAATCTTTACTCCTTTTTTCCATTCTCCTTTCTCCCTCCTTTTTTTTTCTTTCTTGCAATCCAGATATATTCTCCCGTATCTCATCCTTATCTCTCCCTTCAACTAGTCATACACTTTTTGACTGTCCATTGTCCTTTGTTGTCTCTGACCCCCTTTATTTTTTTCTTCTCTTCTTATCTTCTCTTTCCTCTCCATTTTCATTCCTTCCTTTCCCCCTTTTAATTTGTTTGTTTGTTTCATTTCTCTGTGCGTTTGTGTGCTTCTGTTTCCTCTGTGTTTGTCTGTCTGTTTTCCTTCTTAGGGCTACTCCAAGAAACAAACCAAAGTGTGCATGACGATGGGTCCCAAATATTGCTGAGTAGGTAAATAAAATATTCAAAGGCACAACAAGAGAAACTGAGAGACACCATTAAAAGAATATTTCCTGAAACGACAGGCCCTGGACAGACAATAAGCGTCCTTTAACAGAGCAATATCAACAGGTGCACAGCACACGATGAGGTTTTCAAAATGACAAGGGACAGAAAACTAGCCAAAATGACAAAACGAAGGAACTCTCCCCTGAAAACCCCCAGGAAGAAGTCACAGCCACAGAACTGCTCAACACAGACCTAAACAACATCATCGAACAATAATTTTAAAAACTTGTCATAAAATTAATCGTTAGGGTTGAAAAAAAGCATCAAAGAGGCAACGCAACTCAGACAATGACTAGGAACTTTGAAAATAGATGTGATGAGTTAAAAAAAGGCTATAAATTAGGTGAATAATAAAATGGGGGCAACCACCTCAAGAATTTAAGAGGCAAAGAAAAGAATAGGAGAAGTAGAAGATATAGCAAAAGAGGAAGCTGAAAAAAGGAGAAAGAAATTGATCCGGGAGCAGGAAAGGAGAATTCGAGACCTGAGTGATACAATCAAGTGGAACAACATCTGTGTCATAGGAATTCCGGAAGAGGAAGAAAGAGAAAAAGGTCGTGAAGAAATGCTAGACAAAATTATACTTGAGAATTTCCCAAATCTGGGGAAAGAAATAGACATTCAAATTCAAGAGGCACAAAGAACCCCCTTAAGACGTAATTTGAAATGACCTTCGGCATGACATATCAACGTAAAACTGGCAAAATATAAAGATAAAGAGAAAATTCTGAAAGCAGCAGGAGATAAAAGGGTCCTCACATACTAAGGAAAACCTATCAGAGCGGTTACAAACCTATCGAATGAAACTTGGCAGGCCAGGAAGGAATGGCAGGAAATCTTCAATGTGATGAACAGAAAAAACATGCAGCCAAGAATCCTTTATCCAGCAAGCCTGTCATTCAAAATAGGAGAGATAAAAGTGTTGCCAAATAAACAAAAATTGAGAGAATTCATGAGCACCAAACCAGCCCCTCATGAAATCCTAAGAGGGACTCTATGAGGGAAATGTTGCACAGAATACAAGGTGCCAGAGACGCTATTATAAACATGAATTCTACAGAGAATGCAATGACTCTAAACCCACATTTTTCAATAATAACACTGAATGTAAATGAACTGAATGTTCGAACCAAATGATACAGGGTAACACAAAGGATAAGAAAACAAAATCCATCTATTTGCTGTCTACAAGAGACTCATTTTCGACTGGAAGACACCTTCAGGTTGAAAGTAAAGGGATGGAGAAATAACTATCACGCAACTGGAGCCAAAAGAAAGCTGGAGTAGCCATACTTATATCAGACAAACTGGACTTTAAAGTAAAGGCAGTAACAAGAGATGAAGAAGGTCATTATATAATAATTACAGGGTCTCTCCATCAGGAAGAGCTAACAATTATAAATATCTATGTGCCAATTCAGGAGCACCAAAATACATAAAACAATTAATCACAGATAGAAACAATCTTATGTGCTAATTGCAGGGGACTTGAATACTCCACTGACAACAATGATCAACCAGACAGAAAATCACTAAAGAAGCAATGGACCTGAACGACACATTGGAATAGATGGAATTGATAGACATATTTAGAACTCTGCATCCTGAAGTTAGGAAATTCACCTTCTTTTCGAGTGCACATGGCACATTCTCCAAGATTGATCACATACTGGGGCATAAAGCAGCCCTCCATAAATATAAACAAATAGAGATCATACCATGCACACTTTCAGATCACAATGCTATGAAACTTGAAATGAACCACAGGAAAAAGTATGGAAAACCTCAAAAAATGTGGAGGATAAAAACCACCCAACTAAAGAATGATTGGGCTAATCAGGCAATTAGAGAAGAAATTAAAAAATATATGAAAACAAATGAAAATGAAAATACAACAATCCAAAAATTCTGGGATGCAGCCAAGGCAGTCCTAAGAGGAGAGTATATTGCAATCCAGGCCAATTTCAACAAACTAGAAAAAGCAGAAATTCAAAATCGAATGGAGTGCCTACTGGAAATAGAAGGGAAGCAGCAAGAGGACCCCAAACCCAGCAGAAGAAAATAAATCATAAATATTAGGACAGAAATAAACAATATACAATCCAAAGGAACAGTTGAGCAGATCAATGAAACCAAGAGTTGGTTCTTTGAAAAAATAAACAAAATTGATACCTGTAGTCAGGCTCCTCAGAAAGAAAAGAGAGAGCACCCAGATAGACAAAATCATGAATGAAAAAGGATCTATTACAACCAATCCCTTAGAAACACAAGCAATCATCAGAGATTACTATGAAAAACTATATGCCAACAAACTGGACAACCTAGAAGAAATGAACAAATTCCTAAATGCACATGCACTGCCAAAATTCAAACAGGAAGAGATAGAAAGCATAAATAGACCAATAACCAGTGAAGAAATCGAATCCTTTATCAAAAATCTCCCAACAAATAAGAGCCCAGGGCAAGATGGCTTCCCAGGGGAATTCTACCAGATTTAAAGCAGAGCTAATACCCATTCTTCTCAACTATTCCAAAAAATAGAAATAGAAGGAAAACTTCCAAACTCATTTTATGAAACCAGCATCACCTTGATACACAAACAAGGCAGAGACCCAGCAAAAAAAGAGAACTACAGACGAATATCCTTAATGAAATCAGATGCAAAAATACTCAACAAGCCAATGGCAAATCGAATTCAACAGCATATTAAAAAATTATCCATCATGATCAAGTGGGATTCATTCCTGGGTTACAGGGCTGGTTCAATATTTACAAATCCATCAATGTGATCCATCACATTAACAAAAGAAAGGATAAAAACCATATGATCCAGTCGATAGATGCAGAAAAACCACTTGACAAAATACAGCACTGTTCTTAATAAAAATGCCTGAGAAAGTCGGAATAGATGGAACTTACCTAAACATTATAAAGGCAGTTTATGAAAAGCCCACAGCTAATATCATCTTCAATGGGGAAAAACTCAGAGCTTTCCCCCTGAGATCAGGAACACAACAGGGGTGCCCACTCTCACCACTGTTGTTTAACCTAGTGCTGGAAGTCCTAGCATCAGCAATCAGACAACAAAAGAAAATAAAAGGCATCAGAATTGGAAAAGAAGAAGTTAAACTTTCACTTTTCACAGATGACATGATACTCAACTTGGAAAACCCAATTCGACTCCACCAGAAGCCTTCTAGAACTGATCAATGAATTCAGTAAAGTCGCAGGGTACAAAATCAATGTACAGAAATCAGTTGCATTCCTATACACCAATAATGAAGCAGTGGAAAGAGAAATCAAGAAACTGATCCCATTCAGGATTGCACGAAATACCAAGGATGTAAAAGACCTATATGATGAAAACGATAGAAAACTTATGAAAGAGATTGACGATGACACCAAGAAATGGAAAAACATTCCCTGTTCATGGATCAAAAGAATCAACATTGTGAAAATGTCATTACTACCCAAAGCAATCTACACATTGAATGCAATCCCTATCAAAATTGCACCAACATTCTTCTCAAAGCTAGAACAAACTATGCTCAAATTCGTATGGAACCACAAAAGACCCCGAATTGTCAAGGTCATATTGAAGAAGAAAACCAAAATGGGAGGCATCACAATCCCAGACTTTAGCCTCTACGACAAAGCTGTCATCATCAAGACAGTATGGTATTGGCACAAAAACAGACACATAGACCAATGGAATAGAATAGAGAACCCAAAACTGGGTCCATAAAGGTACGGCCAGTTAACTTTTGACAAAGCAGGAAGGAGTATCCAATGGAAAAAAGACTGCCTCTTTAGCAGGTGGTGCTGGGAGAACTGGACAGCAACATGCAGAAGAATGAAACTAGACCACTTTCTTACACCATACACAAAAATAAACTCAAAATGGCTGAAGGACCTGAATGTGAGACAGGAAACCATCAAAACCATCGAGGAGAAAGTAGGAAAAAACCTCTGAGACCTCCACCGCAGCAATCTCCTACTTGACACATCCCCAAAGGCAAGGGAAATGAAAGCAAAACTGAACTCTTGGGACCT